>NW_009953652.1:2623900-2645606 GCF_000747805.2 Chaetura pelagica | reverse complement strand
GGGGCTGGAGATCGGCGGGGGGGCCCTGCGTCCCAGTACCCGGGGCGCCCCCTTCCTGCTGCTGGCAGGGCAAGCTTGTCCGGTCCGGTTCGGTCCAGGCTGGGCAGGCAGGGTCCCTGGGAGCGGGCACAGGCGGCGCCCCCCTCTTTGCTTCTCCTTGCAGCGGAGTGGCACTTAGGCAGATTCAGGTGCTGCAGTGGGGTCCTGTCCCAGGCAGGCAGAGAGAGCGAGCAGAGACCCCCAGAGAGCAGATCCTACTCTCTTTTTTATGGATCAGAGACCATTGTTCCAGAAAGCACCACGGTCTGAATTAGCCAATCACCATTGGCCAGGTACATATTCTGTTAGAGGCAGTTTTAACCTATTGTCTATTTCTCTGCCACTTATTATGACCCTTGTGCTGCTTCTTCGCTCTGCACTTATCTGGTAGGGCAAGAGGCCTGCTCATTCTGTCCTTGAGTAAATCAGTGAAAAGGCATCACTCCTGTCTTGCTGACTTGAAAGGCATTTGTTGTTTAGTCTTCTATAGAGGGGAAAAAGAGGGACTATTCCCCACAGATGATGCTGTTTCAGCATCATCAGACAACACAACTCCTACCAAGGTCAACATAAATTTCACTGATGCCATGGAGGCAGAACAGATTGTAGATCTGCACTGTTTTTGTTTGATAGTAAACATCTCTAAAGCAGACTGTGCCCCCAAGTATGCTTTCACACAAATCTGGTGTTCCCCAGCAGGACTGTTTACGTGATCAGAATTTGGCACTAGTTGTCTTGGGTATAAAGGTGTAAATTTACTACTCATAAGCCTGCATTATTTCTCCAAAACTTATTTGGTCCTGGCTTCCAAAAGTTACCATAAACCAGAAAGAAATCACAGCTTTTTTTTTTTTTTTTTTTTTTTTTTTTTTTTTTTTTTTATGGAATAACACACAGGTATAAAGGTGTAAATTTACTACTCATAAGCCTGCATTATTTCTCCAAAACTTATTTGGTCCTGGCTTCCAAAAGTTACCATAAACCAGAAAGAAATCACAGTTTTTTGTTGGTTTTTTTTTTTTTTTTTTTTGTGAAATGACAGAAAAGTGGCAGTCCTCCCAGCTGCAGAACTGTGAAAATGTGATGGTTGTTAGATATATTCTTTCTGACTGTATTTTTACAGGTGGAAAAGCAGTATGGGTAAGCACAATCCAAGGGCACTTCCTCAGAGATGGCAGTTGAAAGCAGCTTTTGTTGAAAAACACACAAAAAAAATCCGCAGGAGAACAGAGCTTCTCTAAGAGAAACTCTCCCTACCACACATAATAGTGAGTTCAACCCCATAATAATGAGTTCAACAGACCAAATCATTCTTGGGGTATTTGCAACCTTCCATCTGGAAATACTGTGTCCCTTTTCTAGCAGTAATCCCTCTCTCGTGCTGCTCTATGGCTAAGAAAATTTGGGTGTCTGTTTTTAGGAAGACATCTAGTGGGGCAGTAGACTCTGTTGTGTGATCTGTTTGTGCTTTGTTAATTCGTTTCTCAAGATCACAGGGATCCCAAAGGGATCCTCAACCTTTTCCTCCTTCTGCCTGATGGACTCTCTGTGTTTGAAGAGGTTCTAGAACATGTTTCAGAAGCAACAGAGCACTTATACATATACAAATATACTAGTGACACAGTATTCCTTGGCTCTTCCTTGGGCTGAGGTAGCATCAGTGATGTTTTTATCTAAGGATGTAATGAGACAGGATTTTCAGAATTTGGCTTGGTATACTAGCAACAGGACTAATACAATGACAAAAAAAATCAGGCATGTACCTTATTTAAAAAAAAACCTAATTGTTAAAGTTGTAAAAATTACATAGGGAGTTTCTGTCCTTATCAGTTTGTTAATCTCAATCACGAAAAAAGCTATGATTTCAAGTACTTCCTAGAGTGAGGGTGCCAAGCACACTGAGGTTCACAAACAGCTTGTCTTTCAAAATGACCAAGAATGTCAGTGAAAGCAGAATTTTTCTGTGCATTCTAAAATAGTTTTATGAGTTAATATGGTCTAAACAATCATTTTAATTTAAAAAACAGAGCACATGCTTCTGCAGAGATGGAATAGATGCCGAGTGGGCAAATAAAGCCTTTTTTACCTTGAAACACACTATGTTCTCTTTTCTAAGTGAACTTTCAGTTTACTTACTTGCTTTTCCCCTCTGGCACTTTTAAGCAAAGAGCAGGCTTTTAAAACCACTGTGTGACTTAATGTTAATTGCCAAGAAAAGCATCCATGGGCATAAGATGCTGGCTGTAAATGTTCAAATCTGGATTTGAGGTCACAAAACAGAGACTAACCTTACTACTTATTTTGGCTCCAAGATTTTTAGCACTGGTAACCCCACTGCTATGTTGCACTTAAATATGCAACTAACACTCAGAGCTTTTAGAAACATTTCTCAGAAGAGGTCCCAGGAGTAAGGAAGAAGTCTGACTCCAGAGTTCAGGACACTGCCTGAGACATGCCTGGGTGAGAGCTAGGAACACTGGTGGCTTCACTAGTGGTCAAGAAATTACAATGTTGCACTGCAAGTCTTCTCATGATGCCTACCATCATTAGCACCGATTCTGTGACAATAGTTAATGACAGAAGAAATGGCAGAAAAGAAAGTACAAAGCATTGGGCAAAGGAAAAAATGTGAACCGTTAAAGTAGCCTTCAATATTTGGTGCCATACAATTCAAGTCCTTGCACACAGCAGGAGGTATTTGACATTTTCCTCTTCAAAGATTAGCACTTGCAGGTATTGATTTAAACTAGGATTTATACCATGACTGTGATTTTTACAAAAGGCACAATAAGAGAGATTAGCAAGAAATTGCCAGGCACACCATTCTTAATCAACTGCAAATGGTTTTCATCCTAAATCTGCAGGTTTGTCAGCAAAAGCAAAATGAGCATAAAGGAGGTAGCAGGAAAAGACCATTCAGCCCAACAGAATAAAAATAGCTACCAGGAAAGGGTGCCATATGAGAGCTTTTTATTTTTTAATGGAAATAGATTCACAATTCATGTCATCTGTTTTTAAAATTATTTTCTGATTTGGATTAAAGTTCCTTCTCAAAAAGCAAGCTCTCCCCATCCCCTTTACAAGCCATAGGTTCCACCTGAGCAGCTCAGAAGTCTTCCAGGCCAGCTTCTGTTTACCTAAGTCCCTTGCTAAGTGCAGTCTCAAGTGTGTCAAGTGAATCCCCTCTTTCAACCCAGGAGTCTTCCTCTGCAAAAAGGTTTAAAACCACAATGCATAAGGAAAAAACCCGTCCAACTCTATGTGAAAGAGACAAAGATGGAAAATGGCATTTAAAAGGATCTTTCTTTAGCACAAATAGAGTCTCTCCTTTCAATTTTCAATGAGAGTTCAGCACCTACTTTTTCTCAGTACAATTTGCACAAGTGCCTTTCAACAAGCTTTTTCCTTCTGATCCATTCTGGAAATCTCACTCCTGGCTGTTTGGCAGTTATAGAAACACATGCTACAGCCAGGTATAATTTAATTACAAAGGATAAAAATTGCAGGGAGAAAATACATTTTCTACCTCTCAGTTACCCAACCTCTAAATTAAAAGCAGGAAAATGGGTGCCTTTCTCCCTTTTAAAGTCTGATTGAAAACTGGTTTCCTGTTTAGCCTGCACCATGGAATTTAAATTATTTTATTTAAAAAGTTACAGAGCATCAGAGGCTCTTGCCTTTGTGTGAAATGAATTAATATTTACAAGAATTGTATCTTTTTAGAGAAGGTTTAGTCTACATAGTCGTCTTTTGTCAATCAATGGTGCCCTGATGTGATAAAGCTGTTCCAGTCAGGGTTAGGTGTAGGCAGCAAGCACAGCAGTTTTTGTTCCATTGCTCTCTTTCTGCCTTAGGCTGGTTCCTATGAGGCACAATTAATTGCTTGAATAGTAAAAAACTTTGATAACTTTTCTGTTGTGTCTACAACTAATAGAAAATTTCACTACTGTCTTGTTAAAGGAGAAATGTGTTGAAGCATCTCCCTATCACTCACACTGCCTTTCTAGTTTGTGTTTTATTTTTTTACTTTTATTTTACTTTTAAATTCAAAGATGACTGAAAGTGCAACAGCTATGAAGAGAAAGCCATGGAGCCAAAACTGCAGGAGAGGAGCCCATGTTGCATAGGAATCATCATGGATTTAGATACACCATTACAACTGGGTCTGCTGTTGCATTTCTGCAGTGGCTGAACAGACCTCCTCTGTCCTGGTTTGAGCCAGGATGAAGCCAATTTTTCTTTTTACTGATTTTTTTTCCCTTCAGTAAGCTTTCTTTTAACTAGCAACAGTGTGTTCTGCTAGGCTGATAAGACAGTGGAATGTTTTTCTAACTATTGAGGCTTCAAGGCCGCACCTGCACTCTGCCGGCTCAGACACTATGGGGAGATCTGTGACCCCCCCGTAGGAGGCTGAGTTAGACAGACAGTAAAATTGGCCAAAGATATTCCATTCCATATATCTACGTAAGCTCAAAGGAAGGTCAGAGATCACAGAAGACAACTTCCTTCCTTCTTCTTCTCCCCTTCTCTTCCATCCATGGCCGGCGTCCAGGGAGGACTCTGTTCATCCATCACTGTCGACCCTCAGGCTCGAGATCTCCTGACCCCCATAACTCTCTGCTCTTTTCCAGCAGCAGCTCTGGGATTCCTCGGGACTCTTCCCAGTTCAGGGAAGTGCTGTGGGAGTTGCTGGGGGTGGGGGGAGGCGAGAGGCTTTTGCCCATACCTGAATATATCTGTATATAATTGTATATATTTTCTTGTATCATTCATTAGTGTTTTAATTAAAGCTGTGTAGTTTAGCTTTCAATCCAGCCAAGTCTCTCTCTTTTTCTCTCTCTCCTTCCCTACCTGGGGGGGGAGGGGGGATCGAGAGCATTGTTGTCAGACCTGAGTCAAACAGTGACATCCTCAAAGCCCTGGCTGCATTTATGCAAGCAGCCAGATCTAGATCACAATTTCCTCTCATGGTGTGGTTATAGAGGTTTCAGTGGTAATAGAGGCCAGGCTGTGCAAGGCTACTTCTGTTACAGGAATTGAACAGCTCCTGTCACTGGAATTGAACAGCAAGAGAAAAGAGGAAGGGCTGGGACAACAATGTCGAGCCTCAGTGGGATGCTTTGGAGAGAACTGGGCGGGGAGGTGGGGTCTGCAGCCACAGGTATCTTCCACCCCAAACATCAGTTGTGCACCAGGGAGCAGCAGCAGCCAGCCTGACTTCCCAGGTCTCTGGCCTAAAACCAACTAGGGGGAACATTTTGCTGTTTTTTATTCTGCAGCCTGTAGTTTGGGAAAACCGTTTTCATCACCTGCACCCGTCCAGCGGGAAGGTCCCAAAGGAACACTGTCAAAATGCACAGCCAGTGGGGCCAGTTGGTGACAGCTGAGGATCTGAGCCAGACTGCTCCTCTCACTTCTCTGCCACTCAATCTGTATTCAAAATGTTTTGCTATCAGAGGTTTATCTTATGAAATACTAATACCATCCTGCCTTGGTGCCAAGTGGCAGCTACAGGATCACACAAGGCTATGTAATGGCAACATGTTAACGCTCCAGGTAATCAGCTCAGCAACTTTCAACTGCCAGTCACAGGTCTCTGAAACTATCCTGGTAGTAATAAATGTTTTCAGATGTGCTCATTGCTAATGCATTAAGAACAGTATCCAGCACATGTGAGACTTACCTCTCTGGGTATGCAGTAGGTCTAAGATAACTGCAATGATCCAATCAGCCAGCCAGAACATAATTTTAATTCTTGTATAAACATACTTTTTTTTTTAACGGGGGTACACAACCAGTCCAGGGAGAATTCAAATGTTTTTAATATTAAATAAAACATAACTCAATGTAATTAGCAAAGTAGGAAATTAAGACTATTTTTGTGCCCAAGGAAAACAAAAATCTTCTGAAAGGGGAAAAAAAAATCCTTTTTTTAATGTTAAAGTTAGTAGGACTGTACTTTTAGTTAGACCACATTAAAATTAGCAAGACTGGACTTCGTCTAGAGACAATAATATAGCAAACCATCCAGTGCTCAAGGTTTCATCTTTACATTAAAAGACAGGTCAGCTCTAATTCTTATATGGAACAATTCTTACATGTTTCAATCTAACTTTAGAAGAAGAAAATTCCTGCATTACTAGCCCTCTCTCTGCAGTATATTTAATATTTCCTTGACCTCTTCCTACTACCAGACAGTATGTGGGATTCACTGTGTGTCAGTGCACACACTGAAAAATGCACAGGAAAAAATTGTTAATAGGTTTATATATTTATTTTTTTAAATTATTATTTTCTTCCTCATAGATGTTTACCCAATTACCAGTACCTGGTATGTTTTTATATTCCAAATTAAACCTATTTTTTCTGTTATATATATTTAACTCAAATAATATTTTGCAAAGAATGAATGACAGTTTTGTGCTCCTTCAGCAACTGCTTTCTTCCTGAAGGACTGTCTCCTTATATAGGGTTGCTTTCCTCCATTTTGCTTTCCAAGTAAACAACTTCACCTGACACCTTATTCATCATCCACTAATGGTGGAGAATGTGAATGTGCTTGCACTCCTGATTTGTTACTCTTTTTGTCAGAAAGCATAAAAAGACTGAAAGCAACAGTATTTGAAGGGCCAAACACTAGCAAAATAGTTAACCCTCAGTTATTTGCAGTGTTAGAAATCATCCTTGTTTTTGCATTACCCACTGACATGACAGCTGCCTGAGACCTGTGTTCAGCTATACAACATGTTTACTCCCTGGACACTAATTTAGAAGTAGAAATCAAAAGCTACAAGCCATGAAAGTACAGTGTCTAACTGGGGAGAGAAGAAGATGAACTCTAGTTTTGGTTACAGCTGGTCAGCAATATAAAAAAAAATTGATTTCCTCACAAAATTGGAATATGAAGGAAGTTTGGGTTTGTTTTGGTGTTTTTTCTCCTCCATCTGTAAATACCAACATGCAGTATTTCTGAAAGGAAATCATTCCCATGCAGCCTATAGCCCATGAAACAGAAAGGAAAACTGGTCAACATACTGAACAACTACAGAAAATGACCAGAAGAACTCCAGGAAGAACTGCTTATTGGGGCTCACAGAGTCCCCACTCTCCCATAGACAATTAGTAGTACTGACACCAATGAACTGTCCCCAGCCAGATCAAGACATTTTGATCTTCTGCCTTGGGCTAAATCTCATCCAGAACTCGCAGTTCTTCCTAAAATTGGAGAGGTTGAAAGAATTAAACTGTCCTGGAGCTGAACATCTAGAAAGCAACCATCGTCTAACCGCATAGTACCCCAGCTGCTGGACCATCCCTATAGATCCAGAATTCACAGATTTTAGCATTGGGTTAAATAAAATCTTGTCAAACACCTAATCATATGGGCATATCTCCTTTTACGTGGAAAAGAAACATTTTTCTTGTGGCCCGTTTCTGCCGTGGGGAGGGTGCTGGGCAGTACCATCTCTACGTTCTCACAGCATTCTACTGCCTTTCTCCACTCTAGTCTGAAATGTCCTTATGTTAGAGTAAGACTGCATGCATTTCTCTTCTTACACACATTCCTCCCAGGAGTGGATGACTGTGCTTCAGTATTTGTATTTCCATTACCAGTCTCCAACATCAACTCTGCAAGCTCTCTGCCATTCAGTGAAAACATGCTTGTTTTCCTGTTGACATGCACAACAGCTTCTAGTTAATACACCCCCAGACCAGAGAAACCATCAATGAAATATTAATTTGTTGTGCTGCTTGAATTACTGTTCCTGGCTAGGCAAAATAAAAGGTCTTCTGTCACAGGGATGGGTTTGTTACACTTAATTGTGTGTCTTACTCTCATTCTAAGTCATCAAAACATTTGAGGTCTCTGCACAGCTTCAAAATACCTGAATCAAGCATGAAAGGCTAACAAGAAAAACAAACCAAAAAGCTGAATTCTGTCTCACACTACCCCATGTGATTAAAAAGAAGTAGAGAATCAGCAGAAAAGCCCTATCATCAGTGACATTGGTATCAGGCAAGAATGAATATCTTAGGGAGCTGCTGAAATTATGAGCACTTGGGAATCTTGTGCAGTTTCCCACCACGGAAATCAAAATAATTAACCTATAGCCTGTGTGTCCTGGCCAGCCCAAGAAAGCAGAGCAGGGATGAGCAGAAAGTCAGTCAGACCTAAAATGTATGACATCTGGGATATCTCAAGGAAACCGATTCCAGCAGAGCAGATCTTGAGGCAGAACACAGGGCTGGGCTTCAGGATGATGGGATTTTATTCCTGTCTCTGTGCATGCAGAGAAAAATACATTTCACCTCCCTATTTCCTCTCCTGTCCCTTTGTCTGCTCTATCAACTTAGACTGAAAGGATTTGCAAATTGGCACACTGATCCTGAGCAAGACAAAAAATTCAGCATGCTAAAAATAACCATTATCTTATCAAAATGACAGTTGTTTAGGCCACTTTGCACACTGGGTCAGAGATGTCACTCCTACCACACTTCACAATAATAGCCATTTGACAGGTAGTCTGCCTTCTTCCTGTGTTGGCCAAAGCAGACCTGACTGGGACAGCCAGGGGTAGGAGGGGTCAAAGTCCATTCCACAATTTGAATCCTTCCCTTATTTAAAACAGAGGACCCGGTCATTTAAAAATATCCCATTAAAGCATATTCAATCTAAAGGAAAGATTCTATTCCTGCAGAAGCTAACCAATACAGACTTCAGATTTGGTCTGTTCCAAACAAAAAGGGTCTCTTCAAAACAGTGTAATAGGAAATTTCTGAAGGAGAAGGACTGGTAGATCTCAAAGTAGGTTTTCTACTTCGGCATTTATTCCCCAAATAAAGCCTACAGAAGAACAGAAAATCCTCCTGCAAACTAGGATTTTTCATTTCCTCTTTGATACAGACAGAAATGACTCAACAATGTGAAGGAATGAAAAGAAGCAAAGGACTAGCTCCTTACATTGTCTGCCGAGGCAGTCCCAGTGCAGCCAGACAGCAATCTGCAGTCCCTCAGGTGAGTACAAAACAGATTTAGAAACACTTTGCCTCTCCCCTGAAGTTTCCCAAGGGGAAACAGAGCTCACCAAAACTTTTAATTTAATAAAAAACTTTATCCAAGTAAAAGTAGAATGTCCAAGGCCACACATCACATAATATTCTCCCCTAGTACTGGTAAATTAAGATTAACACTCTCTTGGAACAGGGTACATCCTTAAGAGATCTCCCTCTGATATGCAGACACTGGAAAAGATGCATATTAAGTTATTGCATGCATCTGTATTAAAATCTGAGTCTTTGTATCTGTCTAAAAATATACACCATTGGTACTCCTTACTAGTTTGTTGCGGGTGCCAGCACATTTGTTTAATGTGTTAATCATGGGATCATGTGTGTTATGCAAACCATCATAGCAACTGCATTTTTTCAGTAGAAAAGTCATGGGATATTTTTTGGTGTTACGTTGCAGAAGAAAGTGGGAAGGTTCACCTTTGCCCGCCTCCAGTTGGTTCATAAGTAGTTTTTGCTCAATAAGATAAAGGTACTTACATTTTATGTTTTAATGAAGGAGTTACTTTCAATAGAATTGGGGACTTGAAAAGGGTAACTGAGAGGGGTAATTTAGAGGAGAAATGTAGCTTCCATCTCCCTCCTCTGTTCCCATGTTTTTATTCTCAGGCCCCTCCAAGCCAACTCTATCTCCATGCTTGACATGTCCTATCAGCTTTTAATGTATCTCCTTTATGTATTTTCACAAATCGTTCCTCTTCTTTTCAATCTGATGTGACATAAAAAGTTAAGTCAATACATTTTAATTAATGTTAGTATCCACATTGTTGCAGCTGGTTCAGTAGCTATTCATTAGCTATTAGCTATTAAGTTACTAATAGCTAGCTATTATTTAACTATAAATTAACTAATAGCTAACTATTAATAAAAGACCTACTAAAAGATATAGGCTACAAATATGCAAATGTGTACATAAACAATTACCAGGATCAAGAAAAGTCTTGCAAGATTAATACAAAACTGACTTACAGAATCAATATCTACTACCCCTCTCTCAATTCTCAGCCTGGGTATACCACGAGAGCAAGTCATATTAAATTTAAAGCTAACCTGATCTAGGTTTTGCTGTCCCTCTCTACAGGCAAAGAATTCAATGACATTTGGAAATGGCAGCTAGTTACACACCATGCATTTTTCAGTAGCATCCATTTCAAAGTTACATCATTATGCTGAGATGAGCTCTACCCCAGTGCTTGCAAAGAGCTTTGCCTGGTCTGGTCTTATTTTTTTCTTTGCTTTGCAAATGACTGTATAGTATAAATCTCTGAACAGCAGATACTTATGAACCTGAGCATAAGTATGCTTCTATTTTCTGAAAACTGGAAAACTGTCATTATAAAGCCCACCAGCACAGGGCCTCACAGCACTTACCTTTGGAAGACAATTGGCTCTGTACAGCAAACACCAGCAGCTGCATTATCAAATAATCTGAAGACTGTGCTGAATAAATAATTTTAAAAAATGGAACTATGTGTGGGATTGAAGGAAATTAATCTTTGGAGCTCATCTTCAGAAGATCAAGTAATATACCTGACCAGGAGAAAGGGACCTGGGAGTTCTGGTAGACAGGAGGATGACCATGAGCCAGCAATGTGCCCTTGTGGCCAAGAAGGCCAATGGCATCCTGGGATGCATTAGAAAGGGTGTGGTTAGTAGGTCAAGAGAGGTTCTCCTCCCCCTCTATTCTGCCTTGGTGAGGCTGCATCTGGAGTATTGTGTCCAGTTCTGGGCCCCTCAGTTCAAGAAGGACAGGGAACTGCTTGAAAAAGTCCAGTGCAGAGCTACAAATATGATTAAGGGAGTGGAACATCTCCCTCATGAGGAAAGGCTGAGGGAGCTGGGTCTCTTTAGCTTGGAGAAAAGGAGACTGAGGGCTGACCTCATCAATGTTTACAAATATGCAAGGGGTGAGTGTCAGGAAGATGGAGTTAGGCTTTTCTCAGTGATGACCAGTGACAGGACAAGGGGTAATGGGTGTAAATTGGAGCATAGGAGGTTCAAGGTGAATATCCAAAAAAAGTTTTTTACTGTGAGAGTGACAGAGCCCTGGAACAGGCTGCCCAGGGAGGTTGTGGAGTCTCCTTCACTGGAGACATTCAAAACCCACCTGGATGCGTTCCTGTGTGATGTGTTCTGGGTGACCCTGCTGTGGCAGGGGGGGTTGGACTAGATGATCTTTTGAGGTCCCTTCCAACCCCTAGGATTCTATGATTCAATGAAAAAATCCATACTGAAGATCTTTTTATAACTGCACATACAGGTAGTACTTATTTTATGAGATAAGGTAAATGCACCCAAAAGCACCTGAAGACAGATCTTTCCTTAGAGTTTCTAGAATCTAGTATTTAGCCCAAAATCTTTTAAAAGACTGCCTGAATTTCATACATCAGATGTAGAGTTATCTGCAGAGAGAAAACAAACACCTGTAAATATGCTGAAACCCAATAAAAATGCAATATCCCCAGCTCTATAAAAATTTCATAAGCCACAACTCTTTTTGATGCATGCTGTAGAAAAAGAGGTTTCATTTCCTTGCCTTTACTACAAATAGTATTCAGCCTAAATTGCTGCAGTCTCTAAAGGTTTAAACTCTGAAAAGCAGAAGAATAAATCAGATTATGAATAACTGGTTATGTTAAGACATCTTGAGATAATCAAGATACTCAACAGTGACTTTGCTTCTTTGTTCAGTGTGAACTCATCTATTCTGCCAATGATTAATTGTAGCTCATTGGTAACTTGTGAGCCATCAATCCCACCTAATTATTTCTGGCTAAAACCAAACAAAAGTGTTGATTTGGCATTAAACAAATTCATCTAAGAAAGTTTCCATAAAATGAATGAATTAATGAATTAAAGCTTCCCTTTATCTCCTAACTGAACCATCAGTGATGCTTTCTGAATATGCTGCATAAGACTTTAGCTATTATTCTAAGCAAATGAATCCAGGACAAAAATAGAAACAGCCATTAAAAGACAATGCTGCTGAATAATTCTTGCTTCCAATTCTGTCTACAGATATAAGCTTAAGATCTTAATGATACTCCAATTAAGCTGAAATAAAATGCTTTTCAAGTATAATTTTGTGGTATATAAGCTTTTCTCATTAAAAATTGGAAAGGGGGAAAAAGAAACAACCTTGTGAGTATGAACAGAAACAGTGCTGGTGCTGCTTTTTGATCACCAGGCAGACTGTTTGTACTTTAACATTCCTAGTTTTTACAAATGAAAGAAAATGTAATCAAGATTCATTCATAAATTATGTGGAACCTCCAAAGCAGAACTTATAAGAAATAAGAAGGCATCAAGCTGGCCTAGCAGAAGTCTGTCATGCCCTAAACACAGCAGCACTGCATATAGTTCAAGGTGTCAAAGTGGCAGAAAGTGACCCTTCCTCTGCACAATGGCTGCTTAATAGGACTGTTCTGAAAACAGCACCTAAGGGATTATAAATAATGATCACCTTCAGGAAGATGTTTCTTACATGTCTCCCAATTAACCTAAACCTGATTATGGGGATGTGCAGTGGTTTTGCAGACCTTGGTGATCTGAAAGCCTGCTCTGTGCAAACAGTTTTCCACTTCCCAGTTAAGGGAGCATTGTCACTGATACTCTGAGGCTCCTTTTCATTCCTCGGTTGGCATAGTGAGGTTACAAAGATCCAGCATTCCAGCTTTCACTTTGCTATGGAAAGTCCTGTGCCTATTCATAGAATCATCCTGGTTGCAAGGGACCTTGAAGATCATTAAGTCCAACCATAACCTAAACCCCCCTACCATAACCTAGTTTACCCGTTTAGTGCTTAAATTGTAGCTAAGTATTTATCTAAGTATTTATCTATATTTCTTTTAAACATTTCCCAGGATGGTGTCTCTACCACATCCCTGGGCAGGCTGTTCCGCTGTCCAACCACTCTTTTGGTAAATAAATTCTTTCTAATATCCAGTCTAAACCTCCCCTGGCACAGCTTCAGGCCATTTCCTCTCATCCTGTCATTATTCTCTTGAGAGAAGAGGCCAGCTCCCACCTCCCTATAACCTCCTTTCAGATAGTTGTAGAGAGCAATGAGGTTTCTCCTCAGCCTCCTCCTCTTCAAGCTAAACAATCCCAGTTCCCTCAGCCTCTCCTCATAGGACTTACCCTGCAGTCCTTTCACCAGCTTGGTATCTCTCCTCTGGGCACACTCCAGCAACTCCACATCCTTCTTGTAGTGAGGGGCCCAGAACTCACATAGAACTCAAGGTATGGCCTCACCAGTGCCAAGTAGAGGGGCAGGATCACCTCTCTCCTCCAGCTGGCCACATTATTCCTGATGCAGACCAGGATGCTGGTGGCCTTCTTAGCCACCTGGGCACACTGCTGGCTCATGTTAAGTCAGCTGTCAACCACCATGCCCAGGTCCTTCTCCACCATGGAGCTTTCCAATCACTCATTTCCAGGCCTGTAGCTTTGCATGGGGTTGTTGTGACTGAAGTGCAGGACCCAGCACTTAGCCTTGTTAAACCTCATATAACTGGCCTCGGCCCATTGATCCAGTCGGTCCAGGTCCCTCTGCAGAGCATTCCTACCCTCAAGCAGATTAACACTCCCACCCAATGTCATATTGTCTGCAAACTTACTGAGGGTGCACTCAATCCCCTCATCCAGATCATTGATAAAGAACAAGACTGGCCCCAAAACTGAGCCCTGGGGGATGACACTGGTGACATTCACTACAACTCTCTGGGCTAGGTCAGCCAGCCAGTTTTTTACCCAGCAGAGAGTGTACCTGTCTATGCCATGAGCCACCAGATTTTCTAGGAGAATGCTGAGGGGGACAGTGTCAAAGGCCTTACCAAAGTCCAGATAGACAAGGTACACAGCTCTTCCCTCATCCACCAGGCAGTTCAGACTGAGTTCCTCAAAGTCACGTGTGGTTCTTGCCAGAAAGGGCTTTGCATGCAGGGTTGCTTGCAGCAATCACACAATGGCTGCAAAAGAAAAGGCACAACCTGACAGGTAGAATTCTCCTGAGCTGCAGAGAACATCATGAATTTGTACAAAATAACTTGAAGCCACGGTATGAGAGAGGGAATCAAAAGAGACTATTATACCCAGTTACAGAAGAACTGAGATCCAGCAAAACTTCCCCTGATCCTCATGACCACAGCAGACCACTTGCACGCATTCTCTGTGGAGAAAACTTGCTTCTTCAGTTGTGGTTACATCAAGAAAGTAGGGAGGGAGAGCAATTGGTAAGACAGTAAACCTGGCCTTTGAGTGAGCAGGAACACTTGATCCCCTCTTCTTCTAATTAACTTTAACAGAAGATTAATACAACAACATACTGACTTCTTCCAGTCCTCTTTGTACCATATCTAAAGCGGGTATGGCTGCCACTCTGTCTCAGAATTTTCTGGTTTTCTGTTTAAAATGTCAGAGATGAGTCAAGAGATAGTGACAGGACAATAAATATGCAGCCACCTGTGGGAAAGTTAGCACTGACAAATACTTCATGCTTGTTTTCTCATCAACACCATTTCTCATCTCACCATTCAGCCCTCAGGGATAAGAACACCTAGAAAACTATCAGTGTCACAGCAAAATATTTTTTAATAAAATGCTCTGCCCAGATGCAACAAACACCATCAAACCACAATGCAATGGTGACAGACCAGAGGTAGTGAGCAACATGTTTTTTGTTGAGAACTTCCAGTACAGACTGTTATCCACAACTTCATTAACTCTTAACTCACCTCTTATGGTGATGTCAAGTCTGTTTGCCTTCTTTAAAATCTGTGTTTATATTTGGCAATCCATATGGAAAAATTACGGAGAAGGAAATGACCATCAGAAATGGTGTCAGATGAACAGTGGCAGGTTAAATGGCAGCCACAGTCAATTCTGTTTGTTAAGCAAGACAGACACCATAAGGAATCAGGGCCAAATGGCTAAGGACTATTTGATGTCAAGCTGATGGCCAAAGAAATTGTGCATAATGATACTCAACTCACTCCAAGTCAGTCTGCCCATTCTTCTCTTCCCATGTCTCTCAAGTTCTCTGGTCCAGTCGGTAAGGCACACACAAACTACCCAGATTCTGGAGAACAATAATTGAAGTGCGATGCCAATGCTCTAGTTTGACCAGGCAGGTAGGTGCAGGTCAAGACTCAGAAGAGACATTCAGAGCTCTCTCCCTCTTACAACCTCTCTTGTTTAATGTTTGCTCATTTATCTGTGCATAGACAGCTTTTTATTACCTCCAAATAATTTCTCACTAATTTGCCTCTGAAGAACAATACAGTCTAGAGCAGAACTTTAAAAAGAATGCCTAAAAAAGGATGTCAGAGAGCTGAGCTTTTCGCTATTTGCACAGTGCTGCTGTGTGGCTGAGTGCCCCCAGCCCCTATGGACTAACCTTAAACAGTGATGTTGTCCACTTGTGCTTACCACTGCCACATTTGATTGCTGCTGCTCTGCTTAGAGGCAGTTGCAAGCAAGATCTCTTGCCATATAAGAGAAGAGGAGCCCACTTCAGCACACCATCACCACAGAGCTGACCACCTGCCCCTCTCCTTGGCCAGCCATGAGGGCTCTTTTCCTTGACATGGGGTCTGTATTTGCTCTATGCAATAACAGTATGCTCAGCTTCCAAGCAGCCATGTTTAATTGAGCAGGATTTTAAAAATTCACTTGCTATCAGATACACAAAATATACCACTAAAAGGCAGGAAAACAGGTTATGGAAATGGGGTTTCACCTATCCATGCTAAAATTTGGGTTAGAGCAAGCATGTTTAGCGGAAGAGCAGTGTTTAAACCAGCGAGCGTAAGGTCTGGTCCAATTTATGCCACTGTTCCTTGGTCTCAGTGAAATTCCCCAGTGCTACACAGGGCTGGTGGTGTCTGAGGATGTCTCCTACATTTGTTGTTGGGCACATAAGGGCATGTCCCTTTGACCACACTGCTGATAATGTCACATGTGATAACAGCGCGATGAAGCAGGTAAACAGGGCAGTTTCCTGGCAAGCTGACTCCTCTTTCCTCATGAAAGCAAAGCACTTTCTTCAGTCATTATCTTCAACAAAGAAATTTATCATTTTCTTCTCACATGGTTTTCAGTTTTCTTGATATTTAAAATCAAAAGTACTTTTGGCCTTACTAACTCTCCCCCAACTATTAGTACCTGACAGAGCTCTGCTGACTAGGCATATGACCTTCTGCTCCTCTGAAATTAAACAAAGGCTTGGAGGTTTTGTTACCAGGGCAACACCTTTTGATATTTGTACAAAGTTACATGCTTTGGAGGGAACCTGCAAAGCTACTGAATCCCGCAGGAAGGACACCTGCAGTTTGCTCTTTTAGGCTTATGTACAAAGGATGAAGCTCATGTACAGATTGAAGCTCTAACAAAGTCCTGTAACAATCTGACTATATAAATCTCTCTAAACCAAGAGGAGTTCTGTTGTGTGAAAGCAGCAGCAGCTTTAATATTGCTAGAGAGGATGAGAAATACTTGCTAAACATTACACTTTCAAAGAAACTTAACAAAAAGGACAATACCAGCGGTATTTTTGCAGCCCAAATGAGAGCACTACCTGCAGAAACACAGAATAGGAACATAATAGCTTTACAAGAAAACAATAAAAATGAAGTAAGCAAATATATTTTGGATGTGCCTGTACCAGAGGTCTCAGCAGAAGAAAAAGTTTATTGGACACAATTCCAGAGGGTAATGGCCATGCTAATGAGAGCACTTTTTAATTTTCTGTGGAGGAAAACCAAAGTGAGCATGAACACATCACACTGAAATGACTGAGAGAGCCAGAGTGCTCAGGATTTAACAAGGGAAAGCCAACTGCCAAAGAAGAGAAAAAAGAAATTCTAACTAAAGTTAGTTGACCAATTCTGGCAACTCCAGGATATGGCAAAGAGAAGGAGCTTCTCCAAGCCAGAAAGCAGCTCTATCAGACATTGGTGTGGAGTAACAGAATTCATTAAAATGGTGAAAGGATGGGATTACCATTTCTGGTGTTTTACTCCTTGATTGGATTCCATGGGCTAACAGATTTCATGAAGCCAGTTGGATTTTCTATTACTGTAGACAGATATTGTAGATTTGTTCTTTAATCCCCTGTTAATGTTATTCTTACAAGTAGCCATATACAATCAAGTTTAGTGGTCATGGGGGTGTAGGGCTGATGGTTGGACTTGATGACCTTCAAGGTCTTCTCCAACCTTAATGATTCTATAATTCTAAGTTTATCATTAATACAACTTGCATTGCCCAACATTTCCCATTGTAAGACTCTATATTCAGTTGCTTACACTTTTGTCATACTATCAAAATTGCAAAAGTAGCTTTATTTTGGCATTTTTAAATTTACACTTTCAACTTCTAGAACCTTAATACCTGAAGATTAGATAAGGCTAAGATAAGTAAGGCTGGGTTTATCAGAGGAAATGTCACTTAGAGTGTAAAATCTGTATACTGAAGATACCAGGGAAAGGATAAGTTTCTAGTTAATCTAAGGCTTCATTCCCAGTTCTACAACAGGACTTCAGTGCAATTATGCATATGAGATAGGACCAGGCTTGCATGCATTCCCAAGATAAAATGGGGCTATAATGATTCTTCTTTACCAGTTTTTGTCTGCCTATGTCTAAATTGATTATTTTTTGCTTCCCCCTTTGTGAAGGTGTGAATCCCTACAGCTGACAAGGGTGAAATAGGCAGTGGTTTGGGAAATGCCATGTCTGCCATAGATGTACTTACAGTGAACCAGGAAGGCCCCGCTCCAGGCGATTAAATCATCTGTTCTGTGTTGCACAGCTCTTCCTATCATGAAACAAAACTTTGATTTATACAGTCTTGGCAGTGCTACAGCCAGCAAGGTGGTCATGAACTGACTGAAGTCTTCAGTGGGAGGCTCACAAGCTGCCAAAGCCGGTTTGCCAGGATTGATTGTTATTACATCCCCTAATTATGGTAGATATAAAATGCCACATCTCTGACAAGTAACAAACAGCAGAGACACCACTCAGAACATATATATCTTGCTGCTGTATTTTCTCAGTAACAGGACACAGTCCTACTTGAAATACAGTTGCATGATTTTCAAAAATAATTAGCAGCACAACTGTTGCCAAACATTTAGCTCTACAGCATGCTGAAAAGTACTTCAGTTGTATTGACACCTGCCCATCTCTCTTGAAATAAAGCCATTTTAGGAAGATCATGCTCTGAATAAATTCTTGGTTAACAAATAAAATGTTGATTGAAAAATATCAGTAAGAAAGTAAATAAACAAACATTGTAAATAGCTGCATCTGTGTGAACTAACTGCATCAAGAGCTTAACTCAGGTAAGTATGTAAATATATCTTTACAGAAAAGAACATGTTGTTCCTTACTAGAGGTTTCTGACTCCAAGGGCATCTAGAAACAACAGAACTGAGTCATCCTAAGGCACTGTGAAGTTTATTCATTTTTTAAATTAAAACCATGCTTGCTCTATTCCTATAGAGTCATTTGGGGTTTAGGTAAAATAGACCCATAATTATAAACTAAATTGCCAAGCAAAATTAAACTGAATTGAGCCTATTCATCCTCTGCTACTCTTAGCAACCTTCAGTCATGCTTTCCTTTGGTTTCCATGTTGCTTCCTACCCTTAAAAGAACAAAGCCAGCATCTCTTGCCTATTTTATCTCACAAATATTCAGTACATGCAGTAGCCTCCAGCCTAACTAAATCTTGATAGAAGTTCACCTCAGCACTACACAAAGACCATAATCACTGCTCCTTGGGGACTGTTAATTGTGTTCTCTGTCTTATTTTACTTTATTACAGAAGTGACTCTAATCAGATAGCTGTGTATAAAGAACACATCAATAACCCACTGTGTGCAATTTTTTCTGAGATACGCTCTAGTTTTTCACAATTAGTCACCATTCCCTAGAGATAAACATACAATCAGTACCATCTATCAGACATCACCTGAAGGAGAGACCTGACTTTATTTCCCCCTGTGCCTTCTTTTATTTTTAAAAATTTAAACCAGGTGAGACGTTTCTGAGGAAGGAAAGCAAAACTGGCAGAGGAAAATATGATTCAAAACTTAGCAGTAATGCTTGCATAATGGATGGTGTGACCTGTTAGAAATCTTTAATGGCTTTTTACCATGGGGTGCGAGTATTGTCATATGCACAACCAACTTTCTAAGGAAGGCTGGAACACTCCAACACCTGTCAGAGTGACTCCAGAGGAGGGCCACGAAGATGATCAGAGGTCTGGATCACCTCTCCTATGAAGACAAGCTGAGAGAATTTGGGTTGTTCAGCCTGGAGAAGAGCAGACTCCAGGGAAGCCTCATAGTGGCCTTCCAGTATGCGAAGGGGACCTGCAGGAAAGCTAGGGAAGGACTGTTTATAAGGCTACGTAGTGACAGGATGAGGGGAACAGTTTCAAAATGAAAGAGGGTAGATTCAGATATCACTAAGAAATTATTTACTGGTGGTGAGACACTTGAACAGGCTGCCCAGAGAATTTGTGGGTGCCCTGTCCCTGCAAGTGTTCAAGGCCAGGTTGGATGGGGCTTGAAGCAACCTTGTCTAGTGGGAGGTGTCCCTGGCCATGCAGGGGAGTTGGAACTAGGTGATCTTTAAGGTCCCTTCTAACCCAAACCATGCTGTGATTTCATGAAGGCCTCACTCAGGATCTCTGTCACCAGACTACTCTCCTTTACAAACGCAAGCATTTTTACCATGTCAAAGGAAATTAGAAAAAAATGTACAATATTTAAAACACAGATGCAGGCTCTAGGTTTAAGAAAGATCACCACTTCTAAGCACTTCACACTTGCTTTTGAGCCCTTAAAACTTCAGCATAAGAAAGCAGCAGGTTTAGCCCAGGCTTGAAATGGTTTTTGAGGCTTACATTTCTTGTTCTTGGACTCAAAATTACTTGGCAGCATGCTGAAAACAAACTAAAGTGTGTTTTTTTCCCCTATGCAATGCTTAGTTTAATTCCAGAGCTCATTCTGTTCCACATTCTGTTGTGGAAGCCAAACTATAAATAGGTTGAAGAAGAAATTAGACTCATTCATCATTGATGTATATTCATCAGGATGGCTCAGACACAGTCACCCAGTCTGGCAAATAGTACGCAACAGATGACCAAGAGCTAAAAAATAATGCATGTGGAAAGATGTTTCGGGCACTTGTTTTTCACATACTCTTCCTGAGTTTTTCCCACATAGTTCCTGATTGAGACTGTTGACTAGCCTGAACTTTCGGACTGATCTGGAAGAGTAAATATAGTTATTTTCTATTAGAGGAATTAAGAACTCTAAAATAATTACAATTTTGATTATTTTCCAAAGTTGGAGTGATCTGCAGTTCAATAAAACTGTACTAACGTTTGTGATATTTGCACTGAAAATACCTAGGTATTTTACAGTGGCATCACAGAGGATCAGAGTAATTTAAGTTACCACATTATTCATTAGAGTTTTTCCTGATCTAATGAAAACCAAAATTGAACATGAAGACAAGTGGGGCATGTAAAGAAAAAAACTGTGTTATAAATTCCTATGCAGTGCAAAAATGTTGCAGGGTTTGCACTGAAGCAGCAAATGCAAAACTTTCAGCAGGCAATGAGTTTTTTTTTTGTACTTCCCAGTACAGCTACACACATTTTTCAGCAGTCTTTTGAGATTTTTTTGCCAGCTTTGTTCATTGCAGTTAAGAAACTACAGTTGTAGGAACAGTCTTTCCTTCTGACATTACATTTCTTGTGCTGCATTTCTGAAACTATCATTGAATCACAAAGGGGGGAAAACTCATTCAAACTGCTTTTGAATTGGGCTGTGTACTGCTGTATCACCCATCTCCAGGATCCAGTGTGGGAGACCATGGGTTTAATGTACCTTATAATTCTGCTTCAGTGCAAAAAGTTGACAAAAATCCTGAGTCCAAATCCTCACATCAGGTAAGACACATGTCATCTTCACTGATGTGCATCCATTTCCATCAGCTCAGGATCTGACCTACAGACTTGAATCAGAATTTGACTTGGTAACCCTGTCCTTGGAAATAGCAGATACAGGCACCCTCAGAAGCACACATCAACAGGTCTGCAGCTGTTACGGGTTCACATCACAGTATGAAACACAGTCCTACACCCTTGCTTGTCACTTCGCTGGACAGACTATACAAAATTTCAAACTTTTCTTGAAGGCATGAAATTTCCTGTCCATTTAACTACAGACAGTGCCCCACAGGGGAGGAACCAATCCCCACAACATGCTTACCTGCAAAAACTTTCTTTATGCCTCAAAAACAAACCCATAGAGAGTGTTAACAACCCATTAACCACGTTTGACTTTTTGGCAATTGATCTGACTTTTCAAAAAAAATTCTGACTTTTCAAAAGAAATGCATTTCTTTTTTTCAAAGCTCAGTTTTTGCTGGAAAAAGTACAGTAACAAAAACAAAACAAAACAAAAAAGGCTTGCTTCTGCAGCTGTGCATATAGCAAAGACCTTCTCTACAGCCAGACAGGCTTGTTCTGATTCAGCAAACAAGCAAGTAAGAAGCAGCCTTAGGGGAAGAGCAGAAAA
>NW_009953652.1:2612536-2623881 GCF_000747805.2 Chaetura pelagica | reverse complement strand
CTGTGAAAAAAATAATAAAAAAATGTGTGGGCAAATATCAAGAACAGAAGGCAAATAATATAAAAAGCAGTAATTCAACTAATGATATTCAAGGCAAATATTAGCGGGGTTTAATGCAAACTGGATAAATAAGGTAAATATTCAGAAGACTATATGAAGATGACCCCATTCCTGTGCTCCAGGGAGGAGGAGGAAGGCCATCAGGCTTCAAAGCTCAAGCTTTTCTGCAGCAGTTCTCAACTCAGCAAGAGAGGGGATGAGGAAAATTTGTTGACAATAATTCTGCCAAACAGAATCCAGTAACATCAACACGAACACAATCCCTTGCTAAAAAGCCAAATGGCTTTTTTCATTAAGTGACTGGAGGACAATAAAATTCACAAAGCAAAATTACAATGGTATACAAAAAATCATTATTGTTTAGCAAATTGTACCCCAATGAAGAGAGGATCATCTTCATAAAGATGATTAAAGGGCTGGAGCACCTCTGATATGAAGACAGGTTGAGAGAGTTGGGCTGTTCAGCCTGGAGAAGAGAAGGTTTCAAGGAGACCTTACAGTGGCCTTCCAGTACCTGAAAAGGGCTACAGGAAAGCTGGGGAGGGTCTTTTCACCAGAGAGGGCAGTGATAGGACAAGAGGTAATGATTTTAAACTGAAAGAGGGGAGATTTAAGTTAGACATCAGGAAGAAATTCTTCATCATGAGGGTAGTAAGGTGCCGGAACAGGTTGCCTAGGGAGGTTGTTGATGCCCCTCCCTGGAGGCGTTCAAGGCCAGGTTGGATGAGGCTTATGCAGCATGGTCTAGTGTGAGGTGTCCCTGCTCATAGCAGGGAGGTTGGAACCTGATGATCTTTAAGGTCCCTTCCAACTAAGACTCTATGGGCGGGGGGGCAGGGGGGAGGAGAAATAAATAGACTTGCAGGGAAAAGGCAGAATTGAAGTCACAGTACACAAGAAATATAATTTACTCCCATGGTGAGTATTGCTATATTCCTGAAGAGATGAAACAGATAGTGGTGAATTAAGCTAACACAGGTCGACAGAGGTGGAGTAGGGTGACTGTTCTATTTGCAAATTTCTTGTCATACAGACAATAAAAATGCATTATGGTATGTGTATTGTGGATATGTTCCTTTGATACAACCAGGTTTAAGCTTCTCCTAGTTTGAAAACTTATATTCACAGACACTATTTTTTTACTAGAAAAGGAATTGATCGCCCATGCAGCGCCCAGAAGAGCCCTTTTTCTATGTGTTTTATAAAAAGCAGTTAAAATGCTTATACTCGATACATTTTGGTAGTTCTGCTTGGAAATCTCCTGAGTAAAAGTAAGACAAAACTCAAAATTTTCTTTATATTACAATAAGCAGCCCAAACCAAGACAGTAAAATAAAATAATTCAAAGAAGACTGGCAAGCTCAAGCAGATGTGCAAACCTCAAATGTCAAAAGACTGAATTAAGTGTCCAAAGTTTGGGTTACTGGAAAAAAGGGCTGAAAGCTTCCCAAGCCTCATCTTTTCTGCTTCCTGAATGGTTTTTCCGGCACTTATATCATCTGTCCAAGTCAAACCCCAGAAATTCTGAGACAAAAAGAGATAAGGCATATGCTTTATCTAGCATGATGCTAATATCAGAAAGCCACAGCAGAACTATCTGCTGCCTCTGACAAGAACGTTCTGTAGGCTAGAAGTAGTCCTGTAAAAAAAAAAAATGTGCAATGTGATAATCTTGCTTGGGAATCAAGCAAATTTTGACAAGTTTGCTCACAATTGACAGTGTCTCAAGGGCAGAAACAAATGCAGTTACCTCACTCCTCAGAGAATCTGTCCCAAAGTGCTTCACATTCTCTATACCTGTATTTAAAATAGCTGCATTTAAGGGACACTGTTCAGTAGCACAAACTCCCTTTCTGCTCCCCATTCCCTCATGGCTTGTGATTAGGGTCCTGCTGGCAGACAGGTTTTCATTTATCCTGAAGAGGTGTTCCAGCTAGTGAAATAACCAGAGAGAGAGGCTGTATTTTTTGTGCCAATTTTCATCCTGTCTGTCCTTTATTGTCAGTAGCTGCCATAACCCAGGTGGAGAGAACCTTGTCTGCATGCTTACTGAGTTCATGCTCTCCTTTGAAGAAGAAAAATCATTAACAACAGCTCATATAGCTGGTGTCATTTCCAAAATAAGAGATTAAATCAAAGCAAGGACAGCAAAAGTGCTCAAATAAAAATGGTTTAATAGTAGGTAGAGAGGAAAATGCAAAGCAAAAAATAAAACTTCAATCTATCACAATAGGAGAAAGAGTAAACATAACTTAGTTGCCTGCCCTGCCTTGAGTTCTGGGTTAACTCAGCTGTCCCTTCTCAAAATACATATCCTACATTTAGAGACAATAATGAAGAATAACTAGAATTTTGCAAAAATATTATAAAGAGGTATGAAACAGAGATGTGTGTTTACCTCTGAATTGGGAAATGTACATGGAATATAAAGTGGGAAGAATCAAGTTAGCAGTTTAAAAGGAAGAAGGAACAAAAAGTAAAACACATACCTTAATTAAGTAGAAATTAATTGTTGAAAATTTAAAACAATACATATATAGTTGCTACAAGAATAAATATATTTATACATGGCTTGATGATACAAGTCACCGTGAAGGTTAGTCAAGAAAAGAATATTAATTCAGTGGAAGTCTAAGATGTTACATGAACAAAGAGATTTGCATTTACAGCTTCTGGAAGTAAAAAGACCTAGTCAACTGTTACCAGCCTGATCTTAAAGAGATACTTACGAATATGTAATTTTGCATCTGAAGACATCAGAAACATGTCTCAGGCCGAAAGATCCAAAGTGAAAAAAATGCTGGAGGAGGTAAGATCAACTAAGTTGCAGTACCAGCTACTACAAGCTCCTTACAGTAAACATTTGACCTCAGAGTGTGGCAACATAAAAGTAACAGGTATCAGGAAAACAATAAATAAATTCCATGGGAACTAAAAAATACACTTACAGTGCAGGAGAAATCTTGAAAGTCTATCCAAGACATCATAAGTAATGCATATGAAGCTTTCCATCACTGAAAAAAATATCAATTGTAAGAATCAAGGGTAAGGAATGGTTTTGGAATCTGAGATATTTGAAAAACCTAGCAACCAGGAAGATAAAGAGAGGTATAGATAAGAATTCAATAAAACCAGTACAATTTGGTGACAGGTGAAGTAAATGTTGAGAAAAATAGGTGTGGCTTCATAGAGATCAGGATTAGAAACTAAGGAGGTCAATTAGCAACAGAGAAGCTGATTCCAAGTACTGAAAATATAATACCACTTTGCCTGGTTTTGTTTTGTTTTCTAAACTGTCTCCTCTTACCATGAAATAAAATATTTGCACAGGATTGCTAGACAGTGCAGTGCTTTGTAAACAACCTATTGATAGCTACAGTATAAGGAAATTCTAAGAAAATGTCAGTATAAGGAATCAGCTGTATCTCTTAAAATGCCCCCTGGGGAAGCACAGACACCTGAGTACTGAGGCTGATTTTATATTCCAATTTCTATTTCAGAGTATCAGAACTGAAAATCATAGTGTTCTCTGCTTAGATCACGTAGCTGGCTCAGAAAAAGATGAATTTCCTACTGATACTATGTTTGAGGAAATTGCTCATTGCACATTCCTTCAGGCTGGATGCCAAAAGGAAATTAAAGATACATTGGGTTGCTATGCAGTAACAGCATCTGAAAAATACATCTCATGATCTTTGCCATGTCAGGGTAACCTCTCTGCAAATGAATGCTAATAAGATTTGGATTGAACAGAGTGGTGATAAGGAGTTTCTAATGTCTGGGACAGACTTTCAGCTGCTGGGACAACTTTAAGAGCCAAGATAGAATACTTGCTGAGGACCAGAATCCTCCTTCCTACCAGCTCTTTCGTAACAGGGAATGAAAATGCTGTAGCTCACTAAGAAGCAAGATTTTTGTCAGCATTCAGAACAATGCTGGTGTTTTCTAACTGGTATTAAGTCAGAGTTTTCTGACTTGGCAGGGGGAGGAAGGACGTTGAAAAGGAGGCAACTTTTTTTTTTTTTCTTCTATAAACATAATCCTTTAAAAAATCTCGCTGAGATACATATGACTGAACAATCTGTACACAGCTCTGAACAAAAGATATCACCTTGAATCAGCCAGCAGTTGAGAAAGGAGCACAGGCAACAAACCAGAACCACTTAAAATAAGGACACCTGGTTCTAAGTGCTTGCACCTCACTGCTCTCCTCTCAGAGGCAAAGCTTTCTCAGACACACAGATATTCAGTGAGATACCTGTCCTCTGAGACACTGAGCAGTCCCAACCCTGAACAATACTTAGAGATTAGAGTAATCCTTTTGACTCACTCAACTCTCACATACTGTCAGTGACACAGAGCACATCACAACATCCCAGATTGAGCTGGATGTCTACATCACTCCTGCTGTCTACATCACTCCATCCTTCCAATCATTGCACCACTGAGAGCCACAGACTTTTGCATATTGCTTCTCAATACTCCTGAAAAAAAAAAAAGCAGAGCCCTTTGGGTGAAAGGGGAAACAGCCCAAACACATAATTTGGGCTCCCTTGGACTCAGCTAGACTTAACTTTTTTTGAATGCTGCAGTTAAAACCAGTACAATTTGGTGACAGGTGAAGTAAATGTTGAGAAAAATAGGTGTGGCTTCATAGAGATCAGGATTAGAAACTAAGGAGGTCAATTAGCAACAGAGAAGCTGATTCCAAGTACTGAAAATATAATACCACTTTGCCTGGTTTTGTTTTGTTTTCTAAACTGTCTCCTCTTACCATGAAATAAAATATTTGCACAGGATTGCTAGACAGTGCAGTGCTTTGTAAACAACCTATTGATAGCTACAGTATAAGGAAATTCTAAGAAAATGTCAGTATAAGGAATCAGCTGTATCTCTTAAAATGCCCCCTGGGGAAGCACAGACACCTGAGTACTGAGGCTGATTTTATATTCCAATTTCTATTTCAGAGTATCAGAACTGAAAATCATAGTGTTCTCTGCTTAGATCACGTAGCTGGCTCAGAAAAAGATGAATTTCCTACTGATACTATGTTTGAGGAAATTGCTCATTGCACATTCCTTCAGGCTGGATGCCAAAAGGAAATTAAAGATACATTGGGTTGCTATGCAGTAACAGCATCTGAAAAATACATCTCATGATCTTTGCCATGTCAGGGTAACCTCTCTGCAAATGAATGCTAATAAGATTTGGATTGAACAGAGTGGTGATAAGGAGTTTCTAATGTCTGGGACAGACTTTCAGCTGCTGGGACAACTTTAAGAGCCAAGATAGAATACTTGCTGAGGACCAGAATCCTCCTTCCTACCAGCTCTTTCGTAACAGGGAATGAAAATGCTGTAGCTCACTAAGAAGCAAGATTTTTGTCAGCATTCAGAACAATGCTGGTGTTTTCTAACTGGTATTAAGTCAGAGTTTTCTGACTTGGCAGGGGGAGGAAGGACGTTGAAAAGGAGGCAACTTTTTTTTTTTTTCTTCTATAAACATAATCCTTTAAAAAATCTCGCTGAGATACATATGACTGAACAATCTGTACACAGCTCTGAACAAAAGATATCACCTTGAATCAGCCAGCAGTTGAGAAAGGAGCACAGGCAACAAACCAGAACCACTTAAAATAAGGACACCTGGTTCTAAGTGCTTGCACCTCACTGCTCTCCTCTCAGAGGCAAAGCTTTCTCAGACACACAGATATTCAGTGAGATACCTGTCCTCTGAGACACTGAGCAGTCCCAACCCTGAACAATACTTAGAGATTAGAGTAATCCTTTTGACTCACTCAACTCTCACATACTGTCAGTGACACAGAGCACATCACAACATCCCAGATTGAGCTGGATGTCTACATCACTCCTGCTGTCTACATCACTCCATCCTTCCAATCATTGCACCACTGAGAGCCACAGACTTTTGCATATTGCTTCTCAATACTCCTGAAAAAAAAAAAGCAGAGCTCCTTTGGTGAAAGGGGAAACAGTCCCAAGCACATATTTGGGCTCCCTTGGACTCAGCTAGACTTAACTTTTTTTGAATGCTGCAGTCATTTCAGTTTCCCCTTTACACATCTATTTGGCCAGTATCCACAAGCAAGTATAATTTTCAGCATTAGGCCTCACACAATTGTAGCATATCTAAAAGATACTTTCAAGGCTCTACCCATTACAACACAGAAGTCTAATAGATACTTACTAAAGGGAAGCTTAGATATCTAACTCCTGCTTAGTTATCTAAGTATTATTATGTATGCAACCATTCATCTGGACACTTCACAGAATGTCCCCCCAACAAAATATTTAAAGATGTGAAGAGGAGATGACTTTTTATAGATTATTTTCTCCTATTTTAGCCACAATACTAAGAGTATTGCAATGTGCTGTCACATAGCGACACTCGTGTTGGATATGCCACTTGCAAGGAACACGCCACTTAGTTGAGAGCAGGGTGGGGAAGCATGAGCTCTTCTTTTTACGTAAGAGCATCCCTTCCAAACTTGCAGGGATAGGCTGGAATTTGTGGTTAAGAAAAACATTTTGCCTAGTTGAAATGGAAAGGTCATTTTCAGCATAAACTAAGAGGACTGCAAGCATCATCAGAGCTTGCTAACAGTAACCTCAGTGAGAATGAGAATGGTCTCAGATGCAGAGGGAGATGTATAACTATTCTCCATGGTTACAGATTTCAGACGTAGCCATCAGAAAAGCAAGTGCCTTTATGTCCCATTTAGTTCAATAAGAACACAAGCATCTTCAAAAGCAAGCCACAGATCCTGTTTAAATCACAGCTAAAATCCCTGAATATGCAATCTGTAACCAAACACACTTCCCAGAAAACACAGCATGTTAATTAAATAAGTAAGATATAAGTGGGACATAAAGGTCTTCAACAAGGGTGAAGACTAGGCAGATGTAATATGGCCAATGTAAGAAATGATGCTGTAAAAAAAGGCAGAGATCAGCTAGAAAATAATCAGAAGTCTAGAAGATGTGATCTATGAGAGAAGATGAAATTAATTTTCAGTCTAAGAAGCAGTAATCTGAAAAAGTACAAGATGCAAAAAAAACCCATTCAAAAATACAAAAAAAAAAAAAAGTTGAAAGGAGAGAAAGAATCAAATGGAGAACCTGGAAGAGCAACCCACTGCAACAACAGGCTCAGAAAATCCTGTGAGCACAAACAGATCTGGCCATGCTTCTCTAAGATGACAATATCAGGATCCTGCTGTGACTGCTGCTGGAGGCTGTGGTGTTAAAAAGACCTTTGCTCTGGACCACAAGAGCAGCTCTTGCAATCCTGTGTTTTATCCACACTCATGGTAAGTAGAAGACAGAATGCTTAGGCTTAAATCTACATGAAGGAAAATTCAGGTTAGTTATGAAGAAAGGGAGAAGTACATGTCTCCGTAACAATAAGGGTAGTGATTTTTCTGAGTGCTTAGAGAGAAGGCAGGATCTTCATCACAGGAAGTTTCTAGAAATAACTATTGTCAAGGGTGGCAAATCCTACCTTTAGAGAAAAGAATTGACTGAATGACCATCAGGCCTTCTCTTGTCTTACAATATAAGGATTAAGCATTGAAAGGTTGTTGGCCCACCATCCTCCCTGCATCAAAGGTCTCTGGACTGGTTTCAGCAATATTACTTCCTTAGGTGGATTGCTAATTAAAAAAAAAAGTGAAAGATGACAGCCTATCTACATGAGGCTGCAGCTGGAACAGTTATTGAGCACTACGGAAAGTACACCTGCCAGCAGGCTCCACAAACCTTCTTTGCATGCTGAAAATATCTTTAAAACTGGTTGCTAGGTGCTCTGCTCCTTGACATTTACATGCTTGAGCAAAAATACATCTGCTGTTTAGCAAAACGTCATAATAAATGTCATTTTTAAACATTGTCTGCTGCAGTTCTGATTAGCTTGTAAGCAAAAACATGAGCATCATGTTAGTTCTGAGGGAAGTCCTGTCATGTGAAAGCCAAATACAAACTAAGGGCTGGCGCAGCCACTTGTAGAGCACAAGTGAAGAAAATTTATATTTCATTGGCATTAATATCTCACTTTAGAACCTTAACCAAAATAAATAGCTTTGTAGGGATATTCCTATTCATTCACCACTTCTCAATAACACAAGCAAGAAAGAATGTGAGGGTTCACGCAATTCCTTACATAACCTAAAAAGAAAAGAGATTTTATTTTTTAGTAGACATTAGCCTGAACCTGAGAAAAATAATAAATCTGTGTTTGAGATCTGGTTCTGGCAGATGCACACTATCTGGATTAGTAGCTTGTTCTCCCTGTATGGATTTTTCAGGCGTTAGAGAAGAATAATTCTACTTTTGTCTAGTTTAGCTGTTGCAGGGGCTGTCTCTTGCCTTTGGTAAATGTTCTGGGGGACCAGTGTGTGAGTTCAGAAGCAAATATGTGAACAAAGAGTACTAGGTGGCTTTCAGAGTTGGAGCCCTGTGGTTTTGCTGGACCATGACAGAATGTTGCAAAACGGTTTTTTCTTGACAGCTCTTTATGTCAGCTTTGAGTGGTTACAGAGATTATTTGTTGAGCATGTCAGGGATTACTGCTCTTAGGGCTGGCTGTAGCAGGGGCAGTACAAGACGAGCATTCACTGCAACAAGACCCCAGGGAGCAGCTGGATGGAGAACAAGCAGTCCACATCCTACCAACTCCTGCGGAGCTGCAAGAAACCGTGAGAAGGGCAAATGGAAAAGCAGGTCCCTATTTCATCCCTGCTGCTATTATACAAATAAATCAATAAGAGCAGAGGCTTTCAACCTCTACACCCAAGTCGCAGTGACAGTGATCGAAAGCCTTTAGCGGCTGGCTGTTCAGTGACAAGGCATGAGGGAAGAAGGTTGAGCAGGGTGGCACTGGCTCCCAAGGGTGTATGTCAGCGGCACAAGAGACTGACAGCCTCCACCTGACATGAAAGGAATGAGTGACGACTATGCGACACTACAAGAGTTCTGGGTACTTCACACATCCGTGGCTTCTGCAGTCCCACTCTGGAAACAGTGTGCCTGGGCTAGGCTTGCTACCTTCAGCCATTTCTTCAGATAGAGAATGAGAGAAAAGGTGGTCTTGGCTGATGTCTTATGGAACAATGAGGTGATGCCAGGCAGTCCATTGCAGACTGATGTGACAAACTCCCAAAAGCTGTTAAATAATGCATTCTGTGCTAGTTTGGCTTGACTTCAATAACCAAAAGTCCTCTGCACCACTCGCCGCATTAAACTGTCCATTAGCTGATGAGATCTGAATTTAGCAACATTGAAGAAACTCAGCACAAGGGTGAGCTTTGTCACAGTACATAGGATCCTCCAGCTTCCTCAAACTACTACATACCAAAATGTAGGAATCTATATCCAGCCACAACATTGCATAGAGTATAGGGCTAGAAAACTAAGAAGAAAAAATGGTCTTGAGTAAGTATGAACTTGGGATGCAAAGGAAGGAGAAAAAATGCATGTATGCAAATTAGGGATTCTGGTAGACAGAGATGGTTACAGTTAACAACGCTGATCTAAATATGAAAGAACCTGAAAGCTACTCACTTGCCACTGCAGTCTTTGGGGTTTTCTCTGTTTATCTTGCAATACTTGGCATTTGATTTCAAGATCTAGCTCTTGGAGACAAGTGACAGCATAAGAATTTCAATTTGTTTCTTGCAAGGAAAAGCTCAAAACTTGGGCAAACATCCAGTGCAACTTGTGGGCCCAAACAAGAAGAACCACCTGTAACCCTCCAGGACAGATAAAAGGAACCTCAAACAGATATGGTGTCCACAGCTGGTGACAGAACACCAGTGTTGGGATTCGAGATGCTGCAGACTGTTGTTCTTGGTACAAACACAGAAAGCCAGCTTTGCCTGATCACCAATATCAAGCCCAAGGCAGGGACACTCAAGCATTGTTCATTCATCCTGTAGACACTGTGCATGGGCCCCATCCACATGCCTACAGACTTGCCAAGACAATCTCTCCCCTGTTTCTTGTGTAATGTGCATCTCTGCAAGAGGAAAGTGAAATGATAAAGGCTATCGTTCTGCTCTAGATGTTCAGTGGATTGCATCTTTGAAAAAGATAAACAAATTTGCTGAAGGATTCCCTATCATCTTGAGATTAAAAGAGCTCTATTCTGGTGCTTGTAAGCAGACACACAAGCAATTATTGTTAAAAGTGATGCATATGCCCTGAAACCTTACAGCTCAGTCTGTTGTAACAAATTTTAACAACCAAAATGATGAAAACTTCCACTTCTGTCCTAGCAGATAAAGGAGAAATGTTGATACTATGAGAAAAAGGTTCATTGATATACATCTAACAACACACATTTATAAACAATACAGATAGTACTAGCAGGCATTCAAATATCCTGTGTAAATATGTGTTAATTAGAGCCACAAACAGTTAGCAGGGGAGGTTTGTTTCACAGCATCTGATGTTTATGCATGCTTTGGGGGCTATTTTGGAAGTGCCAAAGGCAGAGTAAGAATATTTCAGGAACATCTCAGTTTATATTTTCTCACAAAGCCTAAGATATTAGTGGTGAGGGTAATTTGCATGGAGGTGTTTATCACCTTTATGGCAGTATTTTTTACTAGAGCTTTTCTATTAATTCAGCAGTTTGACACCTAGCTGTCACAATGAGGGCTAATACAATGGGAAAGCAGATAGAATACTATAAATAAAGACCCACTCAGACTGGGGGCATTTGACTGACACTGTGAACCAACTCTCACTAAGAAAGGATGGCTTTCCTGACTGCCCTCTGGAAAAACAACAGCAGACAGCTGTGTTAAGACACATCAAACTAGTCATACAAAAATAAGTTAAATTTCTACAAGTTGTTCAAGGTAATTTATTTGATAACTGGGTCTGATAGAAATAAAAAATTGAGATGTAATGGATAAAAAAAGTCCAGAGGAGAAAGACTTGGGGGTGATGGTGGATGAGAAGTTCAACATGAGCTGGCAATGTGCATTTGCAGCCCAGAAAGCCAGCTGTGTCCTGGGCTTCATCAAAAGAAGTATGTCCAGCAGGACCAGGGAGGGGATTCTGCCCCTCTATTCCCCTCTCATGAGACCCCACCTAGAGTACTGTATCCAATTCTGGACCCCCCAATATAAGAACATGGAACTCCCGGAGAGAGTCCAGAGGAGGGTCACAAAGAGGATCCGAGGGCTGGAGAACCTCTGCTATGAAGACAGGCTGAGAGAGTTGGGGCTGTTCCGCCTGAAGAAGAGAAGGCTCCAGGGAGAC
>NW_009953652.1:2598227-2612344 GCF_000747805.2 Chaetura pelagica | reverse complement strand
TGGCTGCCCCCTCCCTGGAAGTGTTCAAAGCCAGGTTGGATGGGGCTCTGAGCAACCTGATCTAGTGGGAGGTGTCCCTGCCCTTGCAGAGGGGTTGGAATTAGATGATTTTTAAGTTCCCCTCCAACCCAAACCATTCTATGATTCAGGACCCTACCTTGTGAAATATTTACTTCCTATAGCTTTTAAGTCATATTCATATAACTTAGTCAATTACATAATTGAAGATTGATAGTTCTGAATATACAGTAATAGACTAGGAATTGCCTGAAGAAGAGAAGGCTCCAGGGAGACATTTTAGCAGCAGTTCCTGTTTAAATATTTTTTAAGTGTGCATCTGTTTGAAAGGAAGAGAATCCTTTGTACATTTTTGCTGTAGTGATCCCAAAGATTTCCTTATTTATGGAGAAAGGAGAACAGGGAAAGGAAACTACCTAGTATGAGATACAGAACACCCTAAACATTAGGACTCCAACTTGAAAGAATTATATTAAGTTCTAAATAGTACAGTAGCCTTCCATAAATCAAGTCATTAATCTAGATCCATTTTAAGCACTCAGATTTAATGGTAACCATACTAAAGAGTATGTTTTAATTAATTGTAAAGATTATTGCAATAAACCTTTCAGACTCATGTCAAAATACCCTATTCAGATGAAGCCCTGAAGGAGCTGAACTACACAAGAGAAGTTAACATTCACATCACAGGGGAAAAAAAAAAAAGCTACAAAACAAATGCATCACCCCAATGCAGGTTTTCCAGAGGTGCTCTGAAAATTATCTCCACCATTTGCAATAAGAAATACATCTTCTAGAAAGCTGAGTCCTGTGGAATGCTGGTCCAGTTACTATAAGATCAAAGCATAATGCTCATAACTCATTCCTTGACACCACCTGAGCACAAAGTCTCACAGAAGGGGGACACAGCCTTCATTCCACCCACTGTAGTAGAAACTGAATTGTTTAACTATTGCTGATTTTCTAGTCACATTTCTGGATTATACTGCAGATCACAAAGTTTTAGAAACTGTGAATATGTTGGTCAGATTTTGGTTTATGTTTAAAGCAAAAGCCCTTCATTCATTCTGAGGTTAATTTAGCACAAATGCTGACAAATTCTACTTTTGCATTTGCTGATACAAGAGATCTGGTGTCTCTGATTCTGTGTGCAAACAGATCTCTACATACCATACAGTTCTGCAGAAATAATTCCAGAGCTGATTACCAGACTGGGTTGCAACTTCCTGACGTGCACAGAAGATTAGCAAGAAATTTATTACATCAAAACATTGTTCATTATGTAGGCTGTAAAAAAAGAACTGTGATTGGGAGAGATTTCTTATGACTAAGGAATTAAAAGTGAAAGAAAAATAAAGGCTCCCAAAGATATTGGTATAAAACTATTACCTCTAAAATATTTTAGATGAGCTTGCCTATTCTGAATACTCAGAGTCCTGAGAGCAATTTTTATAATTTTAAAGAAATATTTTATAAATTATTAGAAAAATATTTTTGTTTTCTAAGCATTCTGCCCTGGCAATTTATTTTTCTAATTCACTAAATTAAAATAGAGAATAAGTCAAATTATGAAAACCTAATTTTTAGTGCAGCGATCACAGTGAGTAATCTTGCTTAATGAAGCTGTAATCAATGTCTGAGCAATTCTATTATTACTATCATTACATTATTTATTTATGCTCTGTATTGTTAAACTCTTCACCACAAACAGTCTTCAAAGGCAAGATCTGCATAAGCTGAAACACGTATTACTTCAGTTTTGCAAACAACCTCTTGTACAAGTGAAATAGCTCTCATGCAAGACACAAAATGAGATCTAGAAGGTTCAGACACTTGTTTAAGTCAGCCTGTGTAAGATGATGTCAGCTTTTTCTTTTAACAACAAAATCAGCTGAAGTGGGTAGAAAATATTCTAGCAGTACTTAAAGTTGTGATGGGAGTTCACGCTTACTAGTCGTAATTATGGCAGCTTTCTTCAGGACCATCTCTGCCTGGACCATTTCATATTGACTATGAGACCATGTGATACATGATCCTTTAGAATGGATTCCACTTGTGAACAGCAAGATCTTTTTGGCTGAAATAGTTCCCCTAGAACTCCACTGAAAGCACAGAAAATTTCAATGCAGCTGAAATAGTTCCCCTAGAACTCCACTGAAATCAGCACTGAAAATTTCAATGCGAGCAGTTTGAACATAGCCAAATGGCACATAGGCAATAGCTTTAAATGTTCCCCAAGACACTCACACAATTGCTTAGCCAATGAAGCAATTTCACAGATGATACATAAATGATGTCAGCTCAGTGCACTTAGAAAACCTGGGGTTTCCTAAACTGACTTTTTTTTTTCCTAGTAGCAGGAAGGGAGTGGCTTTGTCACTGTTGTTCACCAAGTACCTATTACACCAGTTCTACCCAGTGACACCTGTAAGAACTTAGGACAACAACACCCAGGACACCTGTAGACCCAAGATGTCCCCAAAACTACCAACAAAATACAAACACAAGGGATGCAGAAGTTGCTCTGTGCCAAAAAACTTCTAGAACCACCTCTTCTGAAAAACATAAGAGTCAAAGCATTTCTATAAGCTTGTAAACCCCAAACTAAGTCTCCCTTCACCAAGGCAGAATAGATATCATAAAGTTATTTTTCTATATTAAGAGATTTTTAATTTTATGAGGGGAAAAAAAATAAATAATTGCTTTCATCAGCTCTGTCGCTTCAAGCTCTACAAGCCCTAAGAAAAGGCATATAGGATTGCTGTGCCACTCAAAAAGTAATTAAATGTCTTCCTCAGTTAACCTCAGGCACAAGAGGTAGTGTTTATTTCAAGAAACTCAGTTTTACCAGGTGAAGAAATAGGTGCAAAGAAATACTTCATGATCTCAAAAAATATGATCTTATCATTATTTCATTATTAGAAGCTATATCCTGTCTAGAGACACAAAAATTAAATGTTACCCTAGAGATTTGTGCTTCTTAATAACACTGATCTCTGTCTAGATGAATATTAAACAAAGGCTAACAAGACATGGAAAGCTATTAGAAAACCAGATCCCCTAGATCCCCCTACACACCACTGGAATAAATTAGCTGGTTTCAGCTGAAGAGTGCCACACAGACATCTGTGAGAGAGAATAAAAACCTAGGCTAAATTTCACTTATGAAGAACAAAAAAAAAAAAATAAAAATCAGCTTCCACTGATGTTTAGATGCAATTGCTTGTACAACTGTATGACTACAAAGCTCTATGAGGGTACACATATTCAGCATGTTTTGAAATTATAACCAGTGACACTTTTATAAATTCATTAGATGAAGTTTGGATATCTATCACCATAAGATCCCATCTTGCTACAGAATGGAATCTGCTAGGTGATTATCTGGTTATTAAGTCTGTGGCCGATACACAATCTTAGTGTTTATGCACAGGCCACTGAGACATGTTCTGACTCCTTCAAATTCAGATGAAAGGAATTAATCATAGATGGAAAATGAAGGCTTTAAAATTGAAGTAAAAGGTCAGCTCTTCAACTGGCATGGAAAAGCTCAGCTCTGGTGATACAATTTAGCTGTCTCCAGTTAAGCAACCTTTCATGTCCACATAAAAATGCCAAATCTGAAAGGATGCCGAGGGTGTGGGGTTCTCCTTTCATTACAAACAGGCTGTTAGTAAACTTTGTGTTAATTTATATGATAGAAACATTACACATGTATTTACTTTGAAACTACTGCTAGTAATAATGCTAGTTACATGGCATGATTCAACTATAGTGATGCAAGTTTTAGCCAAACCAAAACTGAAGACACTGGAAATAGCAGAAAATGATCAGATGATACCATTGGCACATTTCATCCAGCTGCCATAAGCATTATGAGCAAGCATAAGAACGTAATTCCTCAGCAGTTGGCTTAGGAAAAAAAATGGCATTTGATAGACCAATTTTGTTACCAGAGTTGTTTGGTATCCTTCAGTCTTCTACTGCACCTCCAGTTAATGATAGTTTACTCAAAGGAAGATGACTGCAGAGGATAGGGCATGGAAGTTTATTACAGCTGATGACTGTCAGAGAAAAGTAAAGCAGAGCCAAAGCAAACCCCAAACCGAATCAGAATCCAGTTGTGTAAAGGAAATCTGTTTCTTTTAAGAGGTGTGGAACTGCTTTACATCTGCTGTTCTGGGTAGAAATTGCACTCTTGTAGATTGACAGATCATACAAATAAAGTCCACTTAATGCAATATTGTTATATACTTTGACCTATTGATGTCAGTAACCATAACTGGCCCAAACACATTGCAGTCAAATGTTAACCTAGCACAGAAGAAAATTATTTTTAAATCACTTTTTTCTAACAGATTATGTTCAAAACAAATGCAGTGGTGAATAAGCGCCCTCTTAAGGACATTTGGTAAGAATAGCGTTCCTTCAATGCACTTACATAATTTTGAAGTTCAGTACTGGATATTTGCCACAGCTACAATGACAGTTTCTAACATTCTCCCCTTCCCAATATTTTGAACGTGCTGCGAAAGATTTTGAAGTGTTAGCTAGAGCCCCAGCAATTTCTATTTCTAAACAAAATAATCAATGCTGCAGGTTCTGAGTTGGCAAAAAGTTATATAAAAATATTCATTCAACTGGATTATACCCACTTGCTCCATTTCCCTAATAGGAATTAATACCAGTATGCTTTCACTTACCTGGAGTAGGGGAAGAATAAGTAGAAGGAGAATAAAGGAGATTCAGTCTTTGGCTGCAGTAAGGCAGAACAAAAAGTAGAAATCTTCCTAATTACTCATAATTCAGACATTATTATATTTTCTTGATCACATAAATACATCCCAGCCTGAGAAGAAGAGAAAAATATGAAGTGCCAGTCTGTGTTACTAATCAAAAGAAGCTTGTGGCAAGCATGACATTGCCTTCAGAAACCGTAGTAAGTGACCTATAGGTAAAGGCCTACACGTTCCAAAAAAGGCTTTGCCATGCAACGTGGGATCCATTGGAAGAGCTCCCACAAATTTAGGATGCTGTAACAGTGAGACAGAACTGTAACCTCACTTTTTTATCTGACACACAGTTATTGCAGAATTGGTTGCAGGAAACAGTTTTACCAGAAGCTGAAGATTGCTCAGAATGGTCTGTAATACAGTTGTCACCATTTATGAGCTCTCATATGATCACCAAGTAGCAATTCCAATGTGTATAAGCAGAAGAATCTTCTCTTCTTTGACAGGATATCCTAATGATCATCTACATCTTTGGTCAGTGAAGCTGTCATCTCAATATAAAACAGACGTGTCCTTGCTTACAACAATGCTGCAGGGAACAGATACCTAAGATAGGGCTAGACTTTCACTGTCATATACATTCTTCTGTAAAACTGACTCAAAACTAAGAAAGTGACTTCTTCAGAGAGTTTTCTATCTAGTAGGTCCCAAAATCCACAACTCAATACTTCAAAGCTGTTCATCAGCTATGTATCATCATCAGTACCAAAGGTTGATGTTGCATGGGCATCAAGGATTTGCTTAGGCACTGTTCTCACATAGCTTAAATAGGGTCAAAGAATAGATAAAAGCAGATAGATAAAAGTCTCCTACCTTTGTAGTAGGAGACACCTATAAACTGCCAAACACAGGAAAAATCTTCCCCTCAACTTAGTTATTTTTGCCCCAGACATACCAAATGATAATACCAGTTGATCCCCATGAAGACAGTAGTAAGGCAGAAGTTTGTTTTGTTGTTTGCTTCCCCACTCCTCTCTCCTCAACAGGCTGGGTCTTCCCCTTCTTTTTGGTACTTTTCTTAAACACAGGCTGATTGAGGGACTTGCTACTTTCAGAGTGGCTATAACAGTCATTGCTTCAGCAGGTAGACCAACCTATAAAGAAAGGGGCTACAGAAAGTCCAAGTTTGAAAAAAGTCTACTTTTGAACACTTCACATGGCTTCCAACACCGTTCTCCCCAGATTTCCTCTCCTAGAATGCTATATTTTACATACAGCTTATGGAGAAAATTCTAATGTTTCTCGAAAGAAGTTGATCTAGACCTATTTGCTTTGGATATTTATAGACAAACATTTGGTTTCGGAGTGTTCAACAGCATGCAGGAGCAGCCAGCAGGGAAAGAAGCAGTCCTAGAAAAAAATATTACCAGCTATGGCCAAGTCAGGTAGCCATGTAAACCCTTCCTAGCCTGCTTTTGGAAGGGATATTTAGAAGTTTAAATCACTTTTACAGAAAGCACGAGTGAAATGGAGGAGTAGTGGGTGTGGAAGAAGAAACTGCAAGGAGCCTGTCTTAAGGTTGACAGTAATGTTCCACTGAACCATGTCTTGTCCATTTTTCTAATATCTTTTTACGTCTTCAACTCTAGATCCATAAGGGCAGGATGCATCAGTTGCAGTGACCGCACAATAGGACACTTTCAAATCAACACTGCTGGCTCTCCACTATTTCAGTGAGCCAAGCAGGAGAAAAACTAAAATATAGCCCCAATTTTTCACTGAAGAAGTCTTTTCAGGAGAGACCTGGCAGTAAATTAAGGCTGCTATGAAAGCACAAAATTCCCAAAGCACATGTCCAGCTGTACGCTGCCACACCTGCCGACATCACCTTCCATTGTCAGCTGCCTGTAGTTCCTCAGACTCTGGGGTAGCACTTGCCAAGTGTTTTGCATACATTAATTTTTTTGATGAATTATTTTTCTTAGGAACATACCTGTTTAGGAAACCCAAGGCAATCAGATAAGTAATCATCAATAATAACACCACTGGAGAAATTGATATTTTACAGATTTAAACTACTAGATTATAGAATCTCTGTAGACATACACAGTTATCCTCCCATGGCTTTTCTTCTTTGTAAGAACAAATGTTACTCAAAATAGCCTTTGAACATTCTTTCTGGTTTAACATTGCCAGCCACCACAGGTTATATTAATGATGCAGTATGTAACTAACTACCCCTGTGATATAGTATTGACATTGCTAGTAACAACCCATAAGTTTTGTACTCAATTTGCAGGGCTTCAGGACCAGACTATCAGGCTTGCTCTACCTGAACATAACATGACCTCCCTGCAATTCAGTTTCAGCTTCATTTAGCTGAAACAGGAATTTTTCTATTTGACATGGTGTCTATGGCTTATTTGTTTTACTTCTGTGCATTTTTGCATGATATCATCATGGTCCTGTGGCTAACAAAATACAGGATGATAGGACATCAGAGACCTAGGGAAGAAATATAGGTATGGGATGATAAGAGATGGGTCACAGGCTTGACACTGACAGCACCACAGTTATGAACAACTCATCAATAGTCAGTTAAAGAAATGCAGAATGAACCTAGAAAAAACTTGGTTTAGGAGTAACAAAGGGAAGAAACAGTATCTAAAATTTAAAAAATGGCCAGAAATTGTAATTTTGAATGTTATATGGAGTTGCAGAACATGGAAGAAAAAGCAAAGGTGTACAGCTGTTCTAGCAGATCCCAAGTAGATTCTAGGGTTAAAAAAAAAACAACACCAAGAAGAAAATCTGCTTCCTGGTGAAGTACTCCAAATGCCAATGGCTCACCTCCTTTATCCCAGGAGTCTCTTTGTCACAGCTCCTAAATTACACTGTCATAGAAATGCTAATTTAATTTGCCAATATTCTCCCCAGTCTCTTAGGCAGGAAAATACAAGTTCTTTATAAGCCTGTATCAATTGTACCAACATAAATTACATAATGTAAATATATATATATATATAAATTGGAATATCTAGAAGTCTCCATCCGATTTCTTATTTCCCTGTGAAGAGCTTCAGCTGGAAAGGTTTTCAGGTAAATGAAAGCTGCATTACCTGTTCCTCTATAAAAGAGGAGTATGAGACCTAATTATATCAAGTGTACTGCTTGTGCCTTCACAAGATAAACCACCACAGTTTAGTTAAGTGCATCTTAATAACAATGGATCCGTTACTGCATAGTTACATCCGTTTCTCAGTCAGGAAGATAGCACGTTTACTGCTTCCTTTTCTTTTGGAATCATGGATTAATTCTGATTAACTGTCCTTCTTCTCAACAAGACACTACTGATAGCCTAAGTTTAGCCTAAGTTTATCCTTTTTACAACTACACTCATATGGAAAAAATGTTTAGGAGATGCAGGTGAGGAGAGGAAAGGCCGTTAGTTGTAAAAGCAACAGAGTGACTAACAGACAAATTTGTTCTCTATATATTCTCTGTGGAAACTTTCTATTCCTGATCAAATTTGCTCTATGAGATGACATTCTCTCTCACTCCCCCATACACCCATTTGCATTTCACACACAGGTCTGACCAACAGCAACTGAGGAAGAGAAATACTATTATAGACAGTAAATGTGCAAACCTGACCTTTTCTTTAATTGGATAATGTCTCCTAAGACGTTCAGAGTTTGATTTTGTTCTCAGTTACATGGATGTAAATCAAGATTAGTTTCTTCCGAGATCAGAAGAATTATGTTCTTAGCCTTTATGCCTTCTAGTGGTCTATTACACAAAAGCATGCCAGTCCTTTTGCAATAGATAGCCAAGACACTTGTCTGTCTGTAGCACATTGCCACTAAGATTCAAGATGAACCAGTCTCCTTGATTAATATATTGGGCAGGATCATGGAATGGTTTGAGTTGGAAGAAAATTTAAATATCATCTAGTTCCAAATCCCCTGCATGGGCAGGGACACTTCCCACTAAGACCAGGTTGCTCAGAGCCCCATCCAACCTGACCTTGAACATTTCCAGGGAGGGGGCATCCACAGCTTCCCTAGCCACCTGTTCCAGTGTCTCACCACCCTCACAGGAAATAATTCCTCTTTATGCCTAACCTAAATTTACCCTCTTTCAACTTTAAAACCATTACCCTTTGTCCTAACATTACATGCCCTTGTAAAAACTTCACTGGGCAACCTGTGCCAGTGTCTCACCACCCTCACAGTGAAGAAAAAGCCATTCCCCCTTGTCCTCTCACTACAAACCCAGTTAAAACGTCCCTCTCCAGCTTTCCTGTATGCTCCCTTCAGGTCCTGGAAGGCTGCTATAAGGTGTCCCCAGAGGCTTCTCTTTCCTAGGCAGAACAGCACGAATTCTCTCACAGAATCACAGAATTATTGAGGTTGGAAAAGTCCTCTGAGATCATCCAGTCCAACCTATGACCTAACACCACCACATCAGCTAGACCATGGCACTAAGTGCCATATCCAGCCTTTCCTTAAACAACTCCAGGAACGGTGACTCCATCACTTCCCTGAGCAGTCCATTCCAACGTATGATCATCCTTTCCATGAGCAAGTGCTTCCTAATATCCAACCTAAACCTCCCCTGGTTCAGCTTCAGGCCATGCTCTGTCAGTAGTTGCCTGGGAGAAGAGCCCAGCCCCCACCTGACTACAACCTCCCTTCAGGTAGTTGAAGAGAGCGATAAGGTCCCCTCGAGTCTCCTCTTCTCCAGTCTAAACAACCCCAGCTCCCTCAGCCTATCCCTGAAAGACTCTCCATCTAGTTCTTTCACCAGCCTTGTTGCTCTCCTCTGGACCTGCTCCAGCACCTCAATATCCTTCTTGAAGTGAGGGGACCAGAACTGGACACAGTACTCGAGGTGAGGCCTCACCAGTGTTGAGTACAGGGGGAGAATTACATCCCTGCTCCTGCTGGCCACACTATTCCTGATACAAGCCAGGATGCCATTTGCCTTACAGGCCACCTGGGCTCACTGTTGGCTCATGTTTCACTCGTTTAACCAATAGTACCAGGTCTCTCTCTGCCGGGCCACTCTCCAGCCACTCTTCCCCCAGCCTGTAGCGCTGCGTGGGGTTATTGTGGCCGAAGTGTAGGACCTGGCACTAGAGGTGCCCCAGCCCTCAGACCATCTTCATGGGCCTTCTCTGGACTTGCTTCAAGAGCACCATGTCTTTCTTGTGTTGGGGACTCCAAAGCTGGACACTACACCAGGTGGGATCTCAAGAGAGTGGAGTAGGGGGAAAAGCACCTACCTTAACCTGCTGGCCATGCCAACATCCAATAGACATAACATTGACAACTGATTTGTCCAGTCCCTTAGTCACTAGCAGGTTGGTCTATGTTTAGATCATGCCTTGCTCTTAGGTGACATGGCACACAACGACACTGTTGTGTAAGGAAACATATTAATGAGAACTTCTTTTCTTCAGGCCAGCTTTTAAAGACTAGGTCCTGAAGGCAGTAGCAAACTAAAAGGCTTGTGTAAACTGACAGCAATTAGCCTCTAAGTCATCTGTATTGCTTAACAGGGAAGTTTATCTTTCTAATCACTAGCTATAGAAATAAAACTAGCATGATAGTTTCAAACAGAATTCCTACAGTTTTCTTTTGGGAGGAGGCTACCTTCTGGCTGTAAAACTGACAGCCCACTAACGAGTGGCTTGGGACGTAAGAAAGTGAAATATCTCTCTTGCCTGAATTCAGAAGTTCTTATCTTCATCTCAGTTTTAACCTAGAAAAAGGGTTTTTTGAAAAAGTGTTCCAATTAAATTTAAGAAACCCATCACAACAGCATTTTTGATCAAACAGGCAAACTCTGATATACAGGGAACCAATTTTCCTAGTTAGTCACAGGAAATGTTGCAATAGTCACTTTTAATGAGTGGGAGCAGACATACCACTGAAAAAATGCAGCATGGTTGAAATCCTGGTCCATAAGCTTGCAGAAGAATAAACATCAAAGCATTTTGGGGCATTAGCAAGTGAAGATTGATTTAATCAAAAGAATATTTACATATGAATAATACAGCTTGTTACACATTTATATCCATCCATGAAAAATCAAATTAATTTGCAATGCAAACCAACTGGGTCAGCTAACCAATGCCAATGAATGATGAGCATTACTAATGACAGAACAGTATTTAATTGGTTTTAAAAAAATTAAGGTTTTTTTTTTGTAAGGCCTTATTGTACACTATACAGATTTTCTAATTGCACAGTTCAACTAGTAAAAAGGCACCGGCATGAAGGAGAAAAAAAACCACCATCAGAGCAGGCTATGATCTTTGTATTTCTTTTTATACAAACAAGGATTAGCTTAACCAACAAACAAACAACCTTTGAAATTGTGGTTAAAAAGATGTGGAAATGAACTATAGTCAGTTGCCAATTGTTCATATCTATTTTAAAAAAGGTATCATTGTGTAGAGAAAAAATTTTCCTGGTGGCATTTCAGTACAGTATGAGGCACATCAGTGATGACTGAAATAAAAACCTCTCATTTTACTTTCTCCACCTTTCTGCCATTCCCCATTTGTATGTTTTATGTCTCTGAGAGCACCTTAACGAGGGTTTATTCCACTGACACAGGACAGAGGATAAAGCACACGGTACAAGGTGACAGCATGAAGTACAAAGTATCTCAGTGGATACAGACAGGTGGGGCACAGAGAAAAAAAACAACCGAGCAAATGATCAGATAAACAGTTCAACATGCAAACACCTCAGAATGAGAGCACACTAAAAATTAGAAACACCATCAAGATTCTCTTATATCCCTCTGCAACCATCAACTATAGATACTGAATATTTTAGAAATATAAATTGAGAGAATTTGCAACAAATTTTGCTTTGAAGGTCACTGCTCTATGTCAGACCTGCAGAACAGCCCAGAACCCTACAGAGCAGGAGGACAGTAACAGCATCACTGCCAAAAACTGCTCAGTGGCTGCATCCTCAAGCTGCATAACTACATAAGAGTCTGAATGAAAGACTGACCCTTTTGTCAGCTTTGAAGTCCATTTGATGGCAGAATTCAGTCCAGGAGACCAGGCTAAATCTAGTCCCAAACAAAGCTGACAAAACGTAGATAGAGGTAGCAGCCCCAGCACCAACAGTTTCAACCTACTGGTTCACTGCTAGTGCACCAAATCCCTAGTACATAGATACAGCCTAAAAGCAACAGACAATGAAAATAAGTTCTCTTAGAGAGCTTCCTGCAGGTTGAAATAATACACAAAAGTCACATAGAAGCTGGTTATTGAGACTAGTGCTAGTAACAGTTTGCTGACTGCAAAAGCCAACACAGAGACTAAAAATGACACAGCCCATGAAAGAAAGAGCCTGCAAATCTCTTCCGTTTTTCCGATGCATTTGCTTAGAGTATTAGCAAATGGTTTAATTAATCCAAACATCAATATGCTCTCATTTACACCCTCTAAAGCCCAAACAGAAACACAGAAGCACAGAATGGTATGGGTTGGAAGGAGCCTCTGGAGATTATTTAGTCCAACTCCCCTGCTAGAGCAGGATCCCCTAGAGCAGATTACACAGGAACATGTCCAGGCAGGTTTTCAGTCTCTCCATGGGTGGAGACTCCACAACCTCCCTGGGCAGCCTGTTTCAGTGTTCTGTTACCCTCAGAGTAAAGAAGTATTTTCTCATATTCAGGTTAAAGTTCCTATCTAGCAGTTTGTGACCATTGCCCCTTGTTCCATCACTGGGCACCACTGAGAAGAGTCTGGCCTCATTTACCTGACACCCACATTTTAGATATTTATAAGAACTAATGAGATCCCCTTCAGCCTCCTTTTCTCCAAGCTAAAGAGACCCTGCTCCCTCAGCCTTTCTTCATAGGGAAGATGCTTCAGTTCCTTAATCATCTCAGTGGCTCTGTGCTGAACTCTGTCCTGTAGTTCTTTGTCCTTCTTGAACTGGGGAGCTCAGTACTGCACACAGTAGTCCAGGTGATGCCTCACCAAGGCAGAGTAGAGGGGGAGGAGAACCTCCCTCGACCTGCTGGACACACTCTTCTTAATGCACTCCAGGATGCCCTCTTGGCTGCAAGGGCACATTGCTAGCTCACAGTCAACCTGCTGTCCACCATGACTCCCAGGTCTTTTTCCCCAGCTGTTTTCCCACAGGTTAATCCCTAACCTGTACTGGTGCATGGGATTGTTCTTCCCCGTATGCTATACTCTACAGTTACCCTTATTGAACTTCATTAGTTTTCTCCCCACCCACCTCTCCAGCCTGTAACACACACCAATGTTTCAGCATGCCTAGAACACTGCAATAGCAAACCATGTTTAAAGTGATGTGCAATGAGGGCAGTCCAAGACATAAATCTTCAACAAGATTTATGTTAAGATTAATACAATAAAAATAAACACATTTATCCATCATCAGGATGCAGTTTACACTTTTCATATTGTAGAGGCAGATATGGCCCAAAAATCATAGCAAACAATTAGTGGAAAGATTAGGATTTCCAGTCACAGCCCTCTGCTTATGCACAACAGAGCTGTGCATAAACTTTTACTCTATCTCCTCAGAAAATGTTTCATAAGGCAGTTTGAGTTAACATGTCCAACTAGTGAAATATCACTCAAAGAAATAAAAAACACCCTCCCCCTCTAAATAATTATACCTTTCATTCATCAGTGGTTAGGATTCATAAGAGCAGATCATGAAGCTGCCTTCCATATTCTGCCATCTGGAAGCTTGTAATATCACACACCTCCGTTCCTTTTGGTTAGGAGACCCAAAAACACCTTAGTGCCATCTGTTATTTTGGGACTCCTCATGACTATTTCATGATCCTGTCAGAGTGCCACTTTGCTGTTATTGTTTATTATGGAGGATGACCAGCTAGCTGTGACACTGCTATGTGTGTAGCTGTACATTCTGTGACATCCGAGACATTTCCTTCCTTCAGAGGCTCTTGTTAGAGCAGAAGCTCATAAATGGGGTGTGCAAAAGTAAAATGAAATACAATCTTTCGCAGTAAACTTTGTGAAGTTGATCATACCAACTGCCTTCATTCATGACTATTAAAAGTTGCAAGGAGGTGGCTGTGGATGCCTCTTTGTCCAACTCTAGAATACTGAAGAGAAAATACATCATCACATTTTTAAATATATGTTGTGTTAAAAAACCCAGTACTGAACAGAGATAGGATGATTTTGTCAAAGCCCTCCAAGTAAGTGAAGATCTGCTCAGAATGATGATTAAATTAATTCTGGTTAAATAAACCCAACTATTAAAGAACATATGCAATTAAGTATCTTGAGTGTGCAAAAACAGATACAAGTGCAAGGAGGGTTCAGCA
>NW_009953652.1:2571110-2598189 GCF_000747805.2 Chaetura pelagica | reverse complement strand
GATACAAGTGCAAGGAGGGCTCAGCAGCTCATCTGGATCTCTTGGTAGAAACACTGTTGCCATAACAACGGCATATTAGAAGGATGGGAGGGAAATGCCAGAAACATGTAACTTTTTCATTATTGAAGATCTGGTTTCAGGTCTTCTCTATTATATGCTACAGCTCATTTACCACAGCTAAATAAGTACAGACTGTACGCAATACATTTCAAAACAGCAAGCATCTATTTTTCTTTGCTACTACTCACCCTTATCACATCTAAATACTTCAAAAAGCATTAGTCATTATAGTACCCTTGTGAGGAAAAGTGGCTTTATCACTGCTGTTGGGCATTAGGGCAAGTCAATCAGAAAGCACCAATTAACCTGCCTCAAGTCATACTAGAAAACTACCACAGAAGCAGAACTGTGTTCCTGACTGACACAACTATGCAATACCTTACCTTCAGGTTCTCTGTTGCCACCACTGCTGAGCAGATGCTCAGCACCTTCCCCAGAATTCAGAAGATTCTGGTAACAGAGGAAGTGCTCTACTGAATAACTGGTGTAGCAAGCCTTAGGGATTCCCTCCTGCATTTGTTCTGATTACAAAACAGGCTCCCAAGGTTCCATTAAAAAAAAAAAAAAAAAAAAAAAAAAAGGCAAAAAGCAAAGATTTCTTCATTTGCACAAGCTATTCTTATGTGGAAAGAAGTGCCTGGATTGGGATCTCTCTTTAAAGGAGCAATGGACTCCTGAACAATTTTCAAAGCATAAATTTGTCATCTCCATGACATTGCCTGGCAGAATTACCCCTCAGGACAAAGGATTTTAAACTACTAGTAAATCTAGTCTCTTTTCTTTCTTCCCCTCCCTTTTTTGTATTCCTTTGGGGGCCGAATTACTGCAGTTACTTTATTACTTTATTTCCCCAGAGTTCCTAAATGCTATTACTATTCTTTGGATGCATCTGACTCCTCACAAATCTGAGCCCTTACAACTTGCTTCCCCACAGGTTTCAACCTAGCCTTTCTGACATGGGGCAAATTCTTACAGAAGCTTTTAAACTGATTTTGAGCATCTTACGTGTTGCATGGAAGGCTGTTTTTTAGCCATGACCCATTGTACTTTACCAGCCTTCTTCTCTCAAATATATTTAGGATGTCACAAGGATTTTAGCAAGCTGTTCACTAGAATTCTATTGAATATTCCTTATGGCCATAGAAGCTTTATCTTCTGTATATCTGTCTTGTGGTCATGAAAATAGCCTCCAGATGGTGTTTAAGTCAACTCCATCATGCATTTCTGTTGTTAACACTGCTGGATAATACGACACCAGCAGGTAGTAAAATCTGGGGTAAATACTGCCTCATACCCATAACTCAATAGTATACTGCTGCTCTACAGAGTCATTAGGGAGAAGTATTAGTCAGTGACATGGGACGTAGCACCCAGGCTCATGTTTGTTCATGTCACTTCCTCCCATTTGTCACAGCCATGTGCTGTCTGAGTTCAAAACCCTGCTCCTCCTGAGGAGGTCTGACCCTGTGTCTCCCACCCCTTAGCATATGTGCCACTCAGCAAGTTGTTAGTGCAGAGGGAGACCACAAAACCTTTGCTAGCGGGACTTAGCCTGTATCCCCTCATATCAAAAAGTATTCTGTGAGACCACCTCTCTTCTCCTGGAACACAAAAGAACAAACACCCAGCTCTACCTCTTGACTATGACAGAATCAGCACAGCAGTGTCGAAAAACACTGCACCCAGGTTACTTTTCAGCAGACAGACCCTTCCCTGAGTCTGCACAAAGGGAAGGAGGACGTCCACAATAAAACATGGCTTTTCACTGTATTCAGCTCTTCTTACTTGCATGCTCCATTACTGCAATGAAAAATTCATACTAAAATGCGAGGAAGATAACTCCACAAAATCAGCCTGCAAATACTGTGTTCTGGACTAGCAAAAGCCTTCAGATCATAAGCTTGAATTCAGATAATAGGAGCACTTAGTCCCTCCAAAAAAAAACTTTCCTGACTTGGAAGAAATTTTACCAAGCATAAAACAATTACTGAGTGCTTTCTGCCATAAATGACAGCGAGTTATTAGCTTCTTGATTTCCCATGTTATTTACTTGATTAATCTAATCACTCTCCATGGGTAATTCTTCAGAGAGCCAAGCTCTAGCACTGTTTTACTGGTTACATTCCCTCAAAACACAGGAGTATTAAATACTATTTTTCTTTTGGTGAGAGATCAGTAGGAATCTCTAAAGGTAGGTATAGAAATCCAGTCTGAAAATCTTAGTGATCCAGATGTCTTTGTGTTTCACCGAGACTCATTCAAGGTCACAGAACGATTTATTGTCAGAGCCAACAGGGTTTTCATTTCTTGACCCTACTCTAAAGACTTAAAAGTACCAGATTCAATATTTCTCTTTGTTATTTCTAAGAATACAGGGGGTTTTGGCTGATTTTCCTCCACGTCAAATTTGTACAACTATAGATTTATTAGCTATTGCTGCTACACTTGAACTTACATATTTTTTTGTTTTGTTTTGTTTATTTGTTTTTTGTTGGGTTTTTTTGTTTGTTTTTTTTTCTTAGCCATGAAAAATACCACAGACCTAAGACAGGGCAGGTGTAAATCCACAGCACCGTTGTTTTTGTGGGGTTTCTTTTTTTGTTTTTGTTGGTTGTTTGGTTTTTGCTGGGTTTCTTTGTGTGTGTCTTTCTTTTATTGCTGTTGGGGATTTTTGGTTTGGGGGGGCTGTTGTTTTTTATTTGTTTGTTTTGTGGGGTTTTGGTTTGGTTTGGTTTTTGTTTTATTGTTTGTTTTCTTTTCAGTTCATGAAATGTATTGAGAACTAAGGTGCTTCCTCAAAAGTATTCACAGTTTGGGATTCTTAAGAAAAGGAAATAACCTACATATTACTTCTGCATCTTTATTTATATGTATTTGTCAGTGTGCTAATGTAAGCAAGTTGCACTGGGAAGACAGACTTTTATGCAATGAAATGGTCTCTTTCAAATCTCTTTCAATGGAAACCCAAGCCTAAAGAGCAGCAAATTGTTTGTCCTTTCTTCCTGTTTCTTATATAGCATCATCCTGGAAGAACACTCATCTGTTGGCTCGTAACATCCTCCCTGGAGCTTAGGCACAGTGTGTTCCCGCTGCAGAGAACACCCTTCTCCTGACCCTGATGAATGATTACAGAGGAGCTCTGATTCAGCACTACCTTCCCTGAACTTCATTATTTAGCTGGAACACAATAAAAACCGCCTCTACCGTCATCCACAACCCTCAGCAACCACCACCCTGACAAAACTAGTTGTTTTCTGCTTCTTCTATTAAAAAGCATCTCTGCATTTCACAATGGTAGCACAGTACTCTCTTTGGCAGATTCACTCTTACATAATCATCTTTTATCTCCTTGGACAATTAAAACTTTGGTATTAAATAGTCAACCTTGCAAACCTTATACTTCTCCAGATCAAATAATTATCTAACCTTCTTTCAATCAGCAGCAATTGAAGTTCCCATCTGAACCCCTATAACACTCTAGAATAATTAAGTCAACACATACTAATTATGATTTTGTACCCTCACTACCATGAATCCAGCTAAAATACTAGCATGCTGAAAGATTTTCTACAATGACGTAACATACAGTGTATAAAAGAGATCAAACATCCTTTATTACACAGAGACAGTGAGCAACTATTACTCTATTTCAGTCTTCCCAAGGGTAACCCATAAATAGAATGATGCCTGTTACAGGAATACACAGGTCCTAAGTTTCTGCACACAGACTCTCTGAATTTACATCCACAGCCCCACTTTTCAATATATATTTAAATAGAAGCTTTCATAACAGATTTCACATGCATCACAGAAGGGTGCCAAGAGGCTAAATTCTCACAGCTGTCACACCTCCCTCACTTACACCTACTTTGAGCTAGGAGAACTTAAAGACTTGCGTATTGGAGCTTATTGTAAATGTCAGTCAGGAAACTGCTCTGCTCTGTTCCCAGAGCAATCTTGAGTCTTCAAAAATGAACTGGTGTCTTATTTTCCCTGTATCTTTAAATGCAATAAACGAACTGCAGAAGGCATTAAGGAAGCACACAAGGTCACACACATACAAAAAACCCCAAACAAACAAACAACCAAAAACAAAACACCAAACAACAACAACAAAAGAAAAAAAAACCAAAACAAACAAACAAACAACAACCAAAAAAACCAACACAAAAGGATGGCTCAAAATTATTGCTGTATCATGATCAACATTTGAAAGCAGCATTAGCCTGAAGCTAACAGTAGTACAAAACCCTCTTTCCTGCCAAAATGCTTAATGCCTCTAGCGTGATGAAAGAAAGACACAAGATCTCCATTTCACAACCACAGGGACCAAAGACCAAGAAATATGTTCCAAAAGGAGTGAGTTTCTGTGGAAGTTGTAAAAATTCGTAGATCAGGTACACTAAAGAGATCTGCATGCAAGAACCAAAGTTTCTCCTGGAATTCCAGCTCTTGGAGTCCAATTCTTCTCTCAGATTCTCAGCTTATCTGTAAAATAAATCTTTAAAAGGTAGAACTCTGAAGACTCAATAAACATGGGAAGTAAAGTATGACCACAACACTTCATCATGTTTTCACTCTGATTTTTTTTAAAACCATATCAGGTTAAAAAAGGAGGCATGCCACACAACATTAGAAAGATGCAAGGAATATTCCAGCTTTGCAGACAGAAACATTGATTTGTTCACCTTGATACCTTTTTAACAGAAGATTACCTTTAACAGAAGATACCTTTTAACAGAAGATTACAAACTTCAGCAAGAAAAAAAAAAAAAAAAGTAATACAAAAAGATTCAAAGAAATTCAGGAAAGTAAAATACAAATATAGCTGATAGTATTGTGCAGGTAGAACATACGAATCCCAGAAGAATTTACAGACTTTTCAGGTACGTTTACATGCCTGAACCAAACAGACATCGGTTCACAAATATACATCACTTTTCAGCACCTACAAAATTAGCAAAATAGAATCTGGAAATCTGACCAAAGAGCTATAGGTATAGCATTAATCACACTTCAGTGTATGTGTCCCCTGGGAAAACACAATGTGACCTCAAGCCCTTGTCTTTTCCTTGCCCCTCTGGACTGGGGCACAGGTCCTCCCTGCCCAGCTCTAGGCCACACTGCTTTGCCCTCTTGCAAGGCCCAGGCATCTCTAGGAGGGACTTTTAAGACTGGCAATGCACCCAGAGGTTCCTTACTTCAGCTTCCAGTGCCTTCTTACACGTACCCCATGTGTCCTGTGTCCCAGAGTTGCAAGAAAAAAAAATAATAATTGAAGTATCTGCATAAAATAGGTGGTAATTTTAAGATATTTTTTGCAAATAAGCTAGCATCTACAGTATGAGGAGGAATCCTGCTGTGCAAACCTTCCTTGACTGTAGGGGCATGAAGGAGGTACCAGATGCCTTTTATTCAGCATATGTAACAATTACAGATGCTGTGCCCATTCTTTGATTAACTTCAAAAGCTTTTTATGGAGAGTGCCATACTAGTTTGGATCACAAATGCTGTTGACCTGATCTCTTTATCTTGTAAAAAATGTTATCTATGCCATTTTACAGGTGGATAAATCAAGGCACGACAAGGGTACTGCGGGCCAGCTCCTCAGCTACAGAGATAGAAACATCCCCATGCAGGCAGTGCTGACTTCCTGCAGGTGCAGCCCCAGGGACCTCTGAGGCACTTCTGCATCACAGATTTGACATATGAGCTTGACTTCACAAGAGGTAAGCGTCCAACATGACTCTGCACACACAGAGGAAAGGCAGTGGTTTCCATGGCAACACTCATCTTAAAAGATCTTTCCATTTATCCACCCTGCTTCTCACTGCCCCATGTCCCAGGTGTGCATCCCTCCCTGTGCTCATTGGCATGCTCACAAAAGGACTACTTCACATGCATGGCTTTCAGCCTTCCTTCTGTTTGCAGGATTCCCATAGGTACCTGGGAGGGCAGAGGGGCCTTTGGGGACATGCCTGGATTTTTCAGACATAATGAACAATTAGATTATGAAAGCCCCAATGGGGTTGAGAGAATGGGGGTATTTTAACTGTGAGCAGTTCTAACTTCAAATGTCATATCACAATAGGAACACAGTGGTGTTAATATCCAGGCCCAGGTTCCACTGATATAGCCAAACTCCAAGCAAGATACAAATTACTGCTTTGGCAATCTAAAAGCCTATCTCTATGTATAATTTGTTCACTCTTACTAGTGCCTACATTCATTTTCTCCTATGCTAGTATGGTGTTCTAGCTATGTGAAAGGTAAACAAAAAAATTTTTCAGTGTCTGTTTTTATGTAAAGTATCTGAAGCTGTCATATATAGTGCATATTTCTACATGTAGATCTGTGGACAGGCAGAAGACCCCTACCCTGGGGTCCAACATGCACAGAGTAGCTCCTGAGTCAACACAACTTTTGCAAGTTACTGATATGACACCATTACCGTGTCTCACTAAAGTAGGATAACGTAGAGCACTTTACACAGGACTGTATCCAGGCAGGTTTTGAGTATCTCCAGAGATGGAGACTCCACAACCTCCCTGGGCAGCCTATTCCAGTGCTCCGTCACCCTCTCTTTAAAGAAGGTTTTCCTCATACTTAAACAGAGCTTCCTATGTTCCAACTTGTACCCATTGCCCCTCATTCTGACACTGGGAACTACTGAGAAGAGCCTGTTTCCATCTTCCTTGCACTCACCCCTTAGATACTTATATACATTGATAAGGTCTCCCCTCAGCCTTCTCATCTCCAGGCTGAAGAGTCACAGCTTTCTCAGCCTTTCCTCATAAAAGAGATGCTCCAATGCCCCTAGCATCTTTGTCTCCCTCCTCTGCACTCTCTCTTGAACTGTGGAGCCCAGAACTGGATGCAGTATTCCAGCTGTCACCTCACCAGGCAGAGTAGAGGGGGAGATTGACCTCCAATGACCTACTGGGCACACTCTTCCTTATGCAACCTAGGTTTCCATTGGCCTTTTTGGCAGCAAGGGCATATTGCTGTCTCATGACTAATTTACTGACTCTAAGATCCCTCTCCTCCAAACCACCCTCCAGCAGATCCACCCTTAACCTATATTGGTGCTTGGGATTCTTTCTTCCCAGGTGCAGGACTCTACACCTGCTCTTGCTGAACCTCATTAGGTTCTTCTCTGCCCAGCTCTCCAGCCTGTCCAGGTCACACTGAATGACAGCACAGGTCTCGGGAGTGTCAGCCACTCCTCCCAGTTTTGTATCATCAGCAAACTTGCTGAGGATACACTCTGTCCCCTCATCCAGATCATTGATGTACATGTTGAACAAGACCAGACTGAGTACTGATCCCTGGGGGACACCACTGGTTATTGGTCTCCAACTTGACCATAATCCATTGATCAACACCCTCTGAGATCTGTCACACAGCCAGCTCTCAATCTGCCTCACTGTCCAGTCATCAAGCCCACGCTTGCTGAGTTTCCTAATGAGGATGTTAGGGGAGAGAGTGTCAAAAGCCTTGCTGAAGTCAAGGCAGGTAACATCCACTGCTCTCCCCTCACCTAGCCAGCCAGTTATGGCATCATGGAAGGCAATCAGATTGATCAAGCATGATTTGTGAAGCCTTTGGTGAATCCAGGCTGGCTTCTCCCAGTGACATTCTTTGATTTCACATGTTTTGTGATGACATCCAGAATGATTTTTTTCTAACACCTTCCCAGAAACAGACGTGAGACTAACAAGCCTGTGGTTCCCTGGGTCCTCCTTCTTGCCCTTCTTGAAGACTAGAGTGACATTAGCCCTCCTCCAGTCCTCAGGCACCTCTCCTGTCCTATACATTTAACATCTCACCTATCTCCACCTCACTTGCCTTTATTTCTGGCTTTATTTCCCCTACTTGAGGAATAACAGACTTTTTTCAATACCTGAGTTTTTTAAAAGAAGCAAAGCACTTGGGTGTGCAGGTGGTAGACTGTATCTTGGAAATGCGGAAATACTTCTGCCCAGTCACTTTCATTTACTTCAATTACACAACATGAGGCAGTATCACACAGCTAGAAGCCTGATCAGCAGCACCGCACCGAGGCATCTGCCACTGCCACTACTTGCCGCATTTCTGGGGACACCAGCTCTCAGAACAAAAAGGCAGTTTGACAAAGCTCATGTGTCATGCAGCAACACCCCGGGAGGGGGCATAGCCATGTTCACCGTGAATCCACTTTAAACTCTGAATTTCCAACCTTGCAGTGCCGAGCTCTGAATGCTGATGCTTCAGTGTGGGAGAAAAAAAAAAGGAGGTGACTGTCCTATGCACATAAACATGTGATAAATATTTTATTGAGACAGAAAACCCATAATCTAAAAAAAAAACCAACAACTGTAAATCACAGCTGAACGCAAATGTTAATGTACTGGTTATTTCCACAGCAAATCAGCCAGCTGGTTTCTTGTGACTTGAGCTTAGAGCAAATGACTAGCAATAAAAAGAAGTCTCACCCATACCTTCTCCTAGTGCAGGAGATTATAGAGGTTGCATTAATCACTTTACAGTCAAAGGTCGCTGAAGACTTGCTTTGTCTCAAAAGAACAAGCTAGGGTTTAATATTTTGGTATATAATAATCTATACTAGTAGATAATGCTGAGTAATTTCACAATTGGCTACAAAGGTGTTGTCTGAGATTGGAAAAATAGGTATCTACACACAAATCAGTGTATTATATGTCAAAGTGACTGTAAATCATTAAAACCCCTCAACATAAAATCTCTGTGATTTTAGTTCTTCCTACTCATCTTATGGCACTGTAGCTCCCATCCAGACTTGATCTTTCAGACATCATAACTGTAACTATTCTGGAAAATGTCAAAAGCATTTAATATCTCCCTAGCTTCAGTAAGAATAATACAGTATTTGCATGCTGTGTCATAATGACCTGTAGCTTTAATCTTGCAAAAGAAGAACCATAAATGGAAATTTTAATGCTATAAAGATGAACTTTGCCTATAATTTTCTTTCCAGTAAAAGGAATATTTGTTGCATGAATAAGTTTAAAAGGTCTCAATTAAGGGCTAGAGGAACAAAATGCCCTATATGTATTTACATTGAAAAAAGTTAAATGGAGCAAACGCAGAATTTTATTGAAGACAATGTTCAGCTTTTTTTGACACCTCAGTTCTACCTTTTGCTTTTCAAAAGTTTTACAGCACAACTGAAAATTGAAATGAAAAATAGATTAAAATAGTTTTCATAAATAATGCTGTCTATTCTTATTACTACAGTTCGATATTCAAGATCCCTCTAAAGAGACTTACCCAGATAAATTTGATGTTTGTATTAAACAGGAAAATTTCCAGGCAACACATCTGCTACAACAAAATCTACACTCCCCTCCACCCCCTCCCAATCACACACAGGTTTCCCAACCAAAAGGAAGGCTCTCTCACACAGGCAAGCTTCAAGTACTTTGCAGGAAAAGGCTGTAGCTCTACAGAGTGCTCTCCTTCACTATGGATCATCAACTGAACAGGACAGAAATGGGCAGAGATGGTCTGTCTTGTTACACAGCTTTTCATGGCATGACAACAAAAAGAGTATACAGAGAGAACAGAGCAATGTCTGTAAATGTCAACCTCAGGAAAGTCTCAAACACTTCCATTTTCCCTCCGTTTCCACCGTGTAGTGTAAAAGAAAGCTACTTGTTCGGGGTTGCACCACACACAGGTATTTGCGACGTAAGAGCCCTATGTAAGAGGGGATATGAATTACAGGGAAGAACTAGCAACAAGAGGAGCATTAATAATCTGTGCAGGTGCAATAGCAGCATATCATGTTACCCTGTGGATTGGATATTTAGGAACAGTTACACCAACACCCAGCACAGACCTTCCCAGAGTAGAACACTCCCGGCTATATCAACTTTCAGTCTGAAAACTTGCATTTTATAACTCCGCTTATTGTGATAGCTTGAATGACAAATTTAGAGTGTGCCCAATCAGTTACTTCCATGTTACAAATTTGCATCACATTTTTCTAAACTAAGTTAAATTGAGTGTGATGATACTGGCGCAAAAGCTCCTAATGTCATGCTAACACAGGCATTTTATATTAGGTCAGATTCACCTGTGATGTACGTTTGACACAGTCTACAGATAAAGTCAGAACAGGAGCAAAATAAAATTTTATTAGCAATGGACCAAGGTCTAACGTTCTTCTTGCTAGAACTGAAAGTACCTTAAGGTGCTAAACAAAATCTGTTGCCTCAAGTCACTTCATACTCTTGTTTCCTTGCTTTTCCTTCCTAGCTTAGGTCTGAGGTACTGCTTTCTACAAGATGGGAAAAACTGCACTCTTCAGTTATATTTGACTTTCCCCTCTTTCAGAAATTTTCATAATTACTAGTTATGATTGTGCATATATCAGCATGTTTTCTTAAGAACATTTCCAGTGTAAAGAGGTAAACTAGCTCCCTACCTCATGTACTCACCTACACTCCAGCTCCATTATGAAAGCAAACATACATTTTCCAAAGCAGCTGATTAAAGTCTAGGGTCCCATTCCCTGGCAGCCACACTTGATAAATTACCAAACCATACAAGCTTTGCCTAATCTGTTTGCTTTACTGAAAACAATACTTAACATCAGAGAAAGAAAAAATTAGAAAGTCTTATGAAGTAAATTTAATCTAGATTATTGGCTCTGAATTGGGGGGGGGGGGGAAGTATAAGATTTCTGTATTTCAGATTGGACATACACTTGTTTGTATAATTTTGACTGTTAACATTGAACCTTATGTTAGGTCACATGAGGAAAAATGGACTTTGGTATGGAAAAAATATCCACTTAAAACAGCTACTCTCTGCATCTATTCCCAGTGCAAATTCTGATTATGGTAATGTCTTCCAGATATAAGCAAGGACAAAAGGGTATTTAATATAATGTTGGAAAAAAAATGAGTAAGAAAGAAACACAAACGTTTTGAGGGGAACAAAAGAAAATCAAAGCACCACAAAACACTCAGTGAGGGGACAAATATCCAGAGGACAAATGCTGAGAAAAAAAAAAACAATACAGAAAGCTCCAGCAGTTTGAGAGAACCTAGTGAGCAATGCTATACATACATAATGTGCAACCACTTTCACGCTACACCTTGCTTTTCACTCCAAATTTGCACTTGCACTGAAGAATATAAAAACATAACTTATCATTGGAAAGGGCACTTAAAAATACAGGCTGGTGCACAGAAGTATATAGGTAGTGATTTAAAGTATAAGACTCCCTGAGGCATGAAGATGTATTGACTCTTGCCTCCATGGGGAGGCACTCACTGGAGTCCAAGGGCACCAGTTTAATTGGATACCTGGCTGGACCTACTATCATGATAATCACGGTAGTACAGCATCTGCCATCACTGATATGCATCATTTACTTCCAGGCTTCAAATGCAATTTTCCCATGGGAAGTACTGGCTAAATGGCTAGCTGAAGCAAGCAGAAAAAAAGATGAACTAAACCAAAATCCAGGTTCAAGTTTTGACCTCCACTTGAAAATGTTTGCTTCTTTGCACGTACCTGAGCTTCCTCACTGACTTTCTGGCAAACACTGACTTTTCAGAAGCTGTCTTTATTTGCAGCCTTCAAAACAGCACCTAAGGGACTGACTCACATGTTCTCTGGACCATTTACACTTTTCCCCAGCCCTGCAAATAAGACTGTGTTCCTTGTGAGGCTGATCCCTTGCATATCTTCCTAAGAAGTAACCAGAATAGATTGGCTGTGACATTCAGCTTTGAAAAACTGTCACTCACCAGGGGTCTGTCAACACAAGGTCAAGCCTTAGCCACTCTCATTTTCTCTCCTTTGTTTTCGTTTAATAGCAAAGAGAGACTGAGCTAATACTTGCCATGACACCTGCTTGCCTGGAATTGTCCATTTCCTCAAACCTCTGTTAAGGGAGCCCATTTGAACAGATTTCTAGGAAAGGTACTAAAAACTAGGGCTTTGCATCTCAGAAAACGTGAACAGCAGGTCACAGTTCTGATGTGAAAGAGGTGAAAGCTAAGGAGAGATTCTCTTGGAAGCTTATCTGAAACACAGTAGACATAAAGAAACACTTTTGTACTTGAACTTAAATAATTTACAAAAAAAATCTGAAAACAAATGAAAACATTGCAATTGACAAACAAGAATGAATTCAGCCATCTGTGAAACACCAGGATGACACATGAATCTAAACTACATATTTTACCCTGAGTTCTAAGAGCAATATTCTAGTTTCCAACAATTTTAAGACATGAGACTTGGCAGAAAACGTTGTTTACCAAGTCCTCAAAATGCAATGTGATGCCAGCTGAGTAGAGAAATCCACTTATTTTCCTCATCAAAATGAGACTGGATTGTAGAATTTTCAGTTGATAAAGCACTCACCACTAATGAAGTCTACATCTTTGTTCCACATAGGCTTGTGGAAGATGAAAAATAAATAAACAAAAAAACCACCTTTACTTCCAAGTTTCCATAAGGAGCTTTGCTTCCATTGAGTGTTTTCAGAGGGTAGAAAGAGCCTGTGGTTTTTCCACTGACTCATCTCAGCACAATGAAGACAAGGTTGTAGGAAAAGAACAGTCTGTCTTGTATTTCCAACAATGCATCTAAATCCTGATCAAGAAAGTATTATTGAGTTTTCATTCTCATACATCCCTCTTTTTAATTTGTTCTTGCTCTTCTCAGTATTATAAATAAAGTCACTTGATTAGAATGGGCTGAGAATAAGAAAGTGATTATGAGGGACAGAAAAGCAGCTGACGGCAGAAAGGATAAGATGGCAGGGGGAGACTGCGACAGCAGTAAATCCATGAGACAAGAACAGAGCAAGGTGCACTGAGTGCTGGTCTGGTTTCAAACACTGCCAGGGGCAAGTGCAGCTGACACTGCTGGCCATGTACGGGCAAGGTGGCAGAAAGGTAACCTCCCACAGACCAGGGTACTGCAGCAGTTATGAAATCCCCATCAGGCTGTGAATCATAAAGCCATGTTTGTCCTCCCCACACATCTGGGCATTGAACTCTAGCTGGTACAAACCAGCAGCTCAGACTTTGAAGGTAGGGACTCAGGATATGTGTGAATCCAGGGAATTAACCTGGCAGCCTCAATGGGAAGACAGGAAGTAGAGATGGAAAGGGAGGGAAATCCAATGATATTTCAGTAGCTGGAGGCTGGCACAATATTCTGTACTGAACTGCTTTCTTTGTAGAAAAAAAAGCCAGCTGTCAGTTTGCTTGATATCCTAGTTCTCCCCTAATTCAATTCTGTTAAATTCTGTGTTCAAATTCTACTGAAAGTATTTTTGTGTTGCAGCTGCGGAGAGACAGAATGGTTTTGTTTTGACATGGAAAGAATTTAGATACAGATTTTTTATTTACTTTTTTAAAGCTAACATCATAGCAACACAAGTAGAGAACTAGACAATAGGTTTTGTGCCTTGCCTGGTCACTCTACAGCTTTCTTTGTAAGCTACTCAGATTTCTTAATATTTTAGAAGAGAGGAACTAAAAATGCAGCCCTATGGCCTATTATAGTCCCACAGAGACTTTTATGTAGTTGCCAAAGAAGCTTTTAAACTATGACCTCCCTCAATGGTACTAGCTGATCTTTGCTATCCCCATTGTGGTAGTAACTGCCACAGGATTTCCCCAAGGTCTACATGGTCTCTTCCACATGGAGTGACTCAGAAGGGACTCCAGGAATCCATTGGGAACATTTGGGGTCAGGGCTGGAAAGGCCAACCACTAGATTTGCTGGCTCATCCCAGCAGCTGCTCTGTAAAGGCCCTTCAGCTGAAGACATCTTGGACTTTCCAAAAGAGACTACTTTAAAAAGTAAAAACCACCCACACTACCACACACAAAAAAAACCAAGCAAAGCCACCTACACAAGCATCCCCTAGTGTAAGGCATACAGACATGGGGTCATATGGCTGATACTGGAGATCAAGGCTATAAAGAACTCACCAATGGACAGCTAAAAAGAAATGTAAAGCCAGGAGCTGCATAAAAATAATTTTAAGGGTAACAGAAAAAACTCACACCTGTTTTCCAACAAATTAAATACACACCACATATAGTACATTCAGATGTGGAGATGCAAGACAGTAAACAAAAAGGAAGACATAAAATCTTGTTAGAAAATATTTTTAAAAATACACCACATTCTTCCTGGTGCTGATTATTTTAGACAATCATAACTCACTTATTCTGGTTTGGTTTGGTGGGTGCTTTGATATGGGGGAAGGGTGCCAGGAGTGGTTCCCATAAGAAGCTGAGAAGCTCCCCCTGCTCCAAATCCAGGTGAGGAGCCATTGGAGGGACAATAGATGTGCCTCTGCGATTAACATACGAAAAAATGAGATAACACCTGAGCAGAGTGAGCACTTAGTAGGTACAAAAAACCAAGAGCTGTGCTGGAGAGGCAGAGCAGTGCTGGTGGCTGGTGAGGAAGAAGGGGAAGAAGGGGAAGAAGAAGCTTCCCTGCAACACATGGTGAGATGGCAGCTGTGCCCCTGCACTCGTGGAGGAACGTGGTGAACCCTGAAGGTGCCAGGAGGGGCAAAACTGGACAGTGGACTTGGATTTTGAGGCCAGTGAATTTGCTGCCAATAGACTCTGATTATGCAGTTTTGGAAGACCCTGGCACCAGAGGAGTTGGCTCATCCTGAAGCAGCCTGTGACTCTGCGGGAGGCCCAGGCTGGTGCAGCTTGTTCTGGACCTCGTGGGAAGAACTTGTGAAGGAGAGGTTTGTGGAGGACCATGGGAGGGATCCCGTGAGGAAGCAGGGGAGGACTGTGAGGAATCCTTCCTGAGGAGGATGGTGTGGCAAGAACCACCAATGAAGTGACTCTAAACCCCATCCCTTTTCCCCCTGTTCAGCTGGGAGAAAGGAGGGAGGGAACAGGGAACAAAGTAATTTGGGCCTGGGAAGAAGGGAGGGATGAGGAAACACATGCCATTCTATGCAACTGCTGCTCTGTGTGCTGTCTGTGTCGTGTGTTTGATTACTATTAAATTATTATTTTTTCCCCAAGTTGAGTCTGTTTTGCCCGGGACCTTAAAATCATAGAATCATAGAATCCTAGGGGTTGGAAGGGACCTCAAAAGATCATCTAGTCCAACCCTCCTGCCAGAGCAGGGTCACCTAGAGTACATCACACAGGAACGTGTCCAGGTGGGTTTTGAATGTCTCCAGTGAAGGAGACTCCACAACCTCTCTGGGCAGCCTGTTCCAGTGCTCTGTCACTCTCACAGTAAAAAAAATTTTTTGGATATTCACCTTGAACTTCCTATGCTCCAATTTACACCCATTACCCCTTGTCCTATCACTGGTCATCACTGAGAAAAGCCTAACTCCATCTCCCTGACACTCACTCCTTACATATTTTTAAACATTGATGAGGTCCCCCCTCAGTCTCCTTTTCTCCAAGCTAAAGAGACCCAGCTCCCTCAGCCTTTCCTCATAAGGGAGATGTTCCACTCCCTTCATCATCTTAGTAGCTCTGCGCTGGACTCTTTCTTAATCGGTGAAGAACTCCTCATCCTTAGTCTCAACCCAGGAGCTTTACTCTCTTCATCCAAGAGTGTGTGTGTGTGTGGAGTTGAGTGAGCGGCCACTGGGCTGTTCCTTTGTTGTCATGTTGGGCCCAAACCACAACATCACTGCAAACCTTTCACCCTAGCCTGAGCTATCCTTAGGACCCAGAGAGACTATGGAAAGGCAAGCATGATACTAGAGAAGAGGAAGGCAGTAGGAAGTATCCTTGTTAAACCACACCACCACTAGTGTCCTTATATTTGATTATTGCTTTGAGAAGAGGCAACACAGCAGCCATCTATATATTATGGATTTAGAAGACTCACTCTTCAACCAGCATGCAGCAAAAAATCCATTTGGGAGAAAAACTTTAGAAACCAGAGGAAAGCAAGCTGAAAGGAAGCTTTGAACAACTTCTTCTAGATGAAAATGACACCAACAATAAGATGTGATGAATGGAAGGACATAAGGTGAAGTGTTAAAGGAAACCCACAGCCATTTACTTCAGCCCAGCAGTCTAAGAGTTCACAATACAGGAAATCAGCCCAGATTGTAAACAAACTGTCAAGTGTGAGGTTTTTTCACCTTTTTTGAAAAGGAAATATAAAAAGGACCTCTAGATGCCTAGCTTGCTGTCTCCAGAAAAGTTATTATCACATGAACAAAACTATAATAAATATCCCTTAAATGCCTTAGAGCTCTTTCTCCATTTTATTCATGGTAATAAACTTCTCATATTCTTACAGACTCAAGCAAGTTTCATACCTTTTTTGCTGAGCAACAGCATGATAGTCAAGCCAGTAAGCTCATCTAGATGTATTTCCCAATTTGGGCTCACAATTTTTTTTAAGCCTCTCTATACTACCAATAAGACCAATTTGAAAAGACCAATGTAATCACAAATAGATGTCAGTGAAACCCAATTTCTGTTGCAAGCATTGAGCTCCCAGAAAAAGAGAGAAAATCAGGACACGCATTGACTACAGAAAAACCTCAAGTGGCAGAAAACTTGTCAGCCATCTTCACTAAGTGGCCACACAGCATTTCTGAAGATGGAGTGAGAATTGCTTTGACTACATGTAGTCCTTGAACTCAACTTACTTATGGCCCTGAATAAACCTCTGAAAATCAGAGCCCTAGACAAGCATGAATGTGTAGTTTCTCCACAGGGAGCACTGTATCAGTACTGGTTCCTGCCTCACCCCAATGAACATCACAGTAGAAGTCAACTTAATATCACTGTGTTCCTAAAAGTAAAAGCAAGAAACAAACAGCCTTCAAAAACTCTATTACACATGATAAACACAGTTTTTGTAGTACTTAACGTAATATAGGAATGAAACTGAAACCTCACCTTATGCAACTAGTGGATTTTACCACTTTGCATCCCACATACCCATTTTGTGCCAAGTGACGGCACTCAGGACGACCTGCTCCATAACTTTCCCTGGCACTAAGGTCAGACTGACAGGTCTGTAGTTCCCAGGATCATCCTTACAACCCTTCTTGTAAATGGGCATCATATTTGCTAGCTGCCAGTCACCTGGGACCTTCCCTGTTAGCCAGGACTGTTGGTAAATAATGGAGAGTGGCTTGGTTAGCACTCCTGCCAGCTCCTTAAGTACACTTGGGTGATCTCATCTGGTCCCATAGACTTGTGCACATCTTTGAGCCACAAAAGGTCACTGATGATTTCTTTCTGGACTGTGGGGACTGCATTCTGCTCATCCCTATCATCCAATTCAGAGAGCTGGACCCCCAGGTAGCAATCAGCACTTGTAACAATAACTGAGGAAATGTGAGTGCTCAGCAGCTCAGCCTTTTCCTTGGCCTTAGTCACAAGGTTTCCTCCCACGTCCAGTAGATGGTAGATATTCCCCTTTACTCTTCTTTTACAGTTAATATACTTGTAAAAACACTTTTAATTATCTTTAATGATGCCAGCCAAATTGAGTTCTAGTTGAGCTTTGGCTCAGCTTTCTAATTTTCTCCCTACATAACCTTGCAACAACCCTGTACTCTTCCTGAGTTGCCTGCCTCTTCTTCCACAGCCAGTAGACTTTCCTTTTCTTCCTGAGCTGAGCTCAAAGCTCCTTATTTAGCCAGGCTGGTCTCCTACCTCACTGGCTCATTTTGCAGTGAACAGAGACAGCTAGTTCCTGTGTCTTGAGGATTTCCCTCTTGAGGAACGTCCAGCCTTCCTGGACTCCTTTGCCCTTGAGGGCTGATTCCCAAGGGACACCATCAACTAATCTCTTAAAGAGGTCAGAGTCTGCCTTCTGGAAGTCCAAGGAGGTAGTTCTGTTTACCTCCCTCCTTACTTCCCTAAGAATTGCAAACACCACTATCTCATGGTCGCTTTGTCCAAGACAGCCACCAACCTTCATATCCCCCACTAGTCCTTCTCGATTCACAAACAGCAGGTTTGGTAGAGCATGTTCTCTAGTTGGCTTGGTCACCAGTTGTGTTAGGAAGTTATCTTCCACAAACTCTAAGAATCTCTGGGACTGCTTCCTGTCTGCTGTGCTGTTTTCAGCAGACATCTGGTAAGTTTGAGTGCCCCACAAGAACAAGTGATAGTGATTCTGAAACCTTACCCAGCCACCTGTAGAACACCTCATCAACCTCTTCATCCCGACTGTGTGGTCTGTAACAGACCCCAACCATGACATTGTTAGCCTTCCCCTTGATTCTTACCCATAAGCATTCAACCCTATCATCACCATGATGCTCAAGACAATCAAGACCTTCCCTAACACACCAGGCCACACCACTAACTTTCCTCCTGCACCTTTCCCTTCTGAAGAGTTTGTAGCCACTATTGTGAATAACTTTTTAGCATCCTCTTTAAGAAAAAGGCTTAATATTTGCAAGCAAAAACTTCAAGTCAAACTAAAATATAAAATAACTCATGTGTGTCATAGTGCCCTCTCAACAGGCACTTTACTAATTCCTTAGTGTATTTCTAAGCAGTTTTATGTTATGACTTGATTATTTGATAATAACACCTCCTAATACCTTCATTCCTCAGAACTAAAAATATTGCTTTCATTTACTTCAGTGTCTCACTTGCCATTTACTCATAACTGTATTGAAAGAGACTAATAGCCAAAAATATTCACAAAACTTTAGTTTGCAAATGTGATGAAAAGAGCAGTAAGAAGGGTACATAACTAGAACAGTTTGTCATTTAAAAGAAATTGCTAACACAATCAGGCACTGAAAGATCCCACAAATACAGCTTATCTTAGCTCACTTCAAAAACAGGTATAAGACCTTTATTACCACTTCTTCACAGCTTAATGCTTAAAGCCCAGTGTGAATCCACTAGACTTCACTGAACTTCTACAAACTTTGAGAAATGGTGGACTATCTACCTCATACTTCTCAAAAGAGTAGCAACAGGAGATTTAGAAAACTTGGATAACAAAAACAAGGTCCAACAGATCTCCCTGGGCATATTTTTCCTTGAAACACACTATTCTACTCACAGGAGCATCTGTGATTCAGCTTAATCTTAGAAAATTTATAAATTGCCTGAATGAAATGACATGACAATGCTTCTATGTCAATTAGATCCCATTTTTCTCATCAGAACAAATGGCCAGATGTTTAGATGAGCCTCATCGGGTTTGGATTCACTGGCCAAGGTAATGCAGGTAGAACAGCATTTCCTTTCATTAAGTCTTAAGAGCATTATTCATAAAAAATATCTACCTAATATTTCTCTCAATGTATTTTCTTCATTTTGCTAAAACCATCTTATATTAGCTCGACCTCACATGGTCTGTCATCACCACAATTTGTACCATAGCAACCCATTATCCTACATAGTCACATGAATAAAAACGGAATGTAGCACTGTCCCTATGCATATGAAGTTTTAATTTAGGTCAGTGTTCAGTGCTGTTAGATAACAAAATGCAGTCACGGGCTGCCTCTCATATCTAGAGCACAAGGAGATGTGTACAGTGTGTACTCAAGCAATATATATAAGGGGCTGGTTTTGCAATGTCATGGGTCTGGAGAAACAGAAGTTATATCTCTCAACTTAAACCTCTGTTTAGGTGTTTTTTTTTCATAACTATTGTAATCAAACTGCCATTTGCAATAGAAGATTTGTGGATAAGCCTCATAAGGATGTCCAGGACTTCTATGTACGTGTCACAGAATCACAAAATGGTTTGGCTTGGAATGGACCTTAAAGATCATCTTGTTCCAGCCCTCCCCTGCATACACAGGGACAAATCCCACTAGACCAGGTTGCTCAATGTCGCATCCAATCTAGGATCTGTTCTGGGATGTGGGATCTAGATCTAGATCCAGATCTGTTATCTGGACATACAATAGGAAGAGCACAGCTCTCGAGAAGCCTAAACAAAAGGCCACAAGCAAAGCCTTAAAATATACACCTGAAAAAAACAGCTGCCTTACTCTACTGCTCAGGGAAAGCAGGTAAGTTTTAGCCTAGAGATCCAACTCTCAGTAGTATAAAACAAATCCTGAATCTGGAAATCCAAATCCTGCAAATATTAGGGAACTTTTTTCTCTGCCACTTCCGTAAGAGGACATGAGCTCTCACAACTTTTCAAGACTGACATGACAGGAGCTGTGGGACAACGTAAGCTCAGCGCCAGCAACAAGCTGTAGGAAAGGAGAATGCATTTGCTTGAGCTCACTATCGAGAGTATTTCCAGTTGCCTCACAGTAGCTCACTGTTTGTTTCTAGCTGGCTCATTGCACCATTGAAGGAAGACTGAGGAAAAATATTACTCAAAGAACAGTCATGAAATGCAAATCCTTATCCATGAAAGATGATAGCGAAACATTAACAACAATGGAGAGGCTAGTATTTGGAAACTGCCAATATTACACAGAAACAAAGTAACAGAAAGGAAATATTTTGATCTGATTTTCAGCATGGAAAATAAAATTAATTCCCAGAAGTGGTAGAAGGAGTTTTGTCTCATGTCCACAATGTAAAATGTTGTACCACTGAATAAAAAACATCACATTTGAACCTGTCTCTGAGGAGTCGACAAGAGGAGAGGATAATCTGAGCATGACAGGTTGGTTAGCCTGGCCTCAGTGTAAGGTTTTTAGAACAAAATTCTGAAAAGGGAAGACAAACAGAGAATAAGAGAACATATAAAAGAACATAATTAAATGGACACATTTCCACAGAGTCATTTGAAAAATCAAAAGCAGAAGTCTAAAGTACATGATCCCTAGAGCACATCTCTTGGCCTTTCAATCCTCATCACACCCAGGGCCAGTGGAATAATTTACTTACCCTTCTTCCCATGCCCCCAGGGAGAAAACAGAGCAGTGATTCTGTATTTTGGGCAAGTTCTCAAAAAAGGAGTCTCATACTAGAACACTCTATAGATCCCTGTTGCTAGGGAACTCTATGGGCTTTTTGTTGTTTTGTTTTTAATCTTCATTTTCTTTCCAATTTTTCCTTCTCCATACTTTTAATCTACAATTAGCAAAGTGGTGCAGACAAGTGCTCTCTATTTACAGAAAAAAACCCAACTCTTAAAACCGTAGTAGATATTTCCAATTCCCTGTAAGAGTGCCTCCCTACTCAGAGCACTCAGGCTGTCAAGTGAGCTTTAGTTGAACTGATAAAACAGAGATGCAAAACCAGTTATATCCCTCTCAGAGCATAGGCACTGGATAAAAGAGAAGATGTAAAAGTTGAGACACACTAGAAAAAGATTTTGTAAGTATACTAAGATCTAAATACAGCACTGAGTTATACAGTGTATGGAAGCCAAGTCAAGAACACTTCAATCTACTAAAAACTAATCTAAGCAAATTAAAGCTCCCAGGAAAAGTCCCTCTATTTCTTCATTTATTACATTGATCCACATGCCTCCATAAACCCCTAGAAAACTACAGCTAACGAAGTTTGACCCATATTTTTTACTGAACTTCCTCCTCCTTTCTTATTCAAGGGCTCTTTTATTGGTCACCATGTGTGGAAACACAGAGTTAGTTTTTTTTGTTTAATTTTCACCTATCTTTGATACTGACCATAACCAGATTCTGACCCAGTCATTTCATAGAAGTTATGTAGTCCTCAACTGAAATCTCAACTCCAATACCATCCATTTCCAGTTTTGCCTAAAAGCTGTATCAAACAAATCCCTTGAAAATCCACAGAAGTCTTAAAAACCTGGTTGCCAAGAAAACAAAAAACTACTCCATACAGGTTGTTTGTATCCTCAGAGCTTGCTGCTCATGACATTGGGCCAGAAACTCCTGGCACTGAAACTAAAGATCAAACTTCAAAGGGCTGAATGTCATCACAACTTCTTAAGTGTCTCTGAAATTATGACTATATTATATTACTCTTTCTGTAGTTTACTACTGTGCACAAATATGCTGCATCTGGAATACACAAAATCCACACTTCTTGTTATCTGTGTTTATTGAAATTGTTGTGCCAGGGGAGTTTTTCTGGAATGAATGCTGAAAGTTCAACTCAAGAGCAGAGTCTTAGCTTTGACATCTCTCAAAGTAGAGATTAAAAAAAAGAGCTAAAGGCTCACACATTGCCACAAATTTAATAAGACAACAAGATCAAGGTGCTCTTAACAAGCCATTGAATTTCAGTTCTCCTTGAAGCTCAGGAGAGTAAGGCTACATCTACAGAATTGCAGTGTTACTCATTTAGACTCGTCTCCCACAAACAATAATTTAATCACATCCAAAGGTAATTTTTGCATTGTACCAATTTATCTCAAAGAAATCACAAGGAAAAAGGAAAGCACAACATAAGAAGCATCAAGAATGAGACAGCTTTTGTGAATGAGAGCATAATCAGTTAAGGAAACTTACAGCAGCACACTGAATAGTCTGTTCCCTTGTCCACAGCTATACAGTATTAATAGCTTTGAGAAGCCAAAATAACACTAAATCTGTAATCATAGTGCATTACTTTCCTGCTCTTGAGAGAAACTGCCAGTTTACTTTGGCACTCAAACTCCTTCAGGATCATCAGTCCAATCCTTTGGCCATATTGCATTCCAAGTGCTAAATAAGGGCATCAGGTGGCATTTGGGCTAAAATAATTGGATGGGTTTCTCAGAATTCCCAGTTTAAATAGATAGATTCCCTCTATTACTCACTACACCTTCCCATCCACATGCAAAGCATGCTGGAACAGCCAAGCCAGGAAGCTTTAGGAAGGTTGTTTTTCAAGGTACAGCAGGTACAGGTCAGACAGATATTTTAAAGATTTTTTAAATTTATTTTTAAATATTTAGATATTTTAATATTTACAAATTTAAAAAATGCTGAAAAGCTGTTCTTCAAAATACACCAGAACTTCCATTAAATGAGTTTGCTTATGGTTTATAAGGATAAGAAGTTTTGTACTTCTGTAACAAGTATGATGTCTGTACAGCAGAGAAACCTCCCAGCATTTCCTTGGTCAGGACTTTTATATTTAAGAAGTATTAATGTAATTCCAACTTATCTATTCTTAAAAGGTATCATATAAATAATTTTAAAAGCTTTATGTTTACAGACAACAATGAAACTTATTCTACACAGTAATTATGCTTGTTTATTTTGAGATCTCCCAAGCTACTACCCAAGATCAATACCTTCTGAAAAATTAGGATTCCTACCTGGATTTCATGGTAAAACATAGCATGATACAGAACCTCCATGAGACCACAAAAAACCCTATCAACTGTACAAGTGACACTGAGACTTCAGTGAGATGTTTATCAACAGCCAATGAAACCAGAGTGACATGATACAGTATTGTTTTAGTGACGGTCCATACTCCACATATATTAACTCATCTTAGGAAAAGCTCTGCAGGAACACAGTCATGATCTTGACTCCACTACAGCCACTGGTAATGGCTACTAGAGGTATTAATCCCAGGATTTAATAATCTTAATTGACTGCTTGCTGACCACTAATGTTAGATTTACGAAGGCAAAAAGAGGAAACTGTCAAGAAACTTCCGAGGTTCACTGCAAAGATTTACTCTCCAGCTTCCTGAGCTTTCTCTTCTGCCCACAGGAAAGTACCTTTTTTTCACAATGCAACAAAATACTCATCTCTAACATGTTTGCAGTGTTCAGTGATACCTTCCTTCATTTCTCTGAATTCAGTTTCACTGTTTGTGTTTGGTACCTTTCCTAATTGCAGAATGAGAGGCAATATTTAATTATAGAACATAGCTACAGCTGAAATACTAGTACCAGGTTTTTGCACTTATACAGGAAAGAAGAAACACGAATCAGTTTATTTTATCTATACAATGAAATTTAAAATTAAATAAGGGCCGTAAAATCACCTGGACAAACTCCATTTCCTTTGGGCTTTAATTTGTCTTCAGTTTCCAAAATTACAGCAAATAGAGAAATATAAAAAGGACACACATATTAAACTTTTTGTTTTTCTAGAAATGACAGGCAACCTGATACTAGTATATTGCAAGATGAAACAAAACAACAAGAATAAGAAGGAAGGATCTCTAAAGTCTACCTGTACTTTTTTTACTCTCCCTTCCAGAAGGACAGGAGCTTCAGATTAATGTTAAAGGGTAAACTTGAAACCAGATTAGCTATGGAGACATCTATTTTTATTGTTTCTTCGTACATTTCTACGTTAGCCTGTGCTCTTAAATGTCAAAGCTACTACATCTGTATGAAACAAAATCTAATCCTAACAACACACCCTGCATTAGAAACTTTTGTCCTCAGTACTCAAATTTTCAGCCTAATCTCCTCAGTTTCAGACCAAAATAGGAGGCAGTAAAAGGCAAGAATAATAGAATCATACTTCTGTATCTTCCTGACACCTAACACTCTTACCTGTTAAGAGATACTTTAGTCCTATCACAAGGTTAGAGGGCCCCACCCGTTGTTCTACATTTAATCAACTACTATGACCCCTTAATCCTTTCTCCCCCAAATGAGAAGACATGAAGATCATGAAGATTCTGGGGATACCAAAAATCTCCCTATCTGGAAGGAAATTTTTAGCTGGCCTACAGTGGGTTTTTGGGGGTAAAGTTCTTAGGTTTTTTTGTTGAGGGAGAGGGAGGGGGTGTTGTTTCCATGGGGGGCAGGGGTTGGTTGTTGGGTTTTTTTAATGCAGCCTTTTTGATACTAAGGGCATAGGGTTACATGTATTGTTTTGCCAGCAATGGAACTGCTGTAAATCACTGCAAGCATCACCTGACTGTTCTTTTCCCAGCACCATCCTTGTGCCCTACCAGGAGTTACCACACTGGCAGATCTGCCATCAGAAGAATATAGTTATTTTAAACTATGTCTATCTATTCTTGTTAATATATGGATTCTTATATGAATATATATATGGCATCTGCACAATGAAACCAGATTTAAAAATGTCTGAATAGCTTTTCATTGGAATAGGGGAGGGACCGTTTGCTTGGTTTTTGCTTAGGTTTTTTTGTTTGTTTTGTTGGGTTTTAAAATTTTTTTTAAGCCTGATCATTTCACAGATTATGTTTCAGGTAGGGGTCAATTTGAATAATTGTAACCAAGGAAATAGTATCATTTGTGAGGACAGAGGGAGTGACTGGCATTATTCAGATCTGTGACAGATGGAGCAATCCTGTGTAAACACAATGGTGGGTTTTTTCCCCCAGTTTCACAACATCTTCTCATTTAATAAGCATACTTCATTACACTCACACATGTTGTTGCTGCAGTAATAGCTCATCTTTGCTCAAGACACTATGATGACAGCACTGTCATATTTTTCATACTATTGAGAGTCACCAGTATATACCAGATAAAATGAAAAGATGAAAATAGTATTTTGGATGTTGGATTTTCCCCAAAAGGTATATCTTAACAGTTAGAGACAAGAATTACACATTGATACATGAGATATATGCATGCCCACCAATCTTGCAATAACATGGCTAAGATCAGACAGAAACATAAAACCTAGATTTCATGTGTTTTTTTTAAAGGTTAAAAGTGTTCTGTCAGTTAAATGTTCTGTTAAAATCCAGAAGCTGATAACATTTGGCAGTGTTACAGAAGACATATCCAAGCTACCAGAAATGCCTGGTTTATTACTACATGCAATCAGTGATCAACTAATTCTTTCTTTCTACAGCTGATGGTAACCAATATAGCAGAGCCCTGATTCAAGTCTTTGCTGAACACAGTACAGAACTCTGAAAACACTTAGTTACAAGTTTCTGCTCATACGCTTAGATAGTTTTAATATGTCCCTTGATTTCCATCTCCCATCCTATAGTCTTCCACTTGGATTGACAGAAGATTTTGCATTCCATTGCAAAGATATATTCAACAATATCTACCTTGAGGAGTTAGATATTTGAACTGAAGTTTATCAAAAGGAATAATTCTTCAGGAGCACTGGTAAAAGGGTGTGCAGGACAGTCTGAACAGGATTAGCTGGTTTTGTGTACCATTGGCTTTGGCATTCTACTAGAAAGACCACATGTTCTGTATGTTGTTGCAAAGCTAAGTGCACAAAACTGCTATCATCCCCGACAAACAAAGTTGTCACCCTTTTACAAAATGCCACTTCACTGCAGCCTGCAATGCAAGCTACAGAAAGTAAAGGCTCTGGAAGGAAACAACAGTTTGCTCAAATTGCAGATGCCATAGGAAAGCTCTGCCCAAAACATGCATATTCTAGGACAGATGGTTTCTGTCCTAGAACAAAGGAAATTACCCTCAGAAAGGCTGCATTGTCCCTTCCCAAAGGAAGTGGCAGCATCTCTGCCTTCATGCCCCTCCTTACCACTCCACAAGGGACAGTACATACAGTGGGGTGCAGACAGTATGGCAGACCCAACTCCTACATCCTTAAGAGCTTGTAAAGTCCTTATCTACAACTAACAGGTCACGCTAAGAGGCATAACTCCTAGAAGAGATCTAATTGTATCTAATTTCACTCTGGAAACTACTGTCTGCTTTTAAGAGAATACAGGCAGTTACATGAAAATAATTTGGACTTCACTGATCATATTGAATCAAGCTACTGATACAGACAGTTTTAAAAAGCATGGGATAAGAAATTTCTAACATCAACTACAATAAAGTCAAAGTAAAACCCCTGCTAAATATTTTAACATCAGTCACAATTACAAGTCAAAGCAGGGCAGCTGGGCTAGACTCAGTATAGGTTTAATGCCAAACCATTAATATGTTCTCCCCCAGAGATTTGCAGAGGATTTATTTTTTTTTCCCCAGTGGTAAGGACTGTTAGTGTCACTCCAGTTACTCAGAAGACATACAGTGGTTTTATGGCTGTAAATTAAATACCAGTGCTAAGCTATGGTCATGTTAGATCTTGCTACAAGAATAACATTCTCTCACCTTTTCATTAATAAAAATATGCCAGTGTACCCTAGAATTAACACTTCTATCTTAAAATGAAAGTAAGGCTGCCATTAGAGAGCACTGTCCTCTATTTTTACTG
>NW_009953652.1:2565751-2571061 GCF_000747805.2 Chaetura pelagica | reverse complement strand
TCTTAAAATCACTAACCTCCAGTCAAATACCATGCTATCATTTATGTAAGGGCAGTCACTCACTAGAAGAGTCTCAGCCCCAACAAGGGCTGCAGTGGACATCTGGTTAAACTTTTTTCATATTCTTTACTTGGTCCTTTGTCCTATCTAATATATAAATATATACAAATATGTGATATACTGAAAGGCTACTTGTACATCTTGAAAAGTGGCAAACCAAGATTGGTCCCTGTCCCCATAGCAGTGCAGGGGTCCTAGGCCCCCAAGAGCCCTCAGCTCCCAGCCCTCACTTAGGTTCCCCTCCTATACAATGTGCACGGAAGTCCAAGTGCTTCACAAGACTGTAAGAAAACTTTATGACATGAGGTTCCCTAAACAGTATCTCTTTCTGGAGAGGATGCACCCTCTTCCACACACAAATACAGGTTGGGTGGAGAATGGATCAGCAACAGCCTGGAGGACAAGGACTTAGGTGTGATGGTGGATGAGAAGCTCAACATGTGCGTTTGCAGTTCAGAAAGTCAACTGTATCCTTGGCTGCATCAAAAGAGGCAAGGCCAGCAGGACAAGGGAGGTGATTCTCCCCATTACTCAGCTCCCATTAGATGCCACCTGGAGTACTGTGTCCAGTTCTGGACACCCCAACACAAGGACATGGAGCTCCTGGAGAAAGTCCAGAAGAGGGCCGCAAAGATGATCTGAAGGTTGAAGCACCCCTCCTATGAAGACAAGCTGAGAGAATTTGGGTTGTTTCAGCCTGGAGAAAAGAAGGGTCCAGGAAGACCTCCTAGCAGCCTTTCAGTATCTGAAGGGGGCCTAAAGGAAAGCTGGGGAGGGACTTTTTATTATGCTTGTAGTGAGAGGACAAGGGGTAATGGATTAAAACTGGAAGAGGGGAGATTTAGGTGAGACACTAGGAGGAAATTCTTTAGTGTGAGGGTGGTGAGACATTGGCACAGGTTGCCCAGAGAAGTTGTGGAAGCCCCATCCCTGGAGGTGTTCAAGAGCAGGTTGGATGGGGCTTTGAGAAACCTTTCCCTGCTCATACAGGGGTGTTGGAAAGAGATGATAGTGCCTTCTGACCCAAGCCATGATATGACTCTATGATTTTTTGGGAGCTGCAAAACCAGATCTGCTTCAGCCCACATTCATATTTGGACAGAGTTCCAAAAAGCATTTAGACAAGCATTCAGGCCAAGAAAGCCGAGCTTTTTCCCCTGGAGAAATGAAGATTCAGGGAGATTAAAGTGTATAAATATCCACAGGGGCAGACAGACAGCAATACAGGAAATTCTATATTTCTATATTTAACAAGAAAAAGAAGCTTGCATTTATTTTTTTTTAACTGTAAGGGTGACAGAACACTGGAACATGTTTCCCAGTGGGACTGTGGATTCTCCATCCTTGGAGATGGTCATTCTCAGAGCCCTGAAATACTTCATTGACCTTGCTTTGAGGGAGGGTTTGGACTGGATCTCCAGAGGTGCTCTCTGACCCTCAGTTATTCTGTGATTCCTGTTGTAAGCAGTGAGGCATTACATCTGCCGTGTTCTATGTCACTATTTCTTTTAAAAAACATCAACCTTGGCTCCCAGATTGAATGAAACATTCCACTCCCCAATCCATCTCTATTTAATAGCAGAGTCAAGCTACCTGCTCGAAAGTCCATTCTGCACTTCCACTTCACATAGTCAGGTTTTCCTAATTAGTGTTGGAGGTGTACAGTGTGGTTTGTTTTTCTTTTAATTAAAAAGAAAAAAAGAAAAAGAATAAGCGATTCTTCATAACATGTTGTTTCCAAGAAACAAAGTGGCACAACAACAAAGCATGGTCTCACTAGCAGATTGAAAATAGATTTTGGTAAATTACCAAATCTCTTATTGCTCCTTGAGTAAAGCTTCATATTAAGTAACAAACCAAGTGACCTACATCATTGGAAGCACCTTGCTCACAACAGTAATTTTCACCTTTTAATACAATAGCCCACCCCTTTACAAAGATTGATTAAATTTCTGCAGAACTGGTGGGTGGAAACAGTCAGATCTTTCAGAGCTGCAAAGAAAGAAGTTAGGACTAATCAAGTTTTTCTTGCCACTATCTTTTTCTCATGGCCTTATCCCTATTTATCATCTTCTCCCAATTCACTCCAAAGAGATGGCAAAAAAGCCACTACTTTTTTTTTTTATAGATACCAGACATCTCAGACATCTTCTGGAGACTTTGAAGAATAATTATTGGCCATTCTTATGCCTTAAACATATATTCAAGATAGCCAGATAGCCATCTCACCAGGGCTGCCAAACACAACAAGCACAAGATACTCAGATTCTTTTTTTCTGAAAATTATTGGGACCTTATTCATCAAAGCTAAGGTTGTAACTGCAGCTTAGTTTGCCATCTCTTCAGGGAAAAAATCCTCCGCTCCTTCCCTATCCCCTAGCTCCAGGGAGAGCTGGCTCCCCCTAGACAGGCCCCTCAATTCAATTCCTGCTCACTTGCTTCTATCATCTGCTAGCTGTTTGCAACTGCATCTATTCATTTTAATTCATTGGAAGAGGTCAGCTTTTGCAGGATGAAGCAATGTGAAGCAGAGCTACTGTATCTGAATTAAGGCTCCGATGCACTCAGCTAAGTTACATACATTCACTGCAGAGGGAACAGAAATGATATTTTCTATGACACATGCTAGCTGCCCTCGTCACCCAACTAATGGTAAGGGCTCATCACAAACAAGTTTACCTTTCTCCTGTAAACATTTACCCATTCTGCATTTCTGCTCTATTGCTCTCTGATGAAAAACCAGCACCTCTAAGCAATTTGTTGCTCACCAGCTTGCAAGTGTATACTTGGAAATCCTCAACTCGTTTACCTTCTGAGGTTGCACAACCTCCATATGTGCCAAGGCCGAAAGCTACCTGAGTTATAGAGGAATCCTACCTATCCTTAGAAATCAGCAGCTTTTTGAAGACTGGTTAATTCTTGCGTACTAAACCATGACATGTTTTGTTTTATTTAAAACACTTTACCAAAAGTAGAGTTTAGGAGACATTGCTCACATCATCAGCCTTTGGCTGGCTGTACAGAAAAGGGAAGTGAGGCAACCCTCATTCTAACTTTAGACATCCAGACACAGGCCATCACACCTGCAAATCACCTGAGGCCAGCATCAGATGCAGAGAAGTTTAACTCATGACACATGTGACCAAGTGTTCATGATACACACAGGCAAAACAAACTGTGCTCTGGACTCCCTTGGCTTTATACACTAAAAAGCAAAAAGGTGACAGCTTAAGGTGACAAGGACAGAGATAGACACCTTCACAGTGAGCACTTAATCCATATCTGGTCAAGTCAGTCTAAGGCTAAATTGAGGATTATTTGAGTTTGCCATGTTTAAGCAACTCCATTTCTGATGCAGCCAGGTACACAGAATAATACATTTCAGGGAAAATCTTGATAGGAAGAAAAGCAACATAAGTTTAAATCACCCCACCTGCCATTCTCTTAATGCACCTTGTTTGAAACACATACTCCCTCTTCCCTTTGAAGCTTTGTGCCAATATGTAGATGTCAGTTTTGTCCCTAGCCTCTAAAGTGTTTTATATATTTGCCATCATACTCTTTGATTAACTTCATTGTACATTAGCTCAGAGCTTTTTTAAAAGCAAGCCACTCACAGTTCATGCAGGACTCAACTCATGCTCTTGGATTCGTGCTTCTGCCTGATGTTATGAAATTTATATTCAAGACTGCCAGATACAGTAAGAAGCTCATGCAGTTCTTAATAGAACACCTTGTCACAAAAAGAAATAAAACAAAATCATGCCATTGGAAACGTCCTCCGGGGTCCCTGAGACCTAACACTTGTTATTATGGTTATTAAAAAGTTACCCTTTCCATGAAAGAAGCAGTAGAGGCCAAATCTCCTCACTTCCCCAGCCACTCAAACCCATCTGCCAGCTTCCACATACCCTCTCTCAGACCCCAAATTAGAAAATATTCCCCATTCCAATGATTCTCTAGTGAACTGGTTGCTGACAAGCTTTAGCCCTGTTTCCAAAGGCATTAAAGCTGCTTTTGCTTTTCTTTAATTATGCTCAGGTTTGGGTTGTGTTTTTGTTTTGTTGGTTTTGGCTTTTGAGACTTCTCAGCATTGCAAGAACCCTTGTGGTACTCTTCTCTGCAATGACCATTTTTGGTTTAACTTTGTCACTAAATGATTAAATTCTTACAGTCTGTTTTCTTGTAGTAGTTCTCTTAGAGAAATACATTTCTAAAACTAACAATCAGTAGTAGAAACTTATGAATCGTTTTCTTGCTGGTTCTTCCTTGCCTTCCCTCCCAGCTCCCTACTTAAGACTTCTTGTAAAAATCCCATATAGTTCCTTTCTCATGTGGCATTCTGTAAGTCTAAGTGGCAACTAGACAAACATTAACTTAATTCATGCATAAAAGAGGTAGCAGTGTTTTCTGGAACAATCTTATTTTTGTAATCCAAGCTATATTTTTACCTCCACTTCTCACCCATGAATTATCCTGTATCACACTATCCCCTGAATTCCACCTCAGCAGCAGATATCTGCCATCAGCTCAGAATTTGCTCTCATTATGAGAGTATTTCCTAAAAGCTAGTACTGAGTTACATGCAGTCTTCATATGTGAGTAATGCCCGTATCTGCAACATGTAGCATCAAGCATAGTAGGTATATAAAAAGCGGTCTGTAAGAGGAAAACAAATAGAGCAGGCAGGGGCTGTATATCATCCTTTTATTCCAAGTCCTCACACACTCTGCTCCAGGCAAAGGCATAATTTATTTCAAACGGAGCTATCTGTTTATCGCAGAGTTAAATTAGAGCAATCATTAACACTTCATTAACATTCCTGTTTACCACCTAGACAGGAGATGGTTTCAACAAGCCATGCCCAAGGGAAATTAACATTTCTAAAAATTTAGATGCTAAAACAAGCATCCTAATTAAGTTCTGGGTCACAAGAAATGCCAAGGAGAAGGAGATCTGAATCTACACTAGAATTTCAGAGAACATCTGGGAACGTCAGGAAATATGCAGCCCAGAACCCTTTCTCTTAACACCCCACCTAGTGTAAAATTTTGTTTGAAGGATGTCCTCACACCTCCTAGCAGCTTAATGATGCAGAGAGAAAGAGAAACAAACATTTCTGAGCTGGCAGTGCAAGTGGGACTAGTGCATTTTTTTCTTTATGAAATACAAGTATGGGCACAACCTTTCCTAGGCTAAAGGACAGCATTTCTCTCTGGGACTGAGGGTGCTATGGGGCCAAGCAGCAGG
>NW_009953652.1:2563400-2565734 GCF_000747805.2 Chaetura pelagica | reverse complement strand
AGCAATATCCTAAAGTAGAGCCGTTCCTTCAACACACTCTGAGTATCCAGAAGGTGTGAAGGGAAGAGACAGAGGCAAAGATGACAAGTTGTGAGACTGTAGTGCACAGAAGATACCACTTCCTTGAAAATAGCCTCAGGAAAGCAGATGGGAGAATGGACAGTAGGGTCAGAGGCTGAACTGAACAGTCTCCCTGCAAGGTTGGACCAGCTAACACTGAGGCACATCAGATAAAATTCTAAAAGAAGCTTCCCTATCAAATGACGCTGCATACACTTCAGAAAGGACTTTTTTTTGTTGTTGCCATTTCCTTTGCCGTCTCCAGACTGTGATCATATTGCAGTTTCATTGCCACTTTGCCTGTAATAGTTTTAATGTCATTGTCCTTCTCCTGACAGGTTAGAATTCTAATTCTTCTTAACCTCCACAAGTCTTGCTGTCCTGACGGACCCTGGCCTCTAAAACACTGCAGCCTTTGCTAATTAACTGTAAGGACTAGAGAAGGAAAGTACCCTGCTTCTGAACTAGTCCTTGACAGGGAGATAAACCAGTTTAAACTACTTGAAGAATATTTTTGCTTGTAATTTTGGCTGTAATGTCAACAGTTTCCTCTCAGTATCTCCCATCAAAGTCTAATAACTCAGCAACAAAAAAAGAAAATCACACCAAAACGTCATTGAACAAGGGGTCAGAGAGATCTAAAATCCTGCAAACTTCATCAGCAAAAATGAAATACTGATTGTTTGAACTGCAGCTCAGGAAAGGATGATTTCAAAACATTGGCACTCACAGCAATATTTGGATTGTAACTCAGTAGAGTAGGATTGTTTTTTACCTCTTTATTCCTGATGGAGGATATCTGCTGCAGAGCTAGAGTCAGTTTCATGGGGTTTTGTGTGTCATGAGTCATAGAATGAAGATAGGGATGACACAGCAGAGAAATAGTTTTGCCTGCTTCTCCCAAACTTTATTCACTGCCTGACTGTGACTCATTTAACTTCAAGTATAAATATAAGATTTTTTATTCACCAAAAAATAGTGGTATTTCATAGCTGCCTTTAATGCCAAAGGAAAGTGGGAAAATCTGAACCGGTAATTAGGTTATTTATATTGTTACGGAGAAGCTGTGCACAAATTTGTGTTTGTGACATTTGTAATTGTGTGACCTGTAAAAACAAGTTCCACTCCAGTTGAAGCGTAAAAACAGATTTTGCATAAAAGTATGTTTTATTCATGAAGCAAGCACCAGTACCTTATTTGTTCCACATTCAGTTTTTCAGAGCTTAATCAGCACTGTTTGCACTGAAGGAGATGGCAATACACAATCTTGAGAGAAACCTCATATTTGAGCCCACTGATGATTGACATTTGTGAATCTTGCCATTTATCCTTAGCTTGTAGGGCTCATGAAACAGCCTGTCATGAGTCAAATAACAGGATCTTCAGATAGATCCATCCCTACAGCACAACACAGGAGAACTGAAAAGATGAGTGTAACAGCACATGGGGTCAGCACATCCTGTGCTGACACAAACTGGGACTGTTTCCTACAACTTGCTCTGACCAATACAGAGATAGTGCAGCTGTAACTCATTTAAGGCACTTGAACATCTATCTAGCCAGCTTCTGGTAGGAAGGAAGCCCATAAGTTTTGCAGTATCTGCTCTTTGTAACATGACATAGGAGCTCAGCATGCCTTTAGATCCAAACAAGAACAAGAGGTACTAAAAGAAAATATGTAAAACAATAAAGAAAAAATATGAGTCGTACAGCTGCCCATAATGCAAGCAAATCAAGTCACCGTGGAGGGGTACTTTTAAACAACCTGTCAAGTTTTGATCTACAAAAGAAAAGAGCCATTCACAAACCTCTCAGCTCCTAATGGAAAAAAGAAAAGTCAACAAGTAGTTCTCCCAGACAAATTTGAACCTAAATCATCACTGGAGGAGCAATCACAATCTGTTTTCTGGGCTGCTATTTCAAGCAAAACTCTGCATAAGAAGCAACCTTTCACTTTCTTTAGTATCTACACCTTCCTGGAAAGTTCCCAGCAGAAACTCCACATTGCTGTAGCTTGAAGCATAAAGGCACAGGAAGGGGCAGCCACACTTTGTTTAACGATGGTCTATGATGCAAACAAAAATGGTTTCCAGGAAATAGCTCTTCAGAGCACATTTACTATGCTACACACTTCGTTTCTCTGCATTACAGAAATATTCTTCAGCCAAGCTACAGCAAAGTGTCTTGTTTGCTTGAATCACTACCAGTGACAACCTGAGTACTTGCATTAACATTCACCCTAATGGTTTTCCACTCCCTACACTTTCACACTCT
>NW_009953652.1:2552495-2563152 GCF_000747805.2 Chaetura pelagica | reverse complement strand
ACTCTTTCTGCTATTAGAGGGTTTTTTTAACCTTCCAAGATTAATTCTGCAAAGCGATCAATGACATCTGCAATGTTTAAACAAGAAAAAGTGCCTTGATGCTACTTCGTCTGTTTGTACTTTTGCAGCTTCAATGGAAAGTCTACAAGCTGGCTTTTGTTTGCTAATTACTTTAATTTGCAGCATGGAGAGAAGAAGGGTTAGCACATGGCAGATAAGCTTTACTCTAAACATGAAAGAAATCAGATGGCGAGGCATTCAGGCCCTAGGGTGAATGATTTCCATGTGCTTTATGAATCAGAGAACAGTCTCAGCCATAAATTACATTTCCAGAACAAGAAGAATGTATGCACATCCCAGCCCTCTCTGCAAAGGAGAACCATTCGTTCATTGACACTCTCTCAATTGCTTTAGAAAGAAGTTTACACCTGAAATAGATTAAAAATACAACGTAAGCTGTGCTGCCTGTTTGCCCTGCTATTTGATTCTTGTATGCTGTCACCTAGGAATCTGTGTGGTCCTAAAGGTGTTATTCCTACCAAGCCTGCAAAGCTTCAAGTCTCCAGGCAGCTGTTGCTAACCAGTCACCTATTCCTCATCTTTCAGTTTTATCTTATTAACAATATTCCTCAATGTATCAGGAAATTAGATTATTCATTGATACTAGGAAGAGAGTAACTAGACATTATTACTTACATTACAACAAGCTGTCTGCTGCTCACCTACCAGATGCTGCACTGGGGTTTTTTATACTAGCAGGTAAATGTTCACAGACGTTTACTGTAAATGAAAGAGGCACCTTTAACACAACTCAAGAGTGGTATGCCAGGGGTTCCAGTCCAGCCCATGGCACACAGAGAGAGTAAGAGGGGACAACAAAGCTCCTCCGTGTGGTCCTCATCCAGGTCCCTTGCAGGTCTGCATCCATACACCTCACTTCATCTTCCTGCTTCATGGGGGCAACTGAGCTGCTCACTGGGAATTTGCTGACCCTAGACTGATGCAGAGTGTTCAGGTAATGAGTTGCAGCAAACTATCAGTAACTATAAATAAAGGAAAACCTAATTGAATCCAGTCTAGCTAACTAAGCATGAGATGAATGCAGAGCTCTTTCCTCAGAGGAAACATAACTGCAACTTGCAACATTTTTTTTTTTCACTTTTAAAAAAACAAACTATAATTCAGAAGTGTCAGAATAACTTTGTTACAGATACAACAGTGAGGTGAGAGGCAGTAGGCTTCAGAGTATGAGAGCATCCTCCCCTCCATCAAAAGGAAAATGGCACTATACTATTACATTATCAGAGAAAAATAACATTTAATTTTTCATTACACCAGAGAAGGGAAAATAATCAGAACTTCTTTCCATTTCACCTTCTTTAAAGCAGCCAACAACTTATCTTTTGCACAAGGAAAAAAAAAAAAGAAAAGGAAAAAAAGGAGAATGGTTAAAAGCATACACTGCTTTTGGACACAGATGGTATTTCAAAACCCACCCCACAACCGTGTTTTAGATTGTTGACTCTCAGTGCAACTCTAATGTAGCACAGGATACTTATGTCTATTACTAGGTCTACAGTAATCTTCTCCCGCCTCTCTGCTTTTCCAGTTCCTAACACAGCCAGTAGAAGATACTAGCAAGAACCTTGTGTACCTTTTTTCTGATGTCTTTCCCTGCACATGTTGTGAGCACAAGACCAAGCGATGCCACTTGCTGAGCTGCTGAATGGTTTAGTCTCACCTGCCACCCAGTGGCCTCTTTCCTGTCCTGCAGCCTGTAAACGCTCAGTTGCTCCTTCCCTTAAGCTCTGCAGAGTAAATTTGTTTTTACTAGACATTAGGGTCAACTTAATGGAGTACAATGACAGCAGAAAAGCAAAGCCTAGTATTCTCGGCACACTTGAAAAAGCTAAAAAGCACTTTTGGGCATTTGGGGGCTTTTCTGGTGTTCTTTTCCCCAGAACAAAGCTTCCCATAAAAGCTATTAAGGTCTAGTAGAAACTCCTCTTATATTCAAGATCGAAAGTCTGAGGGAATGAAAATGGCTTTCACCATTATCACCAAGTCTTTTTCCCCCATATGTTTTAATCTGGAAGCAAGTGAGACTAGAACTTAATTTTTTTTCCAAACAGTGTAACAAGAGTCCCGTGCTACAGAAATCCTGACCACTTTGTTTGGTCTTTTCTTTCGTCTAGCATTAGAATATTTTACTTGCATCCAGAGAGGACTTGGAATCAATCATACTTAAAGACTTTGAAAGAAATTGTTATTTTTCCTCATTACCAGAATATTCCCAACCAGCATTTGAAGCAGCACCTTTGGCCCAGAGTTCACTCATACTACATTATGAGCATTCTGACTGCCTCTAATAATGCTCTATAAATATCCACCATATGATTTTTTTTGTTTGATGGGTTTTTATTCTTTAACCTCTCTTGGATCACAACAGATAATGCCTCTGTCATCAGGGAAATGCTTTTCCAAGTAGAAAAACTCCTGCTCTAAGTAACCAATTATTAGGACCATCTGTACAGGTGACCTTGACTTATGTAGCTTGTTTGGTGAGCACACCTTCTGACAGAAAACACTCATCTGGCCTGTACCTTTAACACATTGCAGTAACTGCTTGTACAGATGCATTATAACAGCAGCCCATCTATATTGTTCTATATGGATGTTTTACAGCTGCAGCTGTAAACTCATCATTTCAAAACCCTTTTTAAAGTTTCATCCCTTTCTCTCTCTCCCACTGCCAATAAAAATCCATTCTTTTTGAAATGCTATCAGGAAAGCTTTGTACACATGACCTTTCACATTGTATTCAAAATGCTTTGTGCTAATGAAGTACCTGCATTCATAGAGATACAAACACAATTTAATAGACCTCCAGGGTGCTTGAAAATGGATTCAGGGAAAAGGCTCCACTCTAAATTAACATGCTGCAAATTGCTAGTAAGTTTAAAATACATATGTAGTGCTGAAAATGAAATTACTGCTTCATGGGTGAAAAACCACTCAACCTAAAAACCTAATGACCAGCAAAGAGATATGGGAGAAACAAGAGGCTGGCAATTTTGTTGAGCAAAAGCTAACCTGACTCTCAGATCTGCAAGTGACATGAGCTGCTGCAATTCACAAATAATGAGGCAGAGAAGAGGTAGAGTGTGAAGTCATCTGCCACTACCTAATCCATATGCATGAAGTCCCAAGTTAGAATAGAAGGTTCACTGCATATTGCTGAATTTTATAACCATGTAAACAGCTGCTTTTCTCCTGCAAACTAAGTTTTCTAAACCAGCCCACATAAAAATGAAGTCAGATACTCTACAATTTTTCATGTGGCTTTCAAAGCCTGTATTTTTAAAGCCGTTATATATTTGTTTTACACAAATTAACATTTATCAGTTACCTGTACAAAAAAGCCAAGTTCCAACAAAAGAAATTTACTTGAGCTCAAAGTAACTATTATATACATATTAACCCCATTAGTGCTTCACTGTCAATGTGTGTAATTCATGTAGCCATGTTTAGCAGGCAAGTTTAGTGTGTACAGGCCCTGGAAATTAGTCTAAATTCAGTGCAGTCAGTTGCTCAATTTTATACAATGATGATTGTAGATATGTTTCCATTATCATGGACACAAGAATAATGGTTACTTTGATGGCAAAAAAAAAGTAAGATAACTTAACTTCTCTCATTTTCTATGCATCTCTCCTTCCTAATTTTATCCACTTTCAGGTGGTACAGAACAATAGTGCTGAAAAGAGCGAACTTGGCTTCAAAAGCAAGAATGCTATAGGCCATGAAAATGGATACCATTGTGCTGAAGATAAAGCAGTACTCCCTGGAACAGTGTAAGATTATTTCCTTAACTCATTCAAGGACCAGCAGACTAATACTTGTGAGGTAGAAATAAGAGTGCATTTGATATTATGTGAAGACAATGCATTCAGTGATACTGTACACAACCAATCTGTGTTTCAGAAGGCCTCAGTCTCTTCTCTAAAATAATACTACCTAATAAAAATAGTGTTTCTGCTATTAGGACATTGCTTGACCTTGTTTTCCATTGATATAACACTGCAGTCAGCAGGTTCTATACAGATAGCTCTGTCCAGAGTTTCTCTCTCACTTCCATCCTGTTGTGACCACTTCTATTTTCAGCCATTTTTACCCTCACAGCCTTTGAGTCAGTATGACCAACACTAATGCCTTGCCTCACCTGCTAACACCTTTAATCCCTCTGTGATAAACTCAGACACAACACACCATTGTCTGAATCGTCTCCTTCAATTTCACCTCTACACTTCAACTTTCCATTCCCACCACAAAATCCAAATCCAGTTAGTTCTTCATTCAGTTTCCAAATAACCATTTCCCTCCCTCACTTAAAGGAAAAAACAGGCTGACTTTTTTACTCCTAGTTACACTGATCTTGAAAATCCTTCCACTGGCTTCCTTGGTCCCCCAGTTTCAAATTCCCACTTCCCACCCAGGACACACTGATTTATTTTTATTTTTTTGTTAATATTAATTGGGCTGATTATATCTGCCCAGGGTCCACTGAGAAAATGCAATAAATCAACTTTGAGAATCTGGGTTTCATTCTGGGGAGAGTCAAGTCACTAGAAAACAGGCATTTTACTGACTGCAATTCATCTTGAGTAGCTAGCTCAATTTTCAGCAGTAAAGCATAAGCAGGTAAAAGGAACCTTTCATCTCTGCTGAAGGCTGTTTGCATTCTGTAGCATAAGCTTGTCTTCTCCTGGGCAGCAGAAAACTGTACTTTATGCCCAATTTTAGGAATCTTTCACAAACTAACTCTCTCTTTTTTCCCTTTCCAGCTGTTCAACCAGTTGAACAGTTAAGACAACGCTGTTCAGTTAGGATCTGTAGTCCCACTCACACCTTAAAAACAATTGCATAGTTTGGAGAGAAAAAAAAATAAATCAATCCTAAGGTTTAAAAACAAACAAACAAACAAACAAACAAAACCAAACTGGCCCACTAACTTGCCTTGTCAGGCAAGTAAGAATTCTCTGCCTCAAAATTACAGTTTTAGCCTCTCTTGTTTAGAAGAGGTTGGAGCACAGCCTCATTTCCAGGAAAATAATTCATGTAAGAAAACTGTTGTTTCAGAAAGCTAAACTAGACATACGGTGTTTTGCCCAATAAGATCAATAAGCACACTTAAATTGTGACGTTTGTTTACATAAGACTATACAAGCTGTCAAGGCCCTTCAGGACTGGATGGAAAACACCTAACCACCCACTCAGCTCCATATTGCTGAGGAGGTATTGTCATTGCCTTCTCTAATGAGTCTTGACAGCCCTGGATGCAGAAGCCCTTTTTTCCCCTACATGCCAGAGGCACCTCAGGAAAAAAACCCACAACAACAAAAAACCACACAAAAAGCACATAAAACAAAACTCAAAACTAAGCAGTAACATTTTACCTCCTCTCCTCAGTGTTATGTTTTTGTCCCTGAAGAACTGTTTGTGTAGAAAATGAGGCAGTCCAATACTGCCTTCACTCTCAAGTGTCAATGGGATTTTTTTCACAGTTGTTTTGACATTGCCTGTTTCTAAACCTTTTAACTGACAGAACACTAAGTTCAGAATAAATCATTCCCTTTCAAAAAAGGCTTCTGGGCACATGGCTGAAGCATTCAACATTGAAGGGCAGCAGCTTGCAACATTACATGGAGAACACCTGTGGAGGTACCAGACAAATAAGCTCTTCCACTACCATGTTAGATACTCCACAGCTGCAAAGAAAGTTCTTCCCCCAAACACAATTACTGATTTCAACTGAGTCACTGCAGACCTGAACTTGAGTCTCTTATAAGGCCTCTTCTAACTAGTGCACTACAAGTGATGAATTAGATTGAGCAAAACAAGCTCTTCCCTGAAAATGAGTCCAGTATTGTAGAAACATGGTAATTAATTGTGTCAAAGTCAGGCAGCAAAACCTTGTTAAGTCACCAGGATGGAAGGAGGCAGTAGCAAAGTGCATGCCCAACCCATGGCCCTAGGAACCCTCTGTACATAAAACCCTCTACACACTTGTGCTCAGAAGAGGGATGGGGGCAGAGTCCAGTCTCTTCTCCCTCCCAGGTGCTAAAGTCAAAGCCAGAAACTCCCCCAAATCCTGACCTTTTAATCTTCTGCCCTTTGCTGCTTTTCTCTTTCAATAAATTGGAGGGGAAGGCAGAGCAAAGGTGCAAACATACCTTTTTCAGATGGGGAAGGGAGGAAAACAGGCTACATAGGAGGCACTCCAGAGTATTGTAGCCCTTCTATTTTATCTGCAAATTATGTGAGTGAAAATGTCAGTCATCTATACAGAGGTCTTCTAACAGATTTGCTGTTATTTTTAGAAATTACAATGCTATTAAGCTAGTATTTAAGAGAGTAGTACTGCTTAGGGATACTGCTACATGCAGTTAAAAGAAGAGTGTGAAGAACTCAAGAGCTTCAATAAAGTCAAGGATATCTAGGACTTTTTGCTGATTCTTACTTAACATTATTATTTCTAAAATAGTAATAAAAGTTATTATTAAAATATTATTTTTGTGGCAAAAGGTGACTTTTAAGTCATATTGCCTAAGCATAGTGTAACTTCACACAGCACACTTGGGACTGTAAATGCAGTGACTCCTTGCAGGACCAGAACACACTGCCCTCACCATGGCCAAGATTAGAGGACCCACCTCAGCTCCGTGAGCAGCTCAGACCATCCAACAGCACAACTGCTTGTCAGTATGTTGCAATAATCTGGCCAATGTGTTCTCAGAATTGCAAAAAAGCATGCAATCAACCAAAACCTGGGTAATATTTCCTTTCATTTTACTGTAAATATTTTGTTATAAGTAAAATTAAAAAAAACACCAAGCCCTCTCAATAAGGTCTTACTCCAAATTATAGTTTAGATTACAAACCAGCCAACCCTAGAACTACTATTAAAGGCATACTCTCATCTCTGCCTACATTCATAGGACTTTGACAACAGCAAGATCAATCTGCTTTTCTGCAGAACTACAACACAATGTTACTCCTTCAGATGGAATTGCTGTGTGCTTTGAAAAGCAAAATTTTAAGGCTGGTTTGGGAATGTCAAGCTCTGACCATAAAAATTCAAGACTATTATTAAAGAATAATATAACCAACAGTTTGTAACACTTTTTCATGATACCTGCTAATTCAGAAGAATTTTTTTCTTTTTCCTATTGTTGGCCTCCTTTTATTATATGCAGTTTTGTTTCCTTGCATTTCTCTGACCCTAAAAACTGGCTTCTGTGTTTCCCTTTCACTGCATCTTTCCCTGAGCCAGGCACAATAACTTCAAGCAATGTTTTTTCTTTTTATTGCAAGCAAACCTTTTTTCCCCTCCTAAAAGTGCTAAATGAATACTTTATATCTGATATTTTAAACGGAATTAATTTTAAACAGAAAGCGTAAGTAAACAATTCTTTCGATCATTGTAGCTGGTATAAAATAATGCTTTGATTTTTTAAACCTAAATATAACAAACTAGGATTAAGTGTGTATATGAAGATCTCTAAGTAAAATCTATCCTTTACTGAATTTTAAACTGGAGCCTTCTAAAAACAGGAAAAAAAACATTTGTAAAATGACTTTAGCAATTTTCCTTATTCTCTTTAGCTCCTCTACATCTACAGACCATCCCTTAGGGAAAACAATTTCCATTGAACTGACATACAACAGCAAAAAGAATAATGTTGCTTGTGCATGCAGAATGTCAAACAATTACAAATTAAATAGAAAAGGATTTTGATATATGACCACCCATTTTCAGACAGAAATCTCATCAAATGAAAAAAATACTGCAAAAAACATGACACAACAAATGCAGATCAGTGTAAAGAGCAATTTAATAAGGTGATATTAATACCTTATTAAAGCATATTATTAAAAAAGCAGCTGGTTTTTTATCTTCCAATAATTTCTTGTTTTGCTAAATCTAATGCAAATAGTTAAGCAGAAGTGAAAAAGTTACATGCATTTCAGAAACTAAAACTAAAACATACTCCCCCCCTATGATCTATGTAATTCCTATGAGGAAATTACTAGGTGGACAGATGATGGTAGAGCGGTAGATGTGGTTTATCTTGATTTCAGTAAAGCATTTGACACCGTCTCCCACAGCATCCTTGTAGATAAGTTGATCAGGTATGGGTTTGGTGATCAGGAAGTGAGGTGGATTAGGAACTGGTTGAAAGGAAGGAGTCAGAGAGTTGTAGTCAATGGGGCAGAATCTGGTTGGAGGTGTGTGACTTGGGCAACAGGTGAGGTGCCTGAGGACTGGAGGATAGCAAATGTCACTCCAGTCTACAAGAAGGGCAAGAAGGAGGACCCGGGTAACTATAGACCGGTCAGCCTCACCTCCATCCCTGGAAAGGTGATGGAACAACTTGTTCTTGTCACTATCTCCAGGCACATCAAGGACATGGGGGTCATCAAGAGCAGTCAGCATGGTTTTATCAAGGGTAAATCATGTTTGACTAACCTCATAGCCTTCTATGAGGAAATTACTAGGTGGATAGATGATGGTAGAGCGGTAGATGTGGTTTATCTTGATTTCAGTAAAGCATTTGACACCGTCTCCCACAGCATCCTTGTGGATAAGTTGATCAGGTATGGGTTTGGTGACCAGGAAGTGAGGTGGATTAGGAACTGGTTGAAAGGAAGGAGTCAGAGAGTTGTAGTCAATGGGGTAGAATCTGGTTGGAGGTGTGTTACTAGTGGAGTCCCACAAGGGTCGGTGCTGGGACCGGTGTTGTTCAACATCTTCATCAACGACCTGGATGAGGGTATAGAATGTACCCTCAGCAAGTTTGCTGATGACACTAAGCTGGGAGGAGTGGCTGACACACCAGAAGGCTGTGCTGCCATTCAGAGAGACTTAGATAGGTTGGAGAGTTGGGCGGGGAGAAACATGATGAAATTCAACAAGGGGAAGTGCAGAGTTTTACATTTGGGGAAGAACAACACCATGTCCCAGTACAGGTTGGGGGCTGAACTGCTGGAGAGTAGTGTAGGTGAAAGAGACCTGGGGGTCCTGGTAGACAGGAGGATGACCATGAGCCAGCAATGTGCCCTTGTGGCCAAGAAGGCCAATGGCATCCTGGGGTGCATTAGAAAGGGTGTGGTTAGTAGGTCAAGAGAGGTTCTCCTCCCCCTCTATTCTGCATTGGTGAGGCCACATCTGGAGTATTGTGTCCAGTTCTGGGCCCCTCAGTTCAAGAAGTACAGGGAACTGCTCGAGAGAGTCCAGCGCAGAGCTACAAAGATGATTAAGGGAGTGGAACATCTCCCTCATGAGGAAAGGCTGAGGGAGCTGGGTCTCTTTAGCTTGGAGAAAAGGAGACTGAGGGGTGACCTCATCAATGTTTACAAATATGTAAGGGGTGTGTGTCAGGGGGATGGAGTTAGGCTTTTCTCAGTGATGACCAGTGATAGGACAAGGGGTAATGGGTGTAAATTGGAGCATAGGAGGATCAAGGTGAATATTGAATATCCGAAAAAATTTTTTTACTGTGAGAGTGACAGAGCCCTGGAACAGGCTGCCCAGGGAGGTTGTAGAGTGTCCCTCACTGGAGACATTCAAAACCCACCTGGATGCGTTCCTGTGTGATGTACTCTAGGTGACCCTGCTCTGGCAGGGGGGTTGGACTAGATGATCTCTCGAGGTCCCTTCCAGCCCCTAAGATTCTATGATTCTATGATCTAGGAGTGGTGCTGCACAGCGCTGGTCATGTGCAAGTTCAGTGTTTCATGAAAGGGTGCCCAAATGGATGCAGCTATTATTTCACTGTCTCACCCAATAGAATCATCATAGTTGGAAAAGACCTCTAAGATCAGCAAGTCCAACCGTCCACTCAAGCAGGAAAAAAACCCTCAAAAACACACCACAGGAAAAAATCCCATAACCACACACCCCACAAAACCAACAACACCCAAAAACCCCACCATGACTACTAGAGCATGCCCTGAAGTGTTTATTGGATGCCTCCAGGGATGATGAGTCCATCATCTCCCTCCACCACCTGTTCCAGCATCTGACCACTCTTTCAGTATACAAATTCTTCCTAATATCTAGTCTAAAGCTCCCTCAGCACAACTTGAGGCCATATGCTCTTGTCCTACCATTATTCACCTGAGAGAAAAGGCCAAGCACCATCTCCCTACAGCCTCCTTTCAGGTAATTGTAGAGAGCAATGACATCTCTGCTTAGCCTCCTCTTCCCCAAACAAAACGGTTCCAGTTATCTCAGCCTCTCCTCATGGGACTTGTTCTCTAGACCCTTTGCCATATTGGTTGCTCTTCTGTGACGTGCTCCAGCACCTCAATGTCCTTCTTGTAGTGGGTGACCCAGAACTGGACATGGTACTCAAGATGCAGCCTTACCAGCTTCCTTCCTATCAGGTATGTGACAGAAGGACTGTTAAACCTTTTCATCTGTAAGCAGCTTATTGGCTTGTAATACTGCAGAGTATTACAATATTCCCCGAATAGAGAAACCTAATCGTCCAGGTATTGTGGAAGCAATTACAAACTGGCCAGAAGGCACCCACTTTGGAATGCCACCACAAGAAGTGGTGAGACGAGCTCAAGAAGCTCCACCATATGATCA
>NW_009953652.1:2521848-2551606 GCF_000747805.2 Chaetura pelagica | reverse complement strand
TGGTATTGAATGGATCTACCATATCCCATACTATGCACAAGCCTCAGGGAAAATTGAAAGGTACAATGGTCTGTTGAAGGCTACCCTGAAGGCAATGGGTGGTGGAACTTTCAAAAACTGGGATAAAAAATTTGGCAAAGGCCACCTGGTTAGTTAATACCAGGGGATCCATCAATCGGGCTGGTCCTGCCCAGTCGTGAAGTTGAAGTAGCGCAGGTCCACCCCAGGCTCCAGGAACGGCTTCATCTCTTTCTTTGAGCTCACCTGTTCCCCACTGGGGGTCTTATAAACACTGCCAGGGCGTCCACGAGTGGCCCCTCGTTTCCGGGTGGTCTCTCGCCGCCACCAGCCGGGCCCCAGGGCTTCGCACGGCTCCCATTCCTCCAGTCTCTTCGGGGGCGTGGGTTCGAATCCCACCGCTGCCGGTCCCGTCCCATCCCAGGAGCCGCCCCGTCAAACGCGCTGCTTTCAAGAAGTGAGGTGTAAGATTTGGTTGGAAAGTTGGCCGGAACTTGAAGAGGGTCTACAAACTCATTAAGAAATGTCATCCCCCCAGGACCCGTCGCAGGCTTCCGCTTCCGGTGCTCGGCCCCGCCGCCCGCGGTCGCCCCAGGAGCGGGATGAGTGCCCACGCGCCCCTGAAGACACGGAGGAATGGGAGCCGTGCGAAGCCCTGGGGCCCGGCTGGTTGCGGCGAGAGGAGGACTGTTTATCCGTGGGGTCGCTCGCCGCAACCAGCCGGGCCCCAGGGCTTCGCACGGCTCCCATTCCTCCAGTCTCTTCGGGGGCGTGGGTTCGAATCCCACCGCTGCCGGTCCCGTCCCATCCCAGGAGCCGCCCCGTCAAACGCGCTGCTTTCAAGAAGTGAGGTGTAAGATTTGGTTGGAAAGTTGGCCGGAACTTGAAGAGGGTCTACAAACTCATTAAGAAATGTCATCCCCCCAGGACCCGTCGCAGGCTTCCGCTTCCGGTGCTCGGCCCCGCCGCCCGCGGTCGCCCCAGGAGCGGGATGAGTGCCCACGCGCCCCTGAAGACACGGAGGAATGGGAGCCGTGCGAAGCCCTGGGGCCCGGCTGGTTGCGGCGAGAGAAGGACTGTTAAACCTTTTCACCTGTAAGCAGCTTATTGGCTTGTAATACTGCAGAGCCCAAATTAATCTCCTTGAATTAAATCAATACTGCATCTGATACTGATGCCATGACATAGTAGATACAGCCTGAAAGGGAAGCATAAGCCAAAAAGAAACAAAAAAATTGCAAGGGACAAGTACAGACAGATGTACACACAGGTGCAAATATTCTAGGCCCAGTTCCTTTAAACTGAAGATCTCTGGGTACAAATTCCCTGTGCCACCTTCCTCTCCCAGTCTATTATGCTGGAGGAGACAGACCTGCACATGAAGTACAAGCTGTAAACTGGTGCATCAGATGCTAAGAATTATGGATAATTCACATTACAATAGCCTGCAAAGTTCCTTTCTTGAGCACCCAGAGGTTAAAGCAAAGTAACTGAATCTTCAGCGGCCTGTCTATTACGAAGATGGAGACCTCCCCCCCACACACACGGTGCTCTATGCAAAGAGGTCTTGCCTCTGTTCTCAAATTGAACTCTGTTCCATTGCCTCAAAAGCCTTCAGCAATAGCCACTTCCAATTTCTCAGACAAAATTGCCTCAGGGCCAAGAAATTCTACCTAACCTAGGAACTACGTAAGCCTAGTGAGAAGCAAGTTATGGGGAAACTTTCAGAAAGAGATTTTAAACTGCATATCAACAAATGTCTGAGAATCAGATTACCAACACAGTTCTATGAAGTAGATGCACATGTTGCTATTGCAGCTCTTGTCAGTATATCTCCTGGGAAATCTGCAGTTAACCTTAACATTGCCAACCTTTGACAGATCTTTGAAACAGCAAGAACGATGAAAACAGAGATAACATTTAGCTGGGGTGGTCTTGTCCAATACACAGAAAGACCAAATGTGATTTCTTGTCCTTTATCAGCAGATTTCTAGTCTTTGCAATCAGAAATCCATGAATCAATAATCCAAGTAAGCCACCTGTTGCCACACAAAATCTTTCCCCATGCTTGGGCCATACCTACTCAAATTCATAAACTGTCATTTTAAAAGTCCACATAATCCTGGCTCCTGAAGAATTTAAACTGGGAGTGCCTCAACAGTGCAACTCAGTCCATAAATCATCACTTGGTTTTACAAAACAAATGTTCTGTGAGCATATTCCAAAAGCATTCCAGTCAGTTACTCAAATAAGGTGATAGTTACCTGCAGTAAGTCTACAAGGCTGAGTCCTTAATTTGCACCAGGAAAGATACTCAAGCATTATCTTGTAGGTAGTTAGCTTGTTAAATTGGAAACAGAATATTCCTAAGTTCTAGCAGTCCAAGAAAAGTGGACTTACAGAAGTTTTACAGAACAGTCTCTGCAGCCATCTACAGCAGCAGACTGAGGCAGAAATTAATCAACTGTCATGTTAAGAGCCCTAGAAATAAAAAAAAGCACACAAAATGAATCTTTAATACACCTTGCACCACATACAGCTCAGAGAAACAAATGGCCTGCTTAATAAATTTTGTGACTCTCCAGCACAAGGAGAACAATAACACTAGATTTGCAAAACAACTTAATTGATCTAGAAGCCTAATTTTATGCCTTGAAGAAGTCCTTATGTCAGTTCAAAGCTGGATAGGGGTAGCACCATGTGTCACAGAACAGATCACAAGAATTTTTAAAAATATATTCCTCATTTCAGTTTCCCTCCTGAGGCCTCCGAAACAACGCATTTTAGTCACTAGACACCAAAAGTCTTCTAATTCTGCATTACTCAAACTTTTATTGTAACAGAGAGACTGAGCAGGAGGTTTGTGCAGAATAGGGTCTCTACCCATTTTCAAAGGAGGTGAGGAAGGGCTGCACAAGAGGCACATCCTGTACTCTACATGTCTACTAAGCATCTGAAGGAATGGATTAGCAGTCCACAGTGCAGTCTCAGTAAGAGGGTCATGACTAAGACATTCCTACACACAGAACAATCTATTGCACACCTCTCTCTCTCAGCTGATTTTCTGACTCCTCTGATTCAGCTTGCTGACTGATGCAGAGAAAAGAGCCATCTAAAAACAGATTAAGCAAACTTCTTCCTCTTGAAGGATTTGCCTTCAAACAGTTATTCCTCCAACAGTTAAGATCAGAAATAAGAGAACATTCTCCTCAACAATTTGAGGGGGTGGTTGACACTAGCTATCAAAGCTTGCTATCATTTTGGGCTTGCAGCCAGCTCTGCAAAGACATTTAATTTTCTCTTTGGTGGTAGAGTTGCCTGAAATCTCTTCCTTTCAGTAGTTTGAGAAATGTGGAAGAGGCCAGCTTGTGTGCACATCCAACTTGGCACTTCTAGTTTAGAAAAAGCACCAGTTGTAGGAAGAGTTAAATCTATTCAAGGATACGCTTGGGGTTAGAAAACATGGCTGATTGTATTTCTGTAGGTTTTTTAGTCTGCACTCCTGTGAGATGCCCGTGATAGCCATGCTGACAAAAAAGGGGTTAGTAGAGAAAGTGTTCACGGTATGTGTGGAACAAGCTGTATCTTGAGGAAAGCCAGATCTTTGTGTGGTAAGGGGACTGAGGATAGTTCTGTGAAGCTGAGTAGAGCTTCAGTGAAGAAACTACTGTGGAATATGATGAGAGGCCAATGGTTTCTCCTTGCCCATAGATCTGAGACTATTTAAGATGTTCTCAAGAACTACAACAAGGGGGGACTCACTTATATTGCTTTTTTAACATTATTAGAAAAGGAATTTGACGGTAGTATCAAAGATGATAAGAGGGGTAAAAATTAAAACCTTTTAAAGCAAAAGCTAGCAAAACTATTTAAGGTTACCATTATTCATGTTAGTCGTTGAATATTAATGGTTTTATCCTAGTAGAGACAGAGCAGCAATAATTGTTTGTTCCAAGTGCATCACAGCAACCCCAGTGGGGGAATAGATGCAAGGTGCAAGTCCCACCCCAAAGAAAATTGTGCCAGAAACAGCAGGGAGAGATTTTTGTCTGTTTGTTCCCTAGTCTATTACTAGAAATATATGGCTGCAGGTAAGCTTCATCTTTTTTACAAATAAAAAAGTTACATAAAAAAGAAGAAAAATATAATAATAATTGAAGAAACTGATTTCAGAAAGAACAGACCAGGTTGTGCCTGCAAGTAGATGGAGAAAACAACAAGGCTTCTGAGTGGGAACCTCATGATGGTTGCACTGAGATGAGCATGGTGTCATGCATTAAGTATACAGAACTCTGCTACTTTAAGTTGCATTGCAATACCAACTGAAATCCAGAGCAATGAGCTCCATATCATGGAGACATCTAACCCATACTGCACCGTGCCTCCCACAAAGAAAGACTTGAAAAGCTGACAGTTTTCCCAGTCACACCAGCTGCTCTTCACATACAACCAGCCACCAGCAGCTACCAATTTGAACAAAGTTAAAAAGCCACATTCTGCACCCTGAAGTCAGGAGTCTTCCTACTGCCAGATTTAAGTTTCAGCACAGCTACAGTACCACAATCAGCTCAAGGTAGAACAGAGTAGAGCACATCCACCACTCACTGTTCAACTAACAATTACACTAGTGTTTTGTTGACAGGGAGAGGGTGAGAAACAATCATCATGCATGCTTGCAGAAAGAGTAACAATAAGCATTTTTCTACAATAGTTTTTTTCCTTTCCATAAACTCTACTAGCAAGATAATAGTACAATACCACTTCTCTGAAAAAGTTCCAGAGCTAGCCTGCAAGACTCCCTATGTTCAAGCAATTTGAAGCAGTTTCAGAAAGCATGATCACACACTAACACTTCCTCAGAAATTGTATGACCTTCTAAACAACTCAATATTTTGCTAGTGCCCAAGAGTGGCTAACCCACACAGATGAAAACACAAGCTAAGCAGAAGTTGCTGTAGCATATTATGTCCTAACACACATATGCTGCCAACAGCAAAGGATGACCTAGCTTAACAGCCTGAACCACAGAACAATTAATTTTCTGCTGCAGCTGTTCTGAGTATCCTTGAATAGTTACTTCATTCTGCACTTTCCTCTCATCCTTATAACAAAGACACCAAAAAGCGCAGTGTTTTGAACAGCTTTGTAATTGGAAAAAAAGATGGCTGTTCAAACACTTAAGAACACAGAGCACCTGCTTACAATTCTACAGTACAAACAAACCACAAACTAGTGAAAGCATATTGAACTTGTTCTGGCAGAAAACCGTGTCTTCCCCATGGAAGGAGGTGGTGGCAATGCCTTAGAGACAGATTTTACTGCCTTCCCTCTATTGATTAGTTCTAATGACATAAGGCTCTTTCTATATGCAACTTTTCCTGTTGAAAAAGCACAGGACTGAGCCCAGGTTCTAACATTCACTGTCTCCTCCCACAAAACTCAGGGTAAAATACTAATTCTAGCAAGATGAGTATATGCCGAAGGGAAAGGGCAACAGGACAATAAGAGGCCAGATTAAACAAACAGCAAAAGACACAAGAAATGGGTTTACAACAGAAATGGAAACCAACTGCAATTATCAGCTACTTGGGAAGGTCTGCTCCGCCATATATGGCTTAACTTCTCTACTTGCACAATCTTAAGAAGAACCTATAGCCCGAATAAGTTTTGCCAACTCTCTACCGCTTCCTATTATACAGTGTAGTGGAATAACAAAGTCATAGTGACTTTGTATCTTCTTGTCATATTATTTCACGTACTGCAACAGCTCTTTATTCTCATTTTCCCCCAGGAATTACTACTTCATCGCTCTTCTCAGAGCTCCCTTGCCTTTTGAATCACTGGCAATTATTATTTTAAGGGGCAATACAAAATTATGAGGATAATTATGGATATCCTTAAAGCAGACAGTTTTAAATTTCTCTATTACATCTTCTAGATATGTCAAGGCACAGCTTGTGGAGTATTGCAGAGAGCTATTTGCTTATCAAAGAAATACAAGTTAAATGCTTTGGCTGGCACCATGATCAATATACGCTGTACAGTATGTTAAAATAGCTTGACTCTAAATTAGACCAGTGCTAACAATTTAAACTTTTTTACCAAGCTCAAAGTGCTAGAGACTGCCTAAAGAACCCAGGCATCAAGTCAGCTACACTTAGTTTACAAAAAGCTGTGTCACTGTTTCCAAAGAGAAGAATAAACAAGAATGCATTGGTAGTTACATCACCTGTAAGAAATCAATCATTGGAACAGCTAATACATATTTCACTCATTGCAAGAAATCCACTAGAACTCAGAAGGAAGTAGTTTTTCTCCTGTGAAACTTACTGAAGACTTTCTCTCTTCTGCACCATAACTGGGAACCATCCTGTTCTATTGCCAATACTTCAATTGTCCCAGTAACCTTCAGAAGTGAGGACAAGTAGTATGCCATTAGTCAGAGTTTTAACCACCAGGAATCAGAAACAGGATTTTCTGATATCACAGCTGAGTGCCTAGTCTCCTGGGTTATTATGCATGCAGAGGGATTTCTCCACCTCTTGCTTCTAGAAAGTCAGTGTGTGCCTTGAGCAACCTTCAGCCAACAGAACATCACTGAAACCAGTAAATTCACAACACAACACTGAGTGGTGTGGGCTATACTCTAGCCCACAGTAGCCAGCAGCAAATGGAATAGCAACTCTTCTCTTTCATGCTGCTGTTCAAAAAGTATGCCATAGGGAAGGAAAAAACCTAACCCAAGTAACAGCTGAATCCTACACACCCAAGCTTAGTCCACCCCTTAAGCTATATTACATACTCCTGTGGCAAAACAAATAGTAGCAAAGCCCAATAACTTTTTATGGAAATTCCCCCTTGTTTGTAAAAAAAACTTTGATGAAACCCTCCAACAAGTCTTAACATCATTGTCACTGCTTGAAGTCTTGACCATAGGCAGTGCTTTGCTATAGAGCACATGAAAACAAGCATTACAAGAAAAACAGGAGAGATGTATTTCAGCTGCATTCTTACCACACAATTATGTCAGACAGACTTTACAGTCCATGTATTTGTTGAGGATTAACTGTTCTTTTGAATGTTATACTCTTCAGAGAGATTCACACCTTTGTTTAAATAATGCTGGAAAAGGATTATGTATATGTATATTCAATGCAGTTTTACCTAACGCCATAAATTTTGGGCTCCTGCTTTTCTTTGGCTAGCAGTGTATTTTCAGCCTGAGCAGGAAGAACAATCAGCCTCACACTGGTTCCTCATGATTCATATTGGCATAACACTATTCACCCATCCCATAGCAGGGTTTTTCCACATAACCTGAAAAAAAAAAAAAAAAAAAAAAAAAAGTAATTTCTAAACCTGAAATCCATTTTGTTCCACAAACCCATCAGTTAACCCTGAGGACTGGTGACACAGCCATACCAGTTGGGTTTAAGAAAAAACAAGCAGGGGTGGGAGGCTACAAGGGAAAAAAAAAGCCTGCAGACAAATCAGTGTCAGCCAGCAGAAAATAAAGCATCTCTCCTTTGCCAGACAAAAGGAAAGAAAGACAAACTGTCTTTCAGCTTAAATCAGTTATTTCCAGTAAATAAACATAAATCAGGAATAGTTTAATAGCAAACACTATTCTAAGAATCAACTCAGGCCCCAAGGTTAGCAATAACTTCCTCCAGGTTTTTTTGTGGGGTTTTTTTGGGTTTTTTTTGTTTTGTTTTTTTTTACCTGGCTACTCCAGATTAAGGGTTCCTAAATCTCAAGATAATGAGAGGTTTCAGATTAATATCAGAAAGATATCTTCCTTCTGCAACACGCAGCTCAAATAAAGTACTCTGGGTGGCAGAAAACAGGAGAGCACAGACCACCACTTCCCATCCTCCCCTGCACTACCTACCAGCCTAGCCTCTTACCTCAATATGTCTTTACAGCCCCCAGCAGCTCCCCCACCCTTCCGAGGTGGTGGTTTTTACAGCAGCTGTTGCTCATTCTCCCCTTGATCCCAGCCAGGGCTGCAATTAGCCCTTCATTACTCCTGCACCAGGGGAGTAAAGGGTGTTGTTTCCCCTCCTCCAAAGCCCTCATGCTGCAGCCTGTGTGTAGAAAAGAATTCAGCACCTAGCATCTGCCTGCTGTTTTCTGTCACTAGAGTTTGTGGTACAAAGTTGGCCGATGCTCTGGTAACTCCACCCCCTGTGGGCACGGGCACCTCATGTACTGCCTCATCACTGCAGTACCAGAGCACTTCAGGGGCACACAGTGCTCTCGTTCTCAGAGTGCATTGGCATAGCTAAATTTTGGTGGCAAGAACATGAGAGGTGGAAAGCCCCGAGTGAATGAATTCCATGTCATCTTCCATAACCCCTGAGGCTTGTTTATTGTTAGTAGGATGGATAATAAATAAGATGCTTAAGGCAGTCTCAGTAATTAGGAAAAAATCTCTAGTATAAAATGTTAGTGCTGTCACAAGTAAGAGTTAGATAAGAATGTGTGAATACTTAATAAACTCAGTCATCCTTATTGTTAGCAAAAAGCCAAATCAGAAACCTGGCTGCTGGCTCTGCAATTTCAGCATGTTCTGCAGAGACATGCTGAGATGGGCAGGGGGCCACCAACCCTGAGAGGGGAGGCTGTGCAAGCTGCACTTGCCAAGCCTAGGGGAGAAACAACTTCAGGGGGACACAAAAGCAGCTCCTCAGTCACTATGAGGGGTTTTTATTGAGTGGATGGAGCTGGACTCTTTATTGAGTTGATCTTCAGAAGAAAAGGGATGAGGGACACAAGTGGGAAAGAACAAGTTTTAGATAAAGAATTTCCTATGAGAATAGTTAAGGAATTAGTTACGGAGGGTCTCTGGAGGTTTTCAAGACTGGGCAAATCTGTAAGCATTCTGATGTAGATTCACTGTGCCCCTGGTTTGAGGAGGGCCCTCCCTGCTGGGGTGTCCCTGTGATGCTGCAATCCAGCCGAGTCCTACTTCCAGCCAGGCAAGCAGCAGCCGCTGGATGTCACCCTATGCTCACGCAACAATGCTGCTACACCGGCAAACACAGGATCAAATACACATCAAGCTGTGCGTAAATTTCCCCTATGCTGGGATAAAATGAACAGAAACAGACTATAAGATCTTGTCTTAGAAATAGGACACTACATGTAAGGTAACTCTGTATATATTACTAAAACTAACAGTGAGACTACTGTGATTTCTACAAAGAAACTGCAAGAACAATAACCACAGTAGGGGAAAAGGAAAGAAACTAGAAATCAAAAGCATCTTCTACTGCCTGCTAGCACAATATTGACTCTCCTCCACTTCTCCTGAAGGTCAGTTCCTGTTTATTTCAGCATGAACACTTAGGGGTCTGAAAGGCAAGCTGTGTCGTTCTGAAAAAAGCTTCACCTAAGAATGTGAAATGCAGAAAGCAGATCTCTGTTCAGTGTCAAAACTATTGATCTTTAACTGTCAGCTTCACATTAATAGTGCTGCCAACAGCAAGCCCTCAAAAGTTTTCTACAGACATCCAGTGCTCCCCTGCTACTTCTTCACTTCCCCCAGATTTCATCTTATGAGCCTGGGATCATGCTCTCCTGGGTGCCCTTGTTAAAATTAAGGTTGTCACACTTTTCTACATTTGCAAAGGGCAGAAACTGAGACTTCCCTCTAAACCCAGGAAATTGTCTTGTTTTTCTCTTGTAGTAATGAGGGAATGGGAATTTTTATCAAAGGGGAATTTTTAAGTTAACAATTGTGAAATTTGTGCTAAAATGATAAAATTGGCATACTGGAAATAAAACCAAGCACTGTTTTGATTCAAGTGAACAAATGACAACTGAAGTATATTGTGCATCTTCTCTGGAGTGGAAAAACTGTCATGTCAGACCAGCATTTTCACTCTTTTGACCACTCACACCATCCCTTGCAAAGTAAATCTACCCAACATACCTTTTTGCTGTAGCATATACACACTGAAGTGACTGCCTTCAGAGAGACAATCATAGAATGGCTAGGGTTGGAAGGGGCCTTTAAGATCACCTAGTTCCAAAACCCCTGCATGGGCAGGAATACCTTCCAGTAGACCGGGTTGCTCAAATGGTCATGAAGATCAGGAATTGGCTGCATTCATTGTATCATGTCCCTGGTGACTAATGAATGAAGTCACAATTCTCCTTTGGACAACTAAAAACAGGATCTTGCCAAAACATCACATGAAGCTATAAATTTATCTAGTCTATCATACCAGAGTCTGAATTGTAGCGTAGGTCACCAGTACTTGTAAGATGACAGTTTTACACAATGTGGATGTATAAAACTAGTATCTGTGACATTGTGCAGACAAAAGACGCTATAAAGCTTCATTAGACTGGAAACCATCCAACAGTTGCAGATTAGAGACTGAATTCAGTAGACAAGTAGCTTTGCCAGTCCAATGCTTTTTCACAGCCAGATGCTTTACGAATTCCACAAAGTGAACTTTTATCTTACTTTCCTCATAATTAGATTTTCAAGTAGGAAGGATAGTCTTTGATGCTCCTGGAAAGCCTGCTGAGTTATTTTCTGCACAGAAGAGATCACCACAGAGCAGGGCTTCTGATGGCAGCCAGGGAAAAAGCCCAGAAGAAATAAATACATATTGCCCACATTCTGCCACAAGGGCCCAGACTTGCTGTAACTGCCAAAGGAGTCGTAACAGGCTGTTTTTCACGGATACTCCAAATGCTGCCCTTTGTGCAAGCTCAAAAAGGATAATATACGTATGCCCATTCTCTGTTGTATGCATCCTGCACTGAAAGTGTTCTCTGCTTTGCTATCCTGAAGGATCCATAGCTCGTACAAGCTGGCTGAGGAGCAAAGAGGGGCTGAAAACAGTTTTGTCTGCAAGCTTTTCTTTACAAGAACATGGGTTATGGATTAAGTGCAGTGTTAAAAACTAAAAACACTGCTCTCACTTTATGCAACAGAAAGGCCAGTTCTCCTCGACTGGAGTTCCTGCACTGTAAATGAGAAAGAAAGGACAGTAGCTTTGTGGAGAAATGTATATAAAGCTTTTTATATCTGCCTTTTACACATCCATTTATTACTGGACATCTTAATAACAGTAAGCAATTACCTGATCGTTTGAGGAGAACTCCTATTTTCCACTAAGTGCCAAATCTCACCTCACAATTTCCATTCATGATATCCACAGTGCAATTTAGTGTATTTTGTGTTGCCGTTTGCAAGCACCTCCTGCTACACTTAACTCTCCTGGTACCCACAGCTCCTAACGCGTGACCAGGTACAGGATGCGTTCCCACCGGGCCTATCCGAAAGGAATGCAGGCAACTGCAAACACCTCCTCCCAGGAAGCCATGCTGACTGGGAGCCATCCAGCCAAAAGAATACACTTTTGTTGACGGAAAGTAACTGTTCGCTCTGTCAGAGGTGTTTGTCAAATCCAAGTACTGCTAGTCCTAAAGCGTTATGTCATCCGACCTCCTCAAAACAACTAAATGTTGCCTCAAGGCCTCGCTAAGGCAGCAGGGAGGCCGAACACCAACACGGCTTCCAGCCACGGGCAGGCTGAACACCGAGTGACACGACCTGCCGCCCCGTGGGCAGGAAGGCGGCTCAGCCCTGCGGCTCCTGGTGCCTGCCCAGGGCGCTTCCCGGAGGCTTCTGTGCCCGCCGGGCTGGAGCCGCTTCCCGCCCTCTGGAATTGCCGCCAGAGAGCACTGGGAGTCGTGTTCCGGCTCCCCTCCCTGCCTTGGGAAACGTGAGCTTTCGTAAAAAAATAAAAATAAAGAATAACATTTCCACTTCTTCCCCCGATTCAGTGAGTGGGACTCTCCACACCGCCCCAGCGCTGGCCGTGCGGCTGTTGGAGCCAGAGAGGGGTCACAGAAACACTGAATCGTTTGGGTTGGAAAAGACTTTTAAGATCATCCAGTCCGACCAATAAAGCAGCACTGCCAAGGCCGCCACTAAACCATGCCCCTCAGCACCACCGTGGCTTATTAAACAGCTGCAGGGATGGTGGCTCTGCCGCTTCCCTGGGCAGCCTGTTCCAGTGCCTGATAACCCTTTCGGTGAAGCATTTTTTCCTAATACCCAATCTAAACCTCCTCGGGCACAACTTCAGGCCATTACTTCTTGTTCTGTTACCTGGGAGAAGAGACCAGGACCCACCTCTCTACAACCTCCTTTCAGACAGTTTAATCACAGGATACCTCCGATTCTTGTACTTCCCACATTCAGCAAGGGCTAAATATCTGCCGTACCAGCGCTCGGGGGAGCAGCAGGGCACAGTGCTCCCTCCAAGCCAGGGAGGCCTCGGGTGGGCACCAAGCCCAGCCTTACCCCATCCTTCTGCTTGAGCCACAGCTCTGAGCCACGGTTTCACCCCGAGCATACCCCCTACCAGCACACACAACCAGTGAGACACTCTTTTTGACACACTTCTAAAGCCCATATTTAGTTACTGGTGAATTTTCAGTTCTTGGATAGCTCTTGCAACAAAAATTATTTATTCCAGTGAGTCACAGATGACTCACACAAGGAAGGTATTTATAATGTCTAATACATGGTGCAAAGTTAGGACAGGAAAATGCAGGTCAAGAATGCACATCTAATCCTACACATAACATATTTATACCACACAGACCTACAACGATTCAAAGGCTAGTATGTTTATTAAAAAATAACAAAGTGTATGCACGTAAAAAAATTCTAAAGAACAAATCCTGTGTGAGACTATTTCTTCATCCCAAATCACTTCCTTTAAAAGAAAACTTGTTTTGTTTCACAAACATTTATTACAGAAGGGCTGCGTGTTCAGGGAGGGTGTCCAGGTTTCCTCCTGACAGCTTTGCTTGGTAGCAGCTGAGAGATTACCTGACCGCCTTCAGTGCTATTCACAGAAGAAATCAATGTCCTGAAAAAGAGAGTAAAAAGAAAAGAGCTTTTGAAATTGAAGGATTAACTTTCCTTTATCACCCCCTAAAGGTACATCAGTAGATGCAAACACTGAATACACTATACTGCACTCAAACTACACCATAATACTCAAAGTATGTTCTCTAAATCAACTAATTTCACAGAATTCTGGAAAAGTAAAAGGTCCTTTGTCTTTTGACTCCTTTTGCACAGCTGTGATTATCTGCTCCTGACAAAGATTTTTAAAGTGAATCAGGCAATACCACTTCTACTAATTTCAAATTATTCCTTTGTGTCCTTTTTTGGTTTTGTATTCCCACATCTGTACTTGGATTTATTAGTCAAATGTAACCCTTTATCCTTAAACAGTTGCTAATCACACATTAAAAGGACGCATTAAACAGGCTGAGGCTGTGCAATACACTTGTTATGGAGAAATGTGACTAGAAAATAAATCCCAGTGTTTTGCTGGAAAACTTCCACCATGGGGTAGACTTCCACAGTATATTGTTTTCATCTAAATCCCTGTTACTATCTTATATGGCTATGTAGATCTTGATTCTGCTGCAGAGAATTATCACACTGTGGTGCTCGAACTGTACATTTACATTCGACCAGTGTATCATATATAGGCTTCCCCTGGAAGCAGAAGACAGAGAGCTGTTTGGGAACAGATGCTCATTGGTAATGAAAGTACCCTCATCTTAGCCAGCAAATGGCCAATTTTAAGTCATCGAGGGAAGGCAGGCAATCCAACACCGCTTTGTAGTGCACACAATCTACTGTGTTGAGTCTATTGTACTCAGTGTGATTCAATGGTTCAGAAGTAGCAGCACTGCTGAAAACAAACAAAAAAATCTAAGATTTATTGCTCAAACAGCAACAAACAGGCATGGATAACCCAGAGCTGCACAAAAGGATGCTGAGAAGTTGTCGAGTCCTGAAAAAAATAATTATCTCAAAACAGCTGCCCTGACAAACTGAGCATTGTGCTCGGGTGGGGGCCTCATTTGATAACCACCTGGACCCTGTTCTTACAAGGAAAGCCCCTTGTTTAGTAACCACCCTGAAAAACTGGACACTGTCCTTGCAAGTAGAGCTCCTCTTTTGGCAGCCACCATGATAAATGGGACACTGCCAACAAGAGGAACCCCATGGAGGCACAGGGCCACCTTGTGAAATACCACTTTCCTGTTTAAGGACAGAGTGCATGCATGAAAATAAAGGTCATTGCTCAGTCAACCCAGATGTGGGGGGGCCAAGTGATCACCTGGGCCCCCATGCCCCACCAACTCATTTCCAGAATACTTCCAAATCCAACACTGAGCCTGCACAAAGTAGGCTGAGCCACACCTGGAGAGACGGGGCCAAGTGCCATAAAAGAGGCAGACTCAAAATGCTCAGGGTGCGCCTGCCATCCAAGGACCACAACATCATGCCAAGATTGTTGCTGGATCCAAGGGTGGTGATATCTTTCCTATCCACTCTTTCTTCATCTCTGTCTCTCTCTCTTTCTAACTTTATTCTCAGCACATAGGGGTAACAGTTTCTAATTTGCTAAGTTTTTCCAGTTGTAATCTGTTGTTTTGAGAGTACCATTTTGCTAAATTCTGCTCGTTGTAATCTGTTGCTTTCAGAGTGATAGTGTTGTGTGTTTCCTTTTGACAAGCTTTATAATCTTACTCAATTTTAAGTAAAGGTGTGTTTTCTGAAAGCCTTCAGGGTAATGGTCTTACCCTTAGAGTACTGCGCAGAGAACTCCTGAGCTTAATCTTGCTGAATGGGTTGTTAGAAGAGATTAATTAAGAGAGGAGGACTGGATCCAAATCTCCCTGGATCAACACCCACCTCTGGGAAACCCTAGCCATATTCACCTTGTGGGACATGACAGAAGTTCACAAGCAGAAATGCTAACGGCATATGTTGACTCCAACAGTGAAAGTTACTTTGGTGGGGCAAAATAAAAATAATAACTAAAATAAAATTAATTAAAGGAGGATCTGAGACACAGGGGGCCCCACGTTGATGTCCTCCTTCAGTCTTCTCTCCAGTGCAGCTGGTTCCTCCCCATAATACTTTTCCACATCAAGTTTCCCATCAGTTATCCCTCCATGCAAAGCCATTTGTGTGTGCCACCCAGTGCTTCGATCAAGTGTTGCATGCTGATTAATTGTTAAGCTTTGGGCATCATCAGGTCCCCTCATATAAATGGCAACCCCTCCCCAAGAGAACCCATTGTAACACCAATATTGGCTTTGTAGGTGCAAGGCCAGGAAAGCAAATCAAAACCACTGCCAGCTACTGAGGGAAGGTTGTGAACAAGAGACCAGCTTCTGACTTGCAGATGGAAGGGGTATCTGTGGTGGTGTGCAGCAATAGCTCTGTATTAAACAGCACCTTCAAGGAACATTTCTGGAGCAAGCAGCATCCCCATACATAGACTGGTCAAGATGGCCTGTAGACTGTTTTAAATGTGAACTTAGAAACCTGAGTCAGTGAGGGGGAGGGGATCAAGAGCATTTTCTTCTCTGGTTTAATTGCCGATCCTGAGTCAAACCGTGACAGTCAGATCCTTAAGGTCACACTTGCAACACAGAACTGGGAGCAGTAGAACATAGAAAAGATCTGTACTGCCCTTCGTTTTCATTGCAAAATTACTGTGTAGCAGGAATGTGAAGTATGGGTGAAATGACTGTGAAAGTCTCTGTTACTAGTTAAGCAAAAGAAAATTACATTCTAATTGAAGTTCTGCTTTGCAGAACTTTATAGACCCAAAGTCAGCCTGCAGACTAAGACAGTGATTTAACCTTCTTCTGCTACCAGTTCAGCTTCCCATGCAGCAGACTGGCTGTCATATTGTTGAGAAAAGAGCTTAAAAACGTATTTTACTAATTCTTTCATGTTCTGCAACTAATTAATTGCTGCAATGCTTTTGGGCCAATTTCAGAATAACCTAACATACTGTCAAGAAAAGCAATCACTTACCTGAGATTCACATTTCCTCAAATAAAGCTTGTCTGACACATTGTAACACAAACCCTAGGAAGTATTAACATGAAACAAAATAATTCCTTTCACTTAATTTCTCTATGTTAATGAAACCCAAATTCAGACTTGGGATTAAAAATTCTATATATATGATTTCAAGACTGAAGCACCAATTGTGGTATTTTCCCATACACTTCAAAACAGCATATAGCTAAATATTCAATATTGATGAAGGTAATTACTGGAAATGTATTACTCCATTTGTTTTAAGCATAAGCAATAATACAGTGTTAGCTGTAAGCCAAACCGTAACAGCCTCTAAGAAGGGACCCTCCTCTTCCACTCTCCTGTGCAGTGTTTCAGATGTTCAGTAAAATTAGGAATTGTTTGGTGTACGAGACAGCTCTGTACATAATCAGGGACAATCCCTCTTTTAGAAATACAGCCCGCTTACTTGCAGAACACTAACATGCTTTCAATAGCTTTTAAATTCAGCTTGTTGGTAGACATACCAATATCTTTGTTATGAGAATGCAAGCATGCTTTCAGTAAATCAGAAGTTTTGCATGAGTGTGTCCATCTATATGTACAATTAATATAGCGCACTTCTACACGTTATTGAAGCAGGCAGCACAATATCCAGACTGCAATGTATCACAAACACTCTGGGTAAAACATACCATAGCCTTGAAGGAATAGTATTCAAATCAATAAGAACTCGAATAGGATCAAGCGCTTAATGCAGCACTTGTAATGCCTGCGGTACCAGAGCTTATATCAGGGATTTATTGAGGCTATTTGCCTGTATAGAGGCCCAAAGATTGGATCCCTAAGCATCTGCGATATGCTACAGTCAGCTGCCACAATTATGATTGGTTTTTACAGCAAATTAGCATTACACAGCCAAGTATAATTATGTAGCCAGCTGGGCTTTTGCAAATTCCTTACCGTTGTAGGAACAGTCTTATTCGCTTCTTGATAGACATGTTGTTCTGAGACTAAACTGCTGGGGAAATAACCAACTGTCCCCATATGGTCTTCATACTGTTCTCCATAAACCTTCAAGCAAGGAGATGTATAATTAGGTACCTTAAAACAGTGCTCATCTGGTTTGAGCAAGCTGATAATTTAGTCAAAAGCAGTTACTAATACTGTTTCTTTTTCTGGTTTTAGATTTCCTAGTTTCCAATTAGCTGGTGCATGAAACAAGCCATTAACACAGGTTCTGATACAAGTATACAGTTATTTAGTAAATTAATACTGCCTATAGCTTATCTGGAAAGCTTTATAAATAACAGAATCACAAAATGTTTGGAGTTGAAAGTGACGTCAAAGATCACCTAGTTCCACCCCCCTGCATGGTCAGGGACACCTCCCATTAGAACAGTTTGCTCAGAGCCTCATCCAACCTGCCCTTGAACACCTCCAAGGATGGAGCCCCCCCAACATCTCTGGGCAGCCTGTTCCAGTGTCTCACCACCCTTACACTGAAGAATTTCCACCTTATCTCTATCCTAAATCTCTCTTATTGCAGTTTAAAACCATTACCTCTTGTCCTCTCAACTGCAAGTCCCTGTAAAAAGACCCTCCCCAGCTTTCCTGTAGGCCCCCTTCAGGTACCGGAAGGCCACTAGGAGGTCCCCCCAGAGCTTTCTCTGGGTTGAACAACCCCAACTCCCTCAGCCTGTCCTCATAAAAGAGGTGCTCCAGCCCTCGCATCATTTTTATGGCCCTTCTCTGGACACGTTTCAACAGGTCCACATCTTGTGCTGGAGGCAGCAGAGCTGGACACAGTATTCTAGGTGAGGTCTCACCAGGGCAGAGTAGAGAGGCAGAATTACCTCTCTCAATCTGCTGGACTCACTTTTGATACAGCCCAGCAGCAAATATTTATCTTTGTTTCTCTTAAATTTAAGAGATTTACGACCAACTGTGATAAAAGCTTTCTACTCAGTAGTTCTGGTAAACAGGCACAGAAAAAAATTGTCAAGCCCTTCTGTTAAGGTTTTGTTCATAATTACCACACTGAAGATATTTTAAAAAATAAATTAAAACCCTCAAGACTCCTCAATCAGTTTAAATGCAAACATTCTCTGTGAAAACTAAGTTGCTGCTTTAAAACTCACAACAGCTAGCATTAGCATCCATTTCTTGACAGAAATGCTTGCTAAACTACTTTTAGTTTGGTCATATACACAAGAATTGCCTCTTACACTTCCAGCCCAGAATTCTCCAGAGTCTTTTTCTTTCACTAGTTTTGAATAAACATAAATAAACTGCCCTTTTTTAATATTAATGAATCTGCAGTCTGGAGCATTATAATCCTCTTCTGCTTTGGCAAGGGAAATTGTGTCTAGAAAAGAAAATAAATGAGGTGGATGAATTAAAATAAATACTTTCATAGAGAGAAATATAAATATATGTGCATCTGTATGCACACATGTAAAGGTATTTCTACAGACAATAGTCGATTATCCTGAAATTAATAAGTCTTCAAGAATTTGTCCTGCTCATATTTCTCTTCTCCAGTAAGCAAAGTAACGGCTTAAGAATTTGCCATTTAATCACAGTGGAAGTTACAACCCTTCTCTCTACACTTCACTTGAGTGAAAAACCCTTTCTGCAGTAAAACTGCATGTGACAATCCACATAAACACTCTGATTTTGAAGTTGACAAACCAATGCAAATATAACAAAGCTAAAAAAGCAGAGTAATTCTCCCTCACACTACTACATCCAAACTCCACAGTAGTTTTTGAGACCATTTAATCCACAAAATTAAAGTAAAATTACTTACAGACACAGTCATCATCAGCACACAATTTCTTGCTGGCAAGTTTGTCCATAAAAATTCCAGTTACAAGAGGACACATTAATGCAAGACACAAAAGTAAAAACAAATAAACACGTGTCATTTTTATTTGCTGCAGCACTCGCCGAATGTGAATCAGGCCCAGTGATCCCTGTCTTTTATGGAAGAGGCAGACACCTGGACAAACAAGCTGGGCCAATGGGAGGGGGTCAGGGTGACATTCCAACCCACCAGAGGAGCTGCAAGCAGGAGGAAGACCTCAGGGTCCACTCACAAAACTGAATCCCTTCTCAAAGCCATTCTGCATTAACATTTCAATCAGCAACTGCATTATTTAAATATTTAAAGCCATCCTGTAGCTGTCTGTAGTCTTAATCTTACCTCAAAGTTTGAGAATGAAAATTAAGTCAGATCCTGATAAGCAGCAAAGGAAATTACATCCTTGCAAATCCTCAAGCTCTTCATTTTCACAAATGCTCACTGACAAGAATAATCTTCATTGGACTGTAAACCCTCAGTGGCAGAGATGCCCCTGTTCTGATCTACAGAAGGGACTGACTAGGACCCTAACGTATGGATGCAAATGTAAAGAAACCACTAGGGAGTTGAAACCCAGTGAAAAGGTTTTGCAGGTCAGCAATTTAAATTTTAAATCTAAGAGTTCAAAAACCACAGACTTGTACAGTCTTGTATAGTCCCTTCCACAGGGAGACGTGGCCAAGAGCAAAATGCACAGGTCACGCCAGGACAGCAACCATTGCACTTTTATTTACAAAGCTGACCTCAATTGAGAGCTGGCAGATGCAAGATGCTGAACAACATCCAGTGCCACAGGCTGACTTCAAAGGTTGATGCTTTGGAGAGGACATCTTGAATTCATCTAACTTCGCAAAATCTTGGCAACTTCACATCAGGCAAGGCTGCATGTAGTATGTTAATAAAACAGATGCACACACGTGCACAAAAAGGAACAACTACCAGTTACTTCATTGCGATTCACATCACACCTGTCTGGCTATAGAAGGCTGGTCTGGATAAGTCCTTAAAAGTGACCAAGTTTGAGAATTCCCAAACAGCACTCCAGGGAACTAACTTCCTGATTCACGAGGAGGCCTGAATTGCTTCTGACTGCATCAGTTTCCAGACCACAAGCAGAAGAGAAGCTGTCAACTGTCATCAAAAACTCCAGTCTCTTTTAAAGAAAGAGCATCTTGCAATTTCTATTGTCACCACCTTATCACAGCTGACATCACCACACCCTGCTTTAACCTTCCAGTCCATTACTCCGTCCTCTAGCCTTCCATATGAGTGTAACTTCCTTTGCATTCCACTCCACACAAACCCTTCTAAGCGAATAAAGGTAGAGTGGTGGTAAGCTAGTTTTATGCTTACAGAAGCACAGAAACACCACTCACTCAGAAATGGAGTGGACACTACCATATATACATACCAAGAAGTATACCAAGATTTTACAAAAAGCAATCATGCTTTCCTGAAGGTCCAGCACTTCATCAATAGAACAGTTTTAAGTCAGAATTCAATTATGTCAGAACACAAACTGGGGGTAATGGATGCTCTGCAGCTACAGCTGAGCCCACACAACACAGGAAGGGAATGCATGGAACCACAGCAATGAAAAGCTATGGCTTCCAGTATCCTTCCACCTGCCCCCATTAACCAAATTACAGGAAAACCCTCAATCTTGCAATGTAGCTCCTATGTAAAAACATCTTCCTTGTAACACCAGTTACTATACTACTTGCCTGAACTACTTCTAAAGGAACTCATACTAACTCTAAACCATTCTTTGTCTGAAAGGGTAGTTAAAAGCCTCACAAAGAAAATGTTTGAGAAGTGAAGAACAGTGCAGTGTGACAAGCATAAACACAGTGTGACTGCTTCTTCTCAAACAGAAATCTTCAGAAGTCTGTCTGCAATCCCCCTAGCTAACACCATGCAACAGCTACTGCAAGATTCACAAAAATAATTAAATGTCACTGTTCTCTTGACCTAAAGTATCTTACACCATCTGAACAAAACTCTTCAGCTTTTGAAGTTTTGCACCCTAATATTTAGAAGTTACAACTCACAATACTGTATCTGATTATGGCACTGCATTTGGTATTTTGTGTCATACAGACCTGTAAAGGTTTTTGACAAATGGGGAAAAACAAGCAAACCCAAAACCAGAAGTATTAGGACCCGTATTTTGGAAAAATCTGCCTAAAAACAGACCACCAAGCTCATCTGCATTGTCTTTGTAAAGAGCCAGAAAACACTTTTCCTAAACCGTTTATTAAAATCACTGGTAATAAGGCTGGAAAAGAGCAGAAGAGAAGACAACAGAACTTTTTCTGTTACTTCTGTGGACCTATTTCTATTACTAGGCACCATAAGGAAGACAAAACAAAGCTGCAGACCAGGGCTGTTAAAACCGTAATCAATTTCTACCCCACCTGGAAAAAAAAACACATTAAATGATGTTTCTCTTAAGTGACAAATTTATTCTTGCTAAAAAGCAGCTGTCCCCTTGATAATGAAGCTGAAGACTTGAGTGTTGCATTTATCTGAATATGCTGGCATGTAGCATTCTTGCTTAGGCTTTTTGCTGTTTTACCAGCACTCACTTCTGAGAAGTAAGTATCACATTAGATGTAGTCAAACCAGTAAAATGAGCAAGCCCTGAAAGCCTAACAGATTGATATTAAGACAGATTCAATAAAAACATGTACTGAAAACAGGATAAACTGAATTTATTGTATAAAAATTAGTATTTCAACACAAAAATGTACTACCCAGTATATCTGTGGAAATCTTACATCTGTCCTGGTGTGGCAATTATACACAAGTCTTAAGTTTTCTGTAGACAGAAGCAAACATGCTAGCTGATCAAAATATCATCATATTAAAAAAAAAACAACATCCACAGAAGTCCTTTATAGGAGCATCCAGTTATTTCTTTGCATAAGTGATTTTCATAGCATGCGATGGAGTAATCTTGAATCCTTGGAGAGCATCTCGAGCAGCTCCTGCTTGATTCTCATTCTCAAACTCCACAAATGCAATGTCATGGCGCCCGGGCACTAAACGTACTTCTTTGAATCCAGGAAATCTTTAAAATAAGGCAAAAAGGTCAGATGCTATTTCCTAGTTTGCTAATATGTGTCTCTTCAGTAGCCACATGACCTTATCATAGGCATCTAGTAGTGTAATAGTTATTACTAATGAAAGGTTTAAATTCAAGGGTTTTACGTGTCCTGTCCTTAGAACCAAGCCTCAATTGAGGATCATGACATAGAAGCAATTTAATCAGTTTGGAGCACATATGGAAGCAACTAAAGCTAGTTTTAGAGCTGTTCCTGCTATTGTAAATTCTTTAATATTACAGGCACCAGCTTAAATCTGGTGTAGATTGATAGTGGATAACTTACACAATCAAAACCAGCTACAAAAAAAATAATTAAAAAATCGGATTTACTTTCTGCACCAAATCATCAAAACTGACATCTGTAATCTTGGCACTAAGACAAAAATCTGAAATACAGTTTCAGAAGAAACTCTTCTATCTTAAACATCAGGTTGCCAACTGAGAAAACGCATACAGGTAATTGAAGAATTCAAAGGAGATGTCCTTTCTATTAAAAACTTACTGATTGAATAACATGGACAGCATCATCTCGTTTGTTTCCTCAGGCAAGTTGTTAAGGAAAAGGATATAGTTTGGTGGGTTATCAGGCACCTGCAAAAACAAAAGATCAAAGCTCAGGAGATTATACACAGCTCTCTGATCCTTTGTATCTGCCTGTATGATTATTTGAACCAAGGCTAACATATCCTTAGTTTTGCCCATAATGCTGCTAGCTGGACCTCAGCATATCTTCACGCAATATGCACAGAGCCCCCCAGCTCTTTTACACGGAGGTATTGATTTGGAGAGGCTCTTATTTCCACAAAAATCACAATAATGTCTGAGATGTCATATCTGAACTCAGGAACTCAACAGCTCATACTGCAGTATTCTCAGCACTGATAAGGTGAGACACAGGGGCCTAAGCACTGGCTGCAGTGCTGTTTGAGACACCTGTGCGTCAGTGGAAGAACCTATGAAAGACTCCCATGCTGGAAGAGCAGTGGGAGTACAGATAAATACCCTATTAAATACTGTATATTTTTGGGCAATGGAAATCCACAAAAGCTACATGGTTTTACTACAATACTCTTATTCAAATCACTTAACTAGAAACCCCATTGGATTTAAAGCTTTGAATTTGTAGCAACCCACCAGACACAAGGCTGAGCAGTCAGCTTGGTGATTGAAAGGCTGGAATCTCCCTAACTGATCAAAGAGATTACAAAAATAAAAAGAAAATGGGCACCAAAACTTCAAACATCCTAATAATGGTGCCAAGTAAATTAACATCTAAACACAACAATTTCCTTCACCTGATGGAAATATACTAGGCAGTGCCACTAGAAAGTAAACTTGTGAAGTTCAAGCAAACACCTAAATATTCAGTGTTGTGCTTTGATGCAAAATAACATACAAATATCCTGCCTTGTTACAAACAATACCTGAAAGAATCCCAGACTGGAAGCAAGACATTTTCCCCTGGGGATTATGTATGCAGTTCTCAGTGACTACTCAAGAGATGCAAGGCAGGTGAAGATACTCCTTCTGCCCTCCTGCAAAATCCTGGCTCTTTAGTACCTCCACCTCTAACACACATGAATCATTCAGAAGGTCACTGAGCAGACAAGTGAAGCTTAGGGGGTTGTTGCTACACCCCCACAAAACCCTTTGTAAAACAAGACACTTATGAGAAAAAAAAACAACACAAAAACGAGCAGAGGACTCCCAGACTCCTGAAAGGAAGCTTTTAAGCAGATATTCTGGTACTGTGTAGTCTTCCTTTCCTTTTCTAATGCAAAACAAGTTAAAGGTAGTTCCTTAACAAGAAAAAAAAAATTAAAGACTCCTTCAACAGTCCAAATTTAAGAAAAAAGTGGGATTTGTTAATACTGAAGTTTTCTGTATAATACTGAGAAACTATAGATTTTCATTTCATATGAAACAGATATACTAAAAAGGAGATTTCTTTTCTTTGTTTACTGTGATTTAGCTATTAGACAAATGTCTGTCAGAACAAAAAGGAAGCTGTATAATATATCCTCAAGTTTCCATGTGTAACAAACTATTATAGAGAATAATTTTTAACATTAGTGCTTTTAGTCACACACACAAAAAAAACCAAACAAGAAACATTACCTGCTGATTCTGTGCTGCAGTCCCTGGGGCACTTGCTGAATTTTGTGTTGCTCCCTAGTAAATAAGTATAAAATAAGTTTCACTAAAGTATTCTGTTAGAAACATATAAGCACACACACCACGATTCTGTACAACTCGGGAAGTATGTTAAGGTTATTTTAAGCTGGAAGCCAAGAAACATTTGTTGCTTATGACATATCTCCCAAAGGGAAACATAAAGCATGTGAATTTTGCTGAACTCCAAAACCAGGAAATAGAAGCAAAAACATCAGTAGTATCTCATCTAATGGCTGAATCGGGAGATACAGCTGGTCACTCTTTCTCCACATTATTAAATTTGGTTTAACAGACAGGAAGAAAGTAGCTTTGAAAAAAGAAGGCCTAGACAGGACATACCTAATAGAAGAAAAATAGGTGTTTCCACTAAAGACTCCAGTTTAGCAAGGATAACTAAAGCTACTACAATTATAGGTAGCAGCAATTATTTATTCTTAAGAGATTTATACATAATGATTTATTTTTTTAGTAAGTCCTGATAAATCTGAATATTCTACCTAGAAAGTGGTGCTTTCTATGAACACTCTTCTCTCTCACCGATACCAATTTGTGCCTTAGAAGGAAGTATTTTCTGTTATACTTCAGTACATAGATTACTAAAGGTAGTTAGTTTAGGCCAGGGCAACCCTTACTGTAGATATATTCCAAGCCAACTCCTGTTCATCTAGCTGTAAATTAATTTTCTTGTTCCTATTTACCATTCTTTAGTACTTATAGAGCAAACAGCACATTAAAACACCAAAAAGAAAAGCTGGATGAACACTTGAAATTGGCATTGAAGATAAGCACACACCACTCCTTTTTAAAAGAGATTAGTATCTACTTTGGTTTATACAGGGCAAAGGTAAAATCTTTGTTTTCATCTGGTAACAGGAAAGGAGGGAAAAAAAAGAGGAACAGCAAGGACTTTATAATCAGATCCCTCTCCTTCAACTTCTAATGAGCGCTTAAATGCACCAGACAACAATTTACAGAATGGACAAGTAGCAAGACAATACTTAGTTCCAAACAGAAAAACTAAAATTAAAAAAAAAAACAAAAAACTTTTTGTTGTTTTTTTTTAAAAAAGAAGAAGTTTACCTGGATAATCTTTTTATTTGCTGCATTTGCTGATTGCTCAAGAGATTTGGCCTTCTTCTTTTCCTTCCTTTTTTCCTTATCAGCAAAAGTACCACGCATTTTTGAGATTACATCGGAGTCTGTTTTTGCATATTGGATACGCTTTTTAAAAGGAAAAAAACACACAATATACGTTGCAGTTAATAATACCGAACATTTTGCACCACTTAAACTGTGTTCCATTGTGCGTATTTACAGGTTTTTGAGGAAATTAAGATATTAGTTCTAAACTGTAGGGAGGCTTACAGAGTATCTACTCCTAATTCTGAACCCTTCTACTGAAGTCTTAAAAAAGCCTAAGATGGACATTATTAATATCAACTAATTGAAATAAAAACTCTATTTATCTAATAGTATTTTTTAACCTCTTGTCAAGATAGCATGTACTCTTAAAAAAGCCTAAGATGGACATTATTAATTTCAACTAATTGAAATAAAAACTCTATTCATCTAATAGTATTTTTTAACCTCTTGTCAAGGTAACATGTAGAAGGAGAATTAGGACATTTGACAAAATTGGCACTAGCTTCTATTAAAAAATCTGAGGGGGTTTTTAACCCCATTTTAAGGGATTTAGTTTTTTCTCAGATTTCTGCGGAAATTTGAGTTCATCAAAGCTCAGACTTTGCAAACAGGATAGCAAGTACTGGACTTCACCCAAACCAGATTGCATAAATTGTGTCAGCAGCACAATGGTCCTGGTTTTCTGACAAAGGCTGCCCACTGCACTTGTCAAGAGGGTGGTTTTTGGCTGGGATGGAGTTCATTTTTTTCACAGTAGCCAGTATGGGGCTATGGTTTGGATTTCTGCTAGAAACAGTGCTGATAACACAGTGAAGATTTTGTTCCTGCTGAGAAGGGCTTACACACAGCCAATGCCTTTTCTGCTTGTCACCCCACCATTGGGTAGGCTAGGGGTAAACATGAAGTTGGGAAGGGACATAGCTGAGACAGTTGAGGCCAACTGACCAAAGGGATGTTCCAGACCATATTAAGTCATACTCAGAATATAAAGCTAGGGGAAGAAGAAGGAACAGGGGTCTAGCGTTACGGTATTTGTCTTCCCATGTAACCATTACCTGTGACAGAGCCCTGTCTTCCTGAAGATGGCTGAACACCTGCCTCCAAATGGGAAGTGCTGAATGGATTCCTCATTTCGCTTTGTTCGTGTATCTTCAGCTTTACCTATTAAACTGCCTTCATCTCAAAGCATGAATTTTCTCCTTTTTAACTCTGCCAAGTCTCTCCCCTATCCCACTGGGGGGAGAGCAAGCAAGCTGCTGTGTAGGGCTGAGCTGTTGCCTGGGGTCAAACCATGACAGGGGGGTAAGCACAGGCAGCTCTGAGCACACAAGTGTGCAACATTACACACACACACAAAATCCTACAGCTTTTAAGGTCAGAAACTACCTCAACACAAAATTACACAGCAGTTGGAAGATTATTTTTTAAAATGCTTTTGTTCAGTGCTTATATAGAGTATGCATGCTGCTGGCAATGTTCAAAGAAGAAAGTATGCCTGAAAGCTTATAAAGCCTTAAGCTTTTTATTTCCTGTTGAGTTTTACTGAGTGGAAAATTTTAAGGGTAAACAACAGAACCGATCTTGCACAATTCCTTCTTAAGGATTTCATTAGAGAATCTGAAAGTGTTAATGAAAAAGCTCCTGACTCAGCAACACAAGAACTGTCTGTGTTGCTTGTATCCTTGTTGTACTCCTGACTCAGCAACACAAGAACTGTCTGTGCTCTCCTTGATGACACATCCATCTATAACTGAAGTCAAGGGGGCCATTTGCATCTATCCTCACACCTCACAAATAGTTGCAGAATTAAGAGATGCCTAATTACCCAAGCAGGCAACAAGATGTCAATTGCTGTGCAATTCTGCACATTACCCAGTATATTATTATATCACCTTCTTTAAATCAGCAGTGTATTTGCTTCACTGAAGTGACATTGAAATTCAGTTATTTGGTTTGATCTGATAAAGGCACTAGTAGAACTAGCCATCAAATTAAAAAGAAAAAAAATCACTCATCACATCTGTTCGTTTCAGAAAAATAAAATGGCAGACATCTTCACCCTACTCACTGTTACCTCAAAATGGAAGCATCATAATCTAGCTATTTATTATGGATATAATAATAATTAAGGTTACTCTAGATAAATTAACTGAAAGCACCCAATTTCCGTAACATTATGGAACTAATTTAAACAGTTCAGCAGAAGACATGATGAGTAAAATGGAAGTATTTAAGATCTTAAAAACCTTAATCCAGCATTGAAAAAAATAAAGCCATTACTTTGGAAACCTAAATGATAAGTTCAACCTCTGGGTGTGTTTTAACAAGAGTCTCTCCAGCCTCTCTCTAGCTTTCTAGCCTGATATATTCATCAGAACATGACACAATTGAATAACAGCACAATTTTAAGTACATGTTACAGTTCATTCACAAGCTGCAAGTACCAAAACACTACATCATACCACAGCAATTATTTTTTTCTTTAAAAAGCAAAAAATAACTTACCATTGGTTTCCCATAAAATGGAAAGCCTTGTAGTTGTCTCAAAGCATTAGTGGATGATCCAAGTTCTTTAAATATAACAAAAGCCTGCCCTCTCATCTTCATAGTCTTTAAAGCCACAATGTCAACCACATGACCAAACTGTGAGAATAATGCGTACAGGGACCTCTTCAGTTCTGTTGACCACACAAAAGATTGATTATAACAGGTTACACACAAATGCCCACTTCTAGAGCATTTGCTGCCCTTCAGGAACAATGTTTTTTGCCAGCTTCAGCTCACACAGTGGTATGTTATATGAGTTTAATCAAAACTGTTGCACAAGTTTTTTTGCCCATTTTTTAAAGTTGGTGTATAACCCTTGGTTTCACAACTCAAGCATTCAGGCAGTAACAAAGTTGGAGCACTATCAATTCTACCAGGCTAAGAGAGAAACAATTACTCAAGGGTATGTACAGACATTTTTTGTATACACATATATACACAGACATCCTTTCACACATGAAGTGTGATGTATGACAGTCATCAAAGACTGATCAGAAAATCAATACTGTAGGAAGCAATAGCAAAGAGGTGTAACTTAAAACAAGAACATGGCAAAATAGTAACTATTTGAAGGCTAATTTGGAAATTTTGTTTGTAACTGTTTACTTCATTCTGTCACGCACATGAATTTTTTTTTAATATTCTGGACTTCAGTGTTCTTGTACGACGACACTGTATCTTAGAGCTGCAGCAGATTTATTTTAATTATTTAAAGTCTCCAGACTGCACACCAAGTTAAACCTTAATCTTAAATTTAAATTATACCTTAAATTTAAATTATTTCAGCAATATAAGAGCACTGCTTCTTGTTTACTGCTGTTCAGACACAGTAACACCAGCCCACTGTCACTATCTCTAGTTGCTCTTGACCAACCACAGCACTGTGTTTTGGTTTTGCAGGGTTTTTTTTTAGTTTTCTTATCAAAACACCTTCCTTAAAACTAGAATAAATCACATTTGTAAGCTTTACAGGCAACGTGAAATCTTAAATGAAAAATGATAACCACACAATCTCAGCACGGAGACTTCCTAGGGCACTTAATATGCTACAAGCAAAGCCCCAAGTTCAAATTTATTCAGCAGAAGCAGTTAATAAACAATTTCTCAGCAAAGCTGCTTCCACTTTCAGATCTCTCTCTGAAGTACCCTGAAAAAACTTTTAAGTAGTGCTAGCCTGATGCAGCCACCCGGTTCACAAACAATAACAAATAAATTGCTAGAATAACTTTAAATTAGAAGCATGAGTATTAAGTGAATGTTTCTATGCATATACTGAATATACAGCCAGATAAGGGCAAGAGGTTATTTATTTTAGCACACAGCAAGGTGCTAGAATTCCTCAGCATCAGGTCGGCTCTCTGTAGGGGCTGGAGTGACTGCCAGGTGCTGCCTCTAACCCGATGATGCCAAGCAGAATAGCTCATGTCGTGCTTACTGCTTCTGCACAGCCCTAAAATAAGATGAGAAGCACACAAATGCTCCCACATTTCAGTGAGAGGGGACTGCTAACCACCAAAACGTATACAGGATATTCTGATCACTGCTATCGTTATTCACTGAGGAGCAAAAATAACCTATGCAGCGAGATACAGAACTACAGTAGCGGCAACCAGAAGCTTCCTTAGGAGTAAGGGCCCTGATTTACAAAAAGACTCAAACAGTGCTATGTTTGTTGACTTCAGCTGCTGCTTCGTGACACCGGCTGCCGAGAGCTCGGTTCGCGACCACCGGGCACTTCATAGAGCTCCGGGCGCCCCTGGAGCCACGGCACTGCCGAAATGCCACGGGCTGAGTCAGGGAGCACGGCCAGGCGGGAGCCAGCCCGACGTGACACTCTCCCTTCTCTAAAGGTGAGTCACCGGCACCGATACCTTCTTTCTTGATCTTGTCATTGATGTTGTTGATGTAGATGGTGTGGTTCGGCCTGATGTCCATCTCCTACGGCGGCTGCACGCCTGCCTGCGGGCAGAGCACACGCGGAGCCGTCAGCGGCGGCCGGGGCGCCATCCGAGCCCCCGGG
>NW_009953652.1:2496631-2520770 GCF_000747805.2 Chaetura pelagica | reverse complement strand
CGAGCCCCTGCTGCCCACCCAGGCCCCCTGGGGCCTCTGCCTGGGCTGGAGGGGTGTTGTACTGGGGCTGGAGGGGTGTTGTGCCCGGGCTGGAGGGGTGTTGTGCCCGGGCTGGAGGGGTGTTGTGCTGGGGATGGAGGGGTGTCGTGCCGGGGCTGGAGGGGGTGTTGTGCCCACCCCACAGCCTGGTGCAGCCCACAGAAATGCCAGTCTGTGGAACAGCTCTGGGCAAGAGAGGTTTGGAGCTGGTGCTCCACAGCCAGGCCTGAAGCTGGCCAGAATGGGGATTTCCTGCCCCAGGTTTTAGCTTTAGCTACACTGAGACAGTCATAAGTGAAGTTTGCTGTGAGTTTTTGTGTTTTCACAGTTGACAGCTGATGAAACAACTTGTGAAAATGGTAGAAAAGCAGTAACTTAAAAATGCCTGTAGACATCCACTAGCTAACATTTGGCTTTAGTTTCAATATTGAAATGGCAATATATCTGAGTGTGTAACTTTTTGAAGGTACTTTGAAAATCCCTGTGGGCATTCAGGATAAATGAACAGCAGAGATTGAGGTCACAGCCTTTGAATTTTTGGAATAATTTTGCAGGCTGCATACCTTCATTTCTGTAAATTAATTACGCAGGCTTTTTCAGGAAAAAAAAAAGTTGCAAAGGTTTAACTTGGTTGCATATAAAAGTGTTCTTTAGGGGAGAAAAATAAGATAGTTCTTACTTAAACTAAAAGTTATGTTTGAACAGTTCATCTCTTTATAAAGAGACAGGAATGCTAGATAGAGACTTTGTTCAGTTACATTTCAGGAAAAAGCCAAAACCAGATTCTAGATTCCATATTCTAGAGTTTGCTTGACTAAAAAGAAAATCTGATATTTATCTGGTATTTAGGAAGCCTATAAACAGCTGTATGAATTAAAGTGAATTGAATATAAAAGAAAAAGAAAAAAGTTGATGGAGTTGTTATTTACTGGTGGAAGAGAACAGTGTTCTTCATTTCTTTATAGCATTGCCTTGTGTAGGGGAAATGGTGGTGTCAGTACAATGCCATATGCAATGTATACATGCCACAAATTCAAAAGATGATGGACAGCAGTTTCAGGGAAGTTTTAGGTTCCTATTTATTTGTCTTGGTTTATTGTCTTAAAAGTAATTGTTAAGATAAAGCATAGCTTTGAAATCCAAGCATGAAAAATATATTAAACCACTATTTTACATAAAGGTTGATAGTGCCATTTTATGCATTGATCAGCAGTATAGTCCATATAGCTTCATAATTTAGTAATAGTATTCAAAATTACTTATTTGTTACTGAGTCAATATAGCTAAGGGAATTTGTCTCATAGAATCAAAAATAAGGATGTATTATAATTTTTAAAAGTCAGTCCTTAGACTGCTGGTAGAGAAGACACTAGAGAAAACAAACACATGAAAAACCTCAACCTGACACAAAGTAAGGAAAAATTGATGGTTTCTATCATTCTTCCAGTGCAGCATGCTAAATTCACGCTTGCTCAGAGTCACTTTAAGCACAGCTGATCTATTCTTGCAGAATTTGAATGTAATAAAGCAGAAAAGCTGTGTCTTTCCTGCTCCTCAGGTGGGATTTTAGAGTCTGCCTGCCAGTTCAATAGAAGTGACATTCATTCCTCAGGCTGGCTTTGCCTCCCCCCTCCTCCCTCCAAGGTTTATTTGGATTGCTTTTGTGTTCATAATCCCCAAACAGAGAGGTACAGTGCTCTTGTGCTCACTGAAATGGTCGCTGGTTTGAAAGTCCCTGAAAGCTTGAAGTATTGTAAAAATTATTTCAAGTTTCTTAGCAAGAATGCCTGTAGCAACTCAGAAAACAATTATAATTAATCACCAATATAACAGGCTGGAAACATAACTTTCAGCTTGGACAGGTAGGTGCTCTGTCAGAGGTTGCCAAACAGCACTGGAGAAGCAAAGTGGAGAGCACAGGGTTCTTGGGAATACCTTTGTAGCCACTGCCCTTCCCCCTCCCTGCCCTTTGCTCATGGTCAAGGAAATCTAGCATTTCATTATTATTGCTGTTGTTTCTTATGAAACCTGTAATAAAAATCGATTTTTTTTCCCTTCATCTTCCTTTTGTAAATTCTATGCAGTTCCCTGAACTAAAACAGGAGAATAACCAAGAGCTGTGTGTGGTGGAAGCTTCACAACACCGTGCAATAATTGCAGCTTTGATTTGGTCCTCATACACATAATGATGCTTTGCACTTTTCCCAGTTGTTATCTTCCTGTGGAGTTACTCTGATCTATTAATATAGAAATATTTTAATCTCAACAGTGTGTGTATGTGATCAAAATCCCCCACTAGAAAGAAACATGAGCATGAATCTTTGTGATATGGCTGGATTCAGTATTGTGGTTCTGCTCTTTACTGATGTGTTCTGTTGTGTGAAGAAGCATGATAATAAAACATATCACTGAACACTGGAAAACAGATAGAGATAATCAACAAAATGACAGGAAATACGGAATTTCCCTAGCAAATATTAACGTACAGCAGTGGTGCTCTCAGCACTTGAAAAGTCAATATGCATGAAACCTCAAATTTAAGACAGAAAGGATTCTTTGAAGGCTGAAAAACTTAGAGGACTGTATTGAATTGGAAGGTGCAAAAGAGAAGGAATTTTGTCCTATAAATCACTGGTTGCTGGGCAGTGGTACTGACTGCCATCCGCCAGTGTAAATTGCCAGGAGGAGCTGAGGAGGCTGCAGTGATTTACAGATTATTGTTCACAGGCTCAGGATACTTGATCTCTGCAAACTAACAAAGCAAAATGAATGGACAATGTGATGGCAGGAGAAACTGAGTATTGACAAAAACGCTTGGCAAAGCACTTGGAAAAGCAGCATTTGAATCACTTGAATTAACTGTACCCACTCAGGAAAAAGACCTGGCTGACCCCCTTTGGGGGACAATAAAACATCCAGTGATAGGGAGAGGCAAACAAAAACACCACGTGGAATGGGAAACTGAATTGCGGTTCCTTTAATAAAGGGCTGTTTCATAATCTCTAAAAAGATGCTTGAATGTATTACTGCTTGATCTAAAACAAGAACAACAAAAACCATAAACCTCCACAAATTCCTCTGACTTTTTTTTTTGGCCATTTATGCTTTTGATATTTAGATACACTTCCTGACAGACCTTTCAGGTAGACAATGTAATTTAGTCAAGGGAGCTTCACAGACCAAGGGAAGAGTATGCCATCACAACCCATTAGTTATTATTACTGTTTCAGAGGAAAAATGTTCTATCAGGATTAACTGTTTGCTTGTTCTCTTGACCAAGTCACCTTTTTCTCCCTTAACAAGTCTACAGGGAAAAAAACAGCACAACACTGTATTTCTTTGGATGCACTTCTAGTTTACGGCAATAAAAACAGCTGCATTTTTTTTAAAAAAATATAAAATAATAAATTACCATTGTTAAGTGAACCAGGCCCTTGCAGGGTTTTGTGCCTCTTACCTTACACTGCTACTTCAGTCCCCTGGTATGGAAGTTTGTCTGAAATTGCAAGTGTACTGAACGCCGCCTCTAGCAGAGAACTCCTGTTATTTGCTATATTTATCATCATGGTGATTCCCAGTTAGTTTGGGTATGCTAATATAATGAAAAAGATTAAAGATGGATAGCATTCTTAATTGCACACAGATGGTTCCAAATTAGTTCAGAATGCTGGGGTTGTCCTTTTCTTAGTATTGCTTGGTGGCATGCCATCTGTCCACACTGAAAAACTCTTCTCTGGGAAGATGTATTATTGGTTTGATTTATTATTGTGCAAGAATACCTGCATTCCTTCCCTTTTTCTTTCAGTCTGAGTTAATTTTTTAGTTTTACTGGGATCAGCATACTAGTGTAGTGTAAGAGATGTGACTTACATTGAGTATTTGAAATGGAGTACTTTTCAGTCCTAATACATGTGATACCTGGCAGTATGGTGAAATCAAGACTTACATGCTTAGTTGTGTAAAATTGCCTAGTTGTTTCCATCTTTTTTTTTTTTTTCTTGATCATAGAATGAATCACAGAATAATTTGGGTTGGAAGAGACATTTAAAGGTCATCTAAGCCAGCCCTCCTGCAGTGAGCAGGGACATCATCAGCTAGATCAGGTTGCTCAGAGCCCTTGCCAACCTGACCTCAAATGTTTCCAGGGATGGGGCACCTCCCATCTCTCAGAGCAACCTGTTCCAGTGCTTCACCACCCTCATTGTAAAAAAATTCTTCCTTATATCTAGCCTAAATCTACCCCCTTTCACTTTAAAACCATTGCCCTTTGTTCTTTTGCTAAAGGCCGTGCTAAAAAGTGTGTCCCCATCTAAGTTCTGAAAGGCCGCAATAAGGTCTTCCTGGAGTCTTTTGTTCACCAGGCTGAACAATCCCAGCTCTCTCAGCCTGTCTTCACAGGAGAGGTGCTCCAGCCCTCTGATGATTTTTGTGACATTCCTCTGGACACACCCCAACAGTTCAATTTCTTTCCTGTGCTGAGGACTCCAGAGCTGGATGCAGTGCTCCACGTGGGGTCTCATTTCACAAACCACTGGTTCATTGTGAACATCTTCACGCACATCAGCACAAAGCTGTTTTTTTCCGCAGCTCTTGCAGAATTTCCATGGTGCAACAGTTCTCAGCAAACAAGGAGTACCCAGGCTGCAAAGCTGGGAAAAGAAGTGGAGTGGTGCTCTTGTGCAGCATGCTCACAGGGGCACTGGGTGCCAGAAGCATGAAGTCTGTCCATAGCAGATCCAGGAACAAGTCTGAGTGATCTCTCAAGCAAAAAACATTTGTTAAAACATCTGGAGAAGGAATCCCTGTCTGTAAACAGGGAAATGGAGGCAGAGGGGCAGCCAGGAGGGATGGGCTAAAGGCCCTAATGCAAACTACAGAGACTTGAGGGACTGCTGAAAGTGAAGATGGGTGCTGGGAATGTTACCTGTATCTCTGAACTTGAAGCAGCTGGGAAATAGGAGGCTAGAAGTGATGTTTACAACAGACCAGATAATCAGGGCAGTGGGTGGGCGTGGTGGTCTCAGATAACTGGTGGCACCACTGTGTAGTTGAGGACTCTGCACCTGGGGAGGGGATAGAGTATGTCTTGGATAGAAAGGCAAAACACAGATTGACAGGGAAACAGACAGGTTTTCCCAGAAGAAGAACCTCAAGAGCAGAGAGTTGGTTATACCAATGCTACCTGATGGGGAAGGTCTGCCCAGCTGAGGGTTTCCACAGTGCTTACTGCCAGCTCACCATCAGCATCAAGTGTGGACCTCTGAACAATATAGTCCTATAAAGAAGCTCTCAGATTTCCAAACACTTATTTCTCAAGCCAGCTCAGCCTTGAAATTGCTCAGACCCATGCCATCATCAAGCTGTGAGCCATAAATAAGCTTGCTTATTACTAGTCTTATGGTTAATAATTACTGCAGTTTGGGCAAACAGCAGCAGTAAACCCCCCTAACAAGTTCTGCCTGGGCTTGTGTTGAAGCTCTGCCTGTTCCCTGTATAGATACTAATAAAGCTCATGAGTTATTTTGTTTGTCTCATTCCTTCAAACATTTATTTATTTGAGTCATTTAGTTCTCAGTCACAGCAGAAACTGGGAAACTGGTGGTAAATCATACCATCTCTGATATTTGAGTTGGCTGTAAATTTACCATATCTGGTAGACTTGAGCTGCCTATAAATTCTTTTAAGTGCTCCAAAGGCTTGTCCGGCTGTGGAAAAGACTGCGTGTGTTCTGCTGCCTTATGTCTGCTGCTGTGCTGGCAGTCAGAGGACCTTTTGGTGCTTATTTCTCATTTCACCTCAGTCAGGTAGAGCCCCTTCCAGATGTTAGGGTTCTCCTGTGCCATCCCATTAAGAAAAACCCCACATCAACAAATAGTGTAGATCAAGGGCAACATCAAATGCTGCTGTAATCTCCTATCCATCAGAATTCAAGCAGCTCTGCATGCTTTGGCTTTCTAAAAGGCTCCATTCCAACTGATTTACACCATCTTGCCTTCAGTAATGTAAAAATAAATCTAAGCTCAGTGAGATGAGTTCTTACCTCCAAATGAATAGATTTCCCACCTCCAAAGAGTGAAATGAGAACAGGTGCTTGGGTATATGAATGTATGAATCTGACAGCTTAAAATTAAGCACACAGGTGGATTACGACAATCCTTTCCATTGCACGTCTGGTTACAAAGTAAGGCTGTACAACATTAAGCAGTCAACATCCTAAATCAAAGAATTCCTGGTTTAAGCCTGAAAGGCAATTATTTCACATACAGCTGGTTGTAATTTTTCAAAAGCGAACTAGTAGTGACAAAACCCCTTTTGTTTAAGAGTATTTTTATAAATTATATTAAATTTTTATAAAAGGTTTTTGTTTTTCATAAAATGGATAAAACACTTGAACATTTTCAAGCACTGAAAATTTTAATTAGAAAAGGTATTTTGTTCTTTTCTTGCAAGACAGAGGAACTATGAAGTCTTGCCATACTCCTCCTTCTGCCTCCTTAATTCTGTGTGAAGTGATAGTTTATCCCAGAGAATCCCATTCAACCCATACAAGTTCATTATTTTGAGGCTAGTTGTTTTTCAGATAAATGTGAAAATGTGATCTTGCAGTTGCTATCCAGAGGTAGGTGTATGTCACTGCCAAAGGTGTGATTTCCAGCACAGGGAGACATTTCTGCTGTAACAGTAATATAGCTAGCCCTGAAATGATAACATCAAGGTGACAAAAGCACAGAAGGATGACTTTTGCAAAACCACTGCCGATCTCAAGTGCTTGGATGACAGCTTTTCACTGCTCTTCCCTCTCTGCTTGGTTCGGCGAGGTATTGAAACCATCTCAATGCCTGGAGGAGCGCAGCTGTAAAGCAGATGAGAAAATTGATCCCCCCATGTCTCCTTCCATCCAAGAGCATGGGGCAGGACCAGCAGGGCAGAGTCAGCTTGTACAAATCTCTCAGTAAAGAGGCATTTAGTGGGTAGTGTTGCCTTAAAATACAGTGCCTTCTTCTAGGCTCCCCTCTCCCAACCCTGCAATAAAGTGTTAGAACTATAGTACTACGTTTTCTACATTATATAAAATCTCAGCTAAACAATGTAGAGAAAGTGTAGTCTCTCTCTGTTTGCTGATTGCAAAATATATTTGGAGTTTGAGTTTTTTTGTGTCTAGGTTTTAAACAGACCATAAGTCTCTGTGAATATTTAGCCCTTCCTAACACTGCATTAGGAAGAAAGCAGTGTTAACCATTCACAAGTAACCATGAATTGCAACTTGGTTGTTGAAAATGTATTTTTGGTGAAAGAGAGAAAACTTCCATAATCTGTCCTATGCAATATTATTAACATCAAATAAAGGTAAAAACCTCTTTCTGATCCAGATCTAAACTGAATTTGGGTGTTTCCAGTAAAGACTACTTCTGCCTCATTTTCCTTCCAAGAAGCAGCTGCTGATCTGCAAGCAGCCCTGTGAGGACAGCCTGAAGCTTCTCAGCTCTGGCAAATCAGCCTCTTATCTCCTGAAAATGGGTACTGTGAGTGGGAAATGCCATCCAAAACATGTCTGAGGGGCAATCAGCTAATTAGTTGCATTTGGACATCATCATGCTGCATCCATTCCTACTCCTTATAGCCAAGCAGCAAACAAGGCTTAGGACTGTCATTGCCCCTTTGACCTCCAAACATCGATCTCTTCATTTCAGGCAATACTCGAAGGGAAAAATCCATACCCTGCGGAGGGAGCAGCCTGTCTTTCAGCCTAAGTGGGTCTATCAATGAGGAGAGGATGAATATTGTTCCTCGGTGCTTGGTGCTCACGTCTCTGTGCCGTGTGTGACTTTCCCAAGACTGATGTGGCCATAATGGTGTCACCTCTTGACCCTACATACTGAGACCACATGTGTATAAACAACTTCAGCTGTGGTTGTGTCATGTGTCGGAGGTTGTATTTCCCTTCTTCAGTGAGTCCTTAAAAAAATGTTATATTTTTGTGGGACATATACACAGGGAATGTCCCCGAGCTGACTTTGTTCAACTGCCACTGCCTTGGAGCAAGTCAGCTGGGGATGCTGTCACCCTAAGAAATACTGCTCGCAGCCAGATTATATGCCATGAACTGTTTCTTCAGGGAATCCATCTTAAACTCATTTTAGGCTAACACAGCCAGAGCCATATATTACAGAAAGGGGCAGCTAACCCTCTCAATCTGCTAAGTGTGATTGAAACACATTACTCACTTTATAACCACCTGGATGGTTTTATCCAAGAAAACAATTGTTAGGGAAAAAAACCCACAACTATGCAGATGGTCATAGAGCAGTGTTAGTAATCCAAAAGGTTTCTTTGCCCTTATTTCAAACCAGAGCCAGCTGCCAGAGGGAAAAGCACAGAAAATTAACTGTCCCAGGGCACACTCAGGTCTTTTTAAAGTTAAACAAGTTTTGCCTTAAGACATTAGAGTATTAACAGTATTGGGACCATCAGTAAAAACCTGAGTGTTGATTCTTTGTCAATAAAGTGTTTTCTTCTTTATGATAATACTGTGCAATATGTCTTCTCTGTATCCACATGCTGAGCTGACAGCATTTCAGCATGAGCAAACCCTTGGGGAAGGCAGGAACAATGTGCAAGGTCCATTCATTTATTAAATGAGACCCACAACATCAACTAAAGCCTCACCAGGGCTAGGGAAAAAGGCTGTAAGTAGTGAGGATCAAATGAGTTTTTCACCTGGTGCCAGGGGGCTTCAGGTACCTGGCACAATCTACTATAACTAACATAATGTAAATGAGAGATGCCTTCTGTTATCAAAATACCAGTGGAAGTTTTCCATAACCAAGAACAGGGGGGAAATAGTCTTTTCTCTTCCTGTGTACTTCAAAACCTGTCCTAATCCTAATTTAGCAGAAGTATTTTTGGTTGGTTGGTTGGGTTTTTTAACCAGTCCAGGTTTCCTCTAGACTGAAGAAGATGCTTGCTAGTGGGTACTTTTTCAGATGACAAGTGCGGCTGAGAAAAGCTTCTGATGGACAGCAAAGTCCTCAGCAGAGCAGAGAGGCAGGAATGTGGCATGCAGCCCCCCAGTACCATTGCACCTGTGTGGCAGGATCCTGTCCATTCCTATTGTTCCCATATGGCTGTAAAGATTTTGGTTCAGTTCAGAGCCTTCAAAACAGTCGCTAAGTATGGGGAGGAGGGAAGAAGAAGGTGAAATAGCTTTTATTTGAAAACACTTGTGAGAGCCACACTTTCTGCATTACCTTTCTCACCATTTTCCTGCTCAGACTTCAAGGAGAACTTGCTCTTTGAGGGACAAATCCTCTCTCCTGTGCATTCATAGCTGTATAACATGCAGTTTCCTGCCTGCCTTTGGTGCTAAGAAGGCTCAAGAGTAATATCACTCAAAGAGGAGACAGCCAGGCATCCTCATGAGCATAGAATCATATCATAGAATCATAGAATGGTTTGAGTTGGAAGGGACCTTTAATATAATCTAGTGGGCAGGGCCACCTTCCACTAGACCAGGTTGCTCAAAGTCCCATCCAACCTGCCCCTGAATACTTCCACGGATGGGACTTTAACTAGCTCCGTGGGCAACCTGTGCCTGTGTCTCACCACCCTCACACTAAAGAATTTATTCCTAACATATAACCTAAATCTACCCCCTTCCAGTTTAAAACCATTACCCCTTATCTTATCACTACACACCCTGGTAAAAAGTTCCTCCCTAGCTTCCCTGTATGCCCCCTTCAGGTACTGTACAGCGCTATAAGCTCTCCTCAGAGCCTTCTCTTGTCCAGGATGAACAGCCCTAGCACTCTCAGCCTGTCTTCGTAGGAGAGGTGCTCCAGCCCTCAGATCATCTTTGGGGCTCTTCTCTGGACTTGTTCCAAGAGCTCTATGTCCTTCCTGTGTTGAGGGCTCCAGAACTGGACACAGTATTCCAGGTGGGGTCTCACAAGTGCAGAACAGAGGGGCAGAATCACCTCCCTTGACCTGTTGGCCATGCTTCTTTTGATGCAGCCCAGGACACGGTTGGCTTTCTGGGCTGCGAGTGCACATTGCTGACTCATGTTGAACTTTTTACTGACCAACACCCCCAGGTCCTTCTCCTCAAGACTGTTCTCAATCAATTCTCTGCCCAACCTGTATTTGTGCTTGGGATTGCACAAAACCAGGTATAGGACCTTGCACTTGGCCTTGTTGAACTTCGTAAGGTTGGCATGGGCCCACTTACCAACCACACCACACAGCTTGGTGTCATCAGCAAACTTGCTGAGGGTGGACTCGATCCCACTGTCCATGTTGCTGACAAAGATTTTGAACAGCACTGGTCCCAATACTGACCCCCGAGGAATGCCACTCGTCATGTGGCTCTTTGTCTTTTAGTCATGGTATTAATGAAACAATCTGTCTGCTTAAAAATGGAAAGGCTAATAAATAAAAACATATACACACCCAGTATTTGTCACATTACCACACACTGATCCTGTAAACTGCAAAAAAAATACCCAAGCCATCCAACTACCCAGCTGATAAAGCCAAACCTCCTGATAAAATCAGAATTGTCCTACATAAAATGAAAAGAAATTGGATTGTTATGTTTTGGGGTGAAATAATATGGTCTGTCTCAAAAAAAAAAAATGCCTAGAAAGAAAAATACAAGTGATTTTAGATTAAAAAAAAACAACACTAATATTGCGTTCTCTGTGCAGGAAAAAAAACCAACACAAAATATTTGTGTTTGAGTCTGATATTGTAAGAGCAGGTACCACAGATCCACTCATTCCTTTCAGCAGGTCTCTCCGGAAAGGTCTGCCGACAGGATGAATATGGATTGTTAGCATTCATGAAAATGTCTTGGCGCTTTGTTGCCAGGAAACAGTAATGAAAGTATAGGGATGCCAGCTCAATGATAGGGATACAGGGCAGAGGCATTAATCCCGTGCTTTGCAGACACAAGATCTCTATCATTTGCAAACATGAATGCCTGCACGGGCTGGCGGAAATTTCAGAAGGTCGTATCTCTCTAATGGTTTTGTAGAAATGTGGGATGTTAGAAAAGCTTAAGCCAACAACAGCATCACACTAACGCTCTAAAAAGACTCCTCTACCCTGTAGAATACAGTTTTATGGCTTATTGTACTCGTGCATAAAATATTTGTGCTGTTTACTTTTTAGGTAAGGGGAGTGTGACTTAGATAGCTTGTTTCTGTGAGGGTCAGGGACCAGCAGGTGTTATAATTACTTAATGAACAGAGGGATGCTCATATTTTTACTGCCAAAGGCAAAGAAAGAACCTGGTAAATTAAGACAGGGCTGTTCTAGATAGGCTTTTACTATTAGCAGAATAAAGACAAAAGCTTTGGTAAGTGGGGAAACTGTGGTCAGGACTTTGCCTGACTTCGAGGGCTTTTATTTTCGTTTCTTGTGTGCAATATTTTCTAGTGTTTGTTCAGTGGGAAAGACATAATGTTCTTATTTGTGCATTCATAAAATAGCAGAGTTTTTGAATGGTTTGTCCCAAACAAGGCACTTATGTTGTTCTGCTGACTTTCAAGGGATAAGCATCAGTTCCTGGTAAGGGTAATGACATTTTGTAAAATATTATGATTCTGCACCTTTGTTTTTTACCACTCCTTCAAAACAATTTGTTCAAATATGTGTAAGAGGAATATAGTGAACTATAGCAAAGACTTCAGAGAAGTTGTGAACATTTGTTTTTTTAAAAGCAACAGCTATTTTTCACTCTGATTCATCTCTTGTCATTAGACTGGAATTTCTGAGGTGGAGAAAAGCCCCATGAAATAATGGGACAAATCTGTGCCCTTGAGATCTGCTGGACTCTCGTATAGGAGGCTCCTTGCAAGGTAGAGGGCTGATAATAAAGAAAGTCCGAGACTGCTTTTAGTCCTCTGTCCTTTAATCTTCAAGAAAAACAATCTTTGTGTGTATGGCTCTTCTAAAATGACTCTATATGTGTTTTATAAATGCTCAGTAGAAAGTATAGCTCAGCTGAAACAATGTTGGGGATAAGGCTGTAGCTGGCAGCAGCAGCGTGTCTCTGTGCCATTAGCAGTGCCCATCACCCTGGAAAGCTCGCTCATCTTCCCATAGCTGGATGTGATTTATGTGTCTTCAATTGCAATCATCCTGAAAGCAGCAAACCTATATCTTGTTCTTACTTATTCAGATAGAAATTCTTGAGAAATATTTAAATGCATAATAATACCCAAAACTTCTCACAACAGAAAGTGGTGCCGAACTCCTGAATGCTGCTCTGGGGTTGTGTGTGGAGAGGCTATTTTGTACCACTGCTTTGGAAATTAGATACTGTGATATGACATTTCCTTTTAGCAATCTTAGGAAGCTCTTCCAGTGCTGATAGCAATCATCTCTAAAGGAAAAAAAAAAAAAAAAAAAAGGGAGGGGGGCACTGACCTCTGGTAAATATGTCTCTTGAGAGAAGGAAAAACAATCTTGTGAAAGGTATTACCTGGCTTCTGAAGGAAGGAGCCTTGGTAAATGTGCCTGTCATTTCGACCTTCCCAAATGGTTGAACATGAAAATGGGGAGATTAAAGAGGCAGAGCTCCTTCATCAGGGGGCAACTTCTGAGAGAGGACAAGGGAGAACAAAAGAGAGCCCCACAGCGTGTGTTTGGCTTTGTGTTAGAGGCCTTCTCTGAGTGGATTCAGGGAGAAAGTGAGAAGTGGAAGACCTATGGCCCTGTGAAACAGGTGTAATGGGTACAGCTTCTTCTCTGTAATGGCAAATGCCTAATGCCCTGCCTTTAGGAAGATGCCTTGCCTCACTGAGATGAACGCTGACCTTGCACTGGCTTGGTGATGGGTAGACACCTGGAAGAAGTCTGTGATAGAGCAACCAAGCAAGCTTCCTTTAGTCAAAGGCTTGTCTTTTGGGACTGTTAGTTAACAGATGATTTAGGGCTACATTACAAATATAATGGCTGAAAATTGTGTCTGTGTTAAGCTGGCAAGAACCTTCACTGTTCAGGGCTACTTCTCCTTTGTTATCCGTGTGCAGGAACACACTGACTACTGCTGCTTTTCCATGTGGGATCAACAGTGCGTCTTCTGACTGTATACACTGTTACGATATGTTTCATTTCAGCCTTTGAGTGGTAAATACCCCTTTAAATTGCACCAACTTGAATTTCAGTCCTTTATTACATGGCTTAGTTTCATACACAAGGATGTTGGCTTCTGTTTAGAGGCAGGGCCCATTTCTCTGTGGCATGCCAGATTGGGCTGGTATACGAGCTAAAATGCATGCACAACACTGTATTGTTAGATTTGTGCTTCTCTTTGAGCAGTGGAAGGAGTAGATGGGACTATGTAAGGAGCTATTCCTTGGTTTTCTAACATGATGTACAGTGAACTCTGGCTATACCCTTTCCATCAAGTCCATGCGACCTAGGTGTTGGGCGGTGACCATATGGTTCATAAAACCTCTGTTCATAAAACCTCTCCTTACATGCTCATTGACTTCTTGTATGACCACATACAGCTTCTTTCCCTTCTTTTCCCCATCCCTTTTTCCCTGTCTTCCCTGTTTAGGCTGCACATTCCCGGCACAGAAGGAGCTACACTGCAGCATCTTTGCTACCATGGGCTTGACTACTCCAGACATTCTATCCAGCAATATGAATTGTTAGTGCCAGTAACAACATTACAATATTTATCCCGAGGCAAAGAGGGGAAACATAAATTCTCTCCAGCAATGCTTATCATCTGAAAGTATGCGTACAACAATATCCCATGTAAATTTTCTAAATATGCCATCATCATTACAGAAGCAATGATGCTTCTCACAGCCAGCATAACTGCTGTCAGTTTTTTATGCAGTCATGTATCACTGAAATACTGTACTAATGCTTTCTGTGTCTATATGCACAACTTTTTGCCAATAAGAAGTTATTTAAATAATTGAAAAAATGGTCATACCTCATATCAAACATAGGAAACTGTACAAATTGAAATACTTTGTAAAAATATGTTAATATTTTAGTGTTTCTTCTATTTTGAACTCTAGCAAAGAGTGGCAAATTGTTAATGTAATCATTATATAGCAGATCAAAAATGGGCTTTGTGCTTTTTTGCTGGAGCAATTGCAAGGCAGCTGGCCCCTCTCCAACAAAATCATTTCAATTGTGGTTTTAAAGCAGATTATTCTTGTAGCTCAAGTAGGAGAGTGCAAGATTTTCGTGTGCTGCCTTTGACCAGCAACATTAGATCTGTCAGCAAGACATTGCTAAGCAGAAAAGTAGACACTTAAAATGAAAATTTTTCTAATCTTCCTCACTCTTCTTTCTTTTCAAGCCTGGAACGATTTATCTGTATGTCAGTGTGGGTTTGGTTTCTGTGTTTTGGTGTTGATTTTTGTTTTTGTAGGTTTGTTGGTTTGTTTGACAGAGAAGCAGTGGCCACTAGAGGGAGAATAGGTTATACCTTTGGTTTGGACGTGCATATTTTTGATTCATGTTAAATACATCTTCTCTTTGCAGTTACTGACACATAAAACCAGCTTTTCTTGTTCTGGTTTGTGTGATCCTGATTTAATTTTATCTCATTGAGGAAACACAATGAAGTAAGAATAACAAGCTGTAGTTTTATTAAAATACTTTTGCTTGGCTGATTTGAGTGTAAATTGAAGCGGGCATTGCCTACTGACCCCTGTAGATATTATTAAAAAAAAGAAGTTGTGTTCCAAGTTGAAATATTACTTAATAATAAACAAGAAATTTCTCATTAATAAGGGTTATTTCTAAAAGGAACTAGGGCCAGGTGGCTCTGGCAACTTTGATTAAAAAATCTTTCCGATGGTGTTTAGTTTCTTTCTAAATTTTTCCCTAACTCTTTTAAAAGTACACACCACTTCCCCAGTCTGGGGTTATTTTGGTTGAGCTGTTCAATGACCTTGAATGAAGATCTTTTCTGCTCATGAGCAATATATTGTGCATCACTGAATGAAGGGAGCAGCCTAAAGCCATCTGCATAGGGACATGCTCAGGAGTGTGTTACATGGGCTTGGTACCCTGGCATGCTGTAAAGGGGTGCACTTTTCATGGAGGCTGCTCTACAGCTGAAGCAACACTGATGGAGAGCACACCACCTCTACCCATCAGCTGCCTTTCAAAAGAGGACAAGTCCTGGAGTTCTTAGACCTTTATTCAGGCAAACCTGTCCTTTGAAGCCAATGGTGAACCTTATTTTACCTTGTGGACAACAAAGATGGAGTCAGTTCAGTAGCTCTCCAGGGGATGGGCAGGAACTGCAGGGATGGATGTGAGCGGTGGGCTTCTTGTGATGTTCCCTGGTTGGCTGAATCCTCCCTTCTCTACCCCGTGCAGAAACACAGCTTGTATTCATCAGCCAGTCATTCTCCTTGCAGCAGGAGCCTGCCTGCCCTCCCCAGCCCCAGGCAGCAATCTCTCATCACACCCTTGCTTCTGTTTGCATTTTCTTTTCTTGCTATCTCTTTTGCCCCTTGAAATGCTCAGTGGGACTCATTTGCTGGTGTGCTGGGTGGTAGACTTGGTTTACTAGTCCGATTTGAAAGGTTATATATATTTGAACGAGCAAATATCAGGAAAATGGCTTTCCAGAATGCCTAAATATTTCATTCCATTTGAGAGAAGAATCTGTAGATCCCTTGAAGATGTGTGTGCTGCCTTTCAGGTACCTCCTAAAATAGTTTTCTTATGGATATTACCATATTCAGCAGTTCAGACCTACAGTGTCTCTTTCCCTGGGTTTAGATAAAGCCTTATCTTATTAAGAAGACTGACCCATACTCCAGTCTATTTTTCTGCTGATCCTAATCTTAATGTTAAATACAACACAATTTCACGTAGAAGCAGTGAACTGGGACAAATGTTCTCTATAATAGCTCAGAGTAATCTCTCTATTTCTCTTCAAATTTGGCTTATCCAAATCCTCTGTTTTCTCAGGAAACATTATTCCAAGAATATATTTGTCTGCTTTTCCCTGTAGATATTGATCAAATTGCACTGAAGGCAGTACAAGATTTCTCAACGATTTTCAGTGTTTTACCTTCAGCTTTGCATGAATTTGTATTTTCCCTGGATGTTCTTATTTTATTCTGAGCTTGGCTCTAACACCAGCATTCATTTCCATTGCAAATCCAGTAAATACTAAAGATCAGGGAACAAACCGAGTGTTAAATATTCACAATGATACTTCTTGTGCCCATGACCTTAAAGTTGCCAGCCTCAAGTGGTCATTCATTATTGGGTACCCTAAACCCACAGTATAAATCGCTCAGTAATTCCCACCCTGAACTTCTGTAAGCAAAGGAAGAAGGACTACCATGAGAAGGAATAGAAATTACATTGGAAATACAGAAACCAAGCTTAATTATTATTCCTTTCTTGTATGCCACCAAGCAAACCTTCTCTGGCCTCCAGGAAAGTTTCTCATACTTTTAAATTTCTTTTATGCAGCTCATGGCCTCAGTCTGCAGTCTGATGTCCTCCAAGGTGGATACCTGAAGGACACTTTCCTGCCTTAAACCTGGATACTCTGACAATAACCATAGCTGAGCTCCTGACTTAGACACACCAGATAGATGCTCTTCCCAGCCTTTATCTCTTGCTTGGTGAGGCTGTCAGCATCAGCATCACCTGTTTTGCTTCTCTGGATGCAGAGCGAAGAAGCAGCCCTTGCTGCTAAACCTTATGGTCCCTCCAGCACTGTGGTTTGTTGACATGTTGTGTGGCTGGTGGTGTGAGATGGCAATGGTCCCTCCAGCACTGTGGTTTGTTGACATGTGTGGCTGGTGGTGTGAGATGGCAACAGGTACGTCCTCAATCTCATGTCTTACTGGAAAGTCTGGAAGAGACTTCTCTGGAACAGACTTTGCAGTCCTCCTCCATCTTTAATGCCAGTAAGAGAGATAAGAGGAGTCCTGGAGTGAGGAGTAAGGGGGAACACACTATCTGTGTCTGAAACACACTGTGTTTGAAAGCCTGGGGTAAATGGCAGTGCTGTATGCAAGGAACTCCCTTGACACATGGATAAAACACAGCACTGGCATACCCAAGAACTTGGCCCTGACCTCACCTTGAAATAGATGGCCATTCTACATCCCAAGAAGTGACATGCTGATGTGTTGTGTAAATCCCAGAATGATGCAGAGAGAACATCTCCAAGCACAGCACTGTGATAATTCATTACATGTTATTAGATCTTTCTGCAGCTTCCTTACTTATCAAGCCCTGTCATATTACCTTTTGGACATAACAGATTGCCTCTGTGTTAATTGAATGATACTCCAGAAAAAAAGAGCAAATGAGGGAGCTCAGAGGCTGCCACCATCTATGGATTGTAAATAATAATAACTCGATAAGGAAAAATTATCAGAACATCTCCCTATTATATTTAACAAAGAAACAACAAATTGCTACATTCTTGGGTGGTTGGGAAAAATAATGAGTTGAAAAACAGACAATCTCATTTCTCTTTCCAACTGTGCAGAAATTAAATGTCAACTACAACCACTTATTCTTCATTTCCACTTCTCTGTACCATACTTTTTGTTGTCAGGCTCCTTAACTGAAAGTGAAGCAGGAGAGGGGACAAAGCTAGCCTCATTTCTGAGAAGCCAACAACATGTTTAAAATGCTGCAGCACACTCTCTGAAACTCATGAGTGCTCTTCATAATGAGAAAAGTTTCTGTGCAGGGCAAACTTTCCTGTTGTTCGGAGCCATCTCCCTTTGATATTGTAAAATAGAAACTAAATGTCCGTGTTTTCACAGTTAAGAGTTTGAGCTGACAATTGTGTGTCAAAGGAGAAAGTAATCTCCTATAGAATAGAAATATGAATATAAGCAGTACATTTGTTTTTCTGTTGGTATGTGCCTTATTTTCTTATTGCCACATAAAGTACATTTAAAAAACTTTGAAACTATATGGAGATAGAAAGCAAGCAAAAGGAAAATCAGCTCGCAGAAAAGTTAATTAACTGATTAGCAGTAAATCAAAGCAGCAGAGAGTCAGGCCAGTGACTTTGGTTCAGTTCTAAGCTTTGGCTGAAGCTGTTTTGGTTAAATTCTGGATCCAGCCTAACAAAACAGCTTGAAAACAATGATGTGTACCCAGCAGTTTGAATTTTTGCTTGATGGATTCCCCCAGATGATCAAACTCCCAGGCTATTTACAAATACTTTCCTCCCTTGTGTGGTCCAGCAGACCACAGGAGACTTTTCTTGTGGACTTTTGTGTTTCCCCGTCCTGCCACAGCTGCAGTGTGGCAGCTTCTCAGGTCCATCTGTGGCAGGGCAAGGAGCTGTGTCTACTTCTCCATCCCAGTGCAAGAGCCAGTATGGGTGTAAACCCTTTGCACCCTCCTTCATGGCTCAGAGGTCTGTGTAAGGGGGTGCCAGTGAAGATACTCTTCAACAAAGCTAGCCATTTCCCGGTATCCTCTGACCAGGAACTCAGAGGATCCCTGCATGTGTGCTGTCTACACTGGCAACAGGCTGCTTGCTTGTCCACTGTCTCGTGTACAAACCTCGTGATGCAACCTCCAAATGTTTGAGATAGGCACAGGGCTCCCAAGGAAGGGATGCACCTGGAAAGATGGGCAATATTCACCAGCAATACTTTAAAGGGGCCTATGAGAAAGATGGGGAAAAACTTCTTAGCGGGGCCTGTTGCAGTAGGACAAGGGGTAATGGTGTTTAAACTGAAAGGGGGTAGATTTAGGCTAGATATAAGGAAGAAATTCTTTACAATGAGGGTGGTGAAGCACTGGAACAGGTTGTCCAGAGAAATGGTGGAAGCCCCATCCCTGGAAACATTTGAGGTCAGGTTGGCAAGGGCTCTGAGCAACCTGATCTAGCTGATGATGTCCCTGCTTACTGCAGAGGGGGTTGTACTAGATTATTTTTAAAGGCCTCTCCCAATCCAAACTGTTCTGTGATTCCATGAGCTGCTGATGGTCCCTCTGCCCAGCACAGAAGGAACAGCCACAGTCTGGTTTATATTGTCACCATTATAACTGTGAAGGTCAACAAGAGGGCTGGATGCAGATGACAGAGATGTGAGGGAAACAGATCTACTACCATTTAGTTTAAGCTGATTTCCCACACTGTGGCAAGCAGAGCACTGGCACATGGCTGGCACAGCAGTGGTGACTGCTGCTGCTGCCAAAGGTACTAAGTCTTCTGCAATTGCTGCTGCTGCTCTCCTCAAGCTGCTCCCAAGGATCTGACTGGCAGTGCCAGGTCTCGGCAACCCTCCTGGGCTGCAGCAAATTCATTGCTCCCACTTGGAGCCACTGGCAGCACCCTGGCAGGTGATCTGGCCCCGTGGCCACGGCGTTCCATTAAAAAGAAAAAGGCACTGCACAAAAGAGCAAGAGGGGAAATACCAGAACCTGGCACCAGTGGTATATTCACCAGCAATACTTTAAAGGGGCCTATGAGAAAGATGGGGAAAAACTTCTTAGCAGGGCCTGTTGCAGTAGGACAAGGGGTAATGGTGTTTAAACTGAAAGGGGGTAGATTTAGGCTAGATATAAGGAAGAAATTCTTTACAATGAGGGTGGTGAAGCACTGGAACAGGTTGTCCAGAGAAATGGTGGAAGCCCCATCCCTGGAAACATTTGAGGTCAGGTTGGCAAGGGCTCTGAGCAACCTGATCTAGCTGATGATGTCCCTGCTTACTGCAGAGGGGGTTGTACTAGATTATTTTTAAAGGCCTCTCCCAATCCAAACTGTTCTGTGATTCCATGAGCTGCTGATGGTCCCTCTGCCCAGCACAGAAGGAACAGCCACAGTCTGGTTTATATTGTCACCATTATAACTGTGAAGGTCAACAAGAGGGCTGGATGCAGATGACAGAGATGTGAGGGAAACAGATCTACTACCATTTAGTTTAAGCTGATTTCCCACACTGTGGCAAGCAGAGCACTGGCACATGGCTGGCACAGCAGTGGTGACTGCTGCTGCTGCCAAAGGTACTAAGTCTTCTGCAATTGCTGCTGCTGCTCTCCTCAAGCTGCTCCCAAGGATCTGACTGGCAGTGCCAGGTCTCGGCAACCCTCCTGGGCTGCAGCAAATTCATTGCTCCCACTTGGAGCCACTGGCAGCACCCTGGCAGGTGATCTGGCCCCGTGGCCACGGCGTTCCATTAAAAAGAAAAAGGCACTGCACAAAAGAGCAAGAGGGGAAATACCAGAACCTGGCACCAGTGGTAGCTCATTAAAACCACACAGTTCCCAAGGAGAATTTCAAGCTGACGGCTTGATGCTTATTGAAACTGCATGCTGAGACCTGCTGGGAATGGGATAATTATCCTTGTTTAATGTGGATTCACACAGCACTTGTTTTAATTCTTAATAGAGTGAAATCCTTTATTTTTCTGCCATCAGGCAGCTCATTTTGAACCTTCCATTGGGAAGCTGTAGTGAAGCCTTGGCACTCTCTGGGGCTAGCAGAGGGGCACTCGTGCCTTTCAGAAACTGTACATGGCAGGCACCTCCACCTGTACACTAGTGACATTATACCAGAGATGTACAGACACATTTAATGCAAAGTGGGTATGAATATAGACCCAAAACTTGGCTAGGGAATAAGTGCAGGAAAGAAACTGTGTGTATGCATTAAAAGGACTGTGTTTGTATGTTGCTGGGAATGGGCAATGCTGTTTGTTCCTCACGATTTTGACAGACAGGAAAATCAGAGCAGCCTGAGAAGGAGAGCGATTCCACTGGCTGAGATAAAGGAGTTCACAACATATCTTGGTGAAGACAGCAGAAATAACATCTGACTCTTTGTAGCACATCAGGTGTAAAAAGCCCCACAGAAGAGGGCTGGAGGATGATGTTGAGCAAGTGTTTTCCCCAAAGGACTCCATGGAATGGACTGGAGAGAAGGATAACTTTCTTGATCTATTCATTGGTCACAAGATAATATCTTCTCCCAAATATTGGCTGTGGAGGATCCTCTTCATCTCTTTAGCAGTGAGTGTTTAGCTTTCTGCATCAAATTAGCAAACACTGATTTGCTATTCAGAAAATTGAACTGGGGCTGATGACAAGGTCCAGCTCAACAGTGAGACCCATGGGATGAGGAGATGCCCCTATCCATCCCCATCTATCCCCTCCACTGTGCAAGGGCACTCTCAGGTAGAATTCCTGGTCACTCTCTCCTTCTCAGAATCATATTTCAAACTATGATGGGAAAAGAGGATCACAGCAGGTAAGAAGTAAGCGTTGGCTGAGTTGTTAATCCCTGACCTTCAAGGGTATTTTGGGTGTGAACACAAGGAAAGGCAACTGGTCATTGTCATGTGCATTGGAAGGGCTTGAATGAAAGACTTTGCACCACTTATTATTAGTAAGGTTCAGCCTGTCATCTCCTGGGCTTGGGACCTATTTTGCAACCCCAGGAACCAGTGGTATGTGCCTGAAGATGTTTCTGACTGAGCAGGTCCATTGAAAGAAGTCAATTAGAAGCAAGAAGAAAGGGCAGGTGATGGTGGTCAGGAGTCAGGTGGGTGCAGCACTGCTTGTCCCCTTGTCAGGAGGCTGGAGCCTTGCAGAAGATCCAGACATACCACCTCTGGGTCCAAGCATCATTTCTACCATAGGTGGAACTGGCTTTCCCAACTCTGAGTGAAGGGTAGCAGAGACATTCTTTAACATAACACAAATAACAACCTTGGATATGCTTGATTAACCATATCTGAACTGCGTGTTCATTAAAGACATTTACACCAAAGCAGTAGAGGAGTATTTGGGAATGACGTACTTTGAGTTTGGTTTGGATTTGGGTTTACAGACTTTGCCAGGTGCCTCTGAGGGTAAAATACTTATTATTTAGAAACTGACAGCTGTATTTTCCACCAGGTTTTTAAGGAAAGGATGCTGAGGTACCTCCTGTGGGTATGTATATTTACATACCTTTGTATTTGCTTTTTTTGCATTGATATATACAAACTGTGACCTAGGTATCAAAGTTTCAAAAAGCTCCCTTTCTGACAAATTTTGTGGAAGCCAGGCTGAGAACAGAGCAACTTTCCTGCAGCCCCAGTCCTTCAAACATCCACCCAGCAGCTTAATTATAGGCCACAAGCCTAAAAGCAGCCTTCGTTCTGGCTCCTCCTCTTGTAAAACTTACTTGTTCCTTACTGAAATTGCAGGAGACATTATATATGGTGTGCAATAATTTCATGTGGCTGCACTGATAAGAACTGAAAGTAAAATATTAACTTGTTGCTGAAACAAGAGGCAGAAGAGAGGATCCAGAGACAGCAGTGGGTCAAAGGGGCAAATTTTGATGCTGTGCTGAAGCCAGTGCTGATGCTTAATCTGTCTAACTTGAGCAATATCTAACTTCTTTCTGCTTAGCTTTATTGAGAAGACTAATTTATCCCACTTTTCTGGCTATGATTCGCATGATACTGAGTTAGAACCCGAGCAGAGCCATCCCCGCTGCCCCTGCTGCTGGGCCACACTGTATCCACCTGAGCACTCAATGCTGGTTACAGCCATAAATGAGGGTTCATCAGTGCTGCTGGACAAAAGCAGGTCTGGCTTTGCCCTCCACAGGCTGCCTGCAGCATTCGTGTCCTGGCCTAATGAAGGAAAGGCATTTCTGAAGTAGCAAGGCACCGAGAATTGCAGGAAGATGCAGAGCCCGAGGATGTTTTGCTGCTTCATGCCAGGCGTGCTGTGGGTGTGATAAGCTGGTCCAGCTCCCACCTGCAATGGGCACTTCGCTACAGAAGAGGAAAAGTGTTTGTTTTCCATTTCATGGGACGATCTGTGACAGTGGAAAAGCTCACCATATGCCCTCATGGCTGGATGCCTCAGACCGCAGCGTGTGGAGAAATATTTACTGAACCAGCTGTATTTCTTCAGTAGCTTCAGCACGACTGTCTGAGAGGAGTTAGTGGATGCTTTGCAAATTAGGCTACAGATTGATTGACTTTCCTAGGACCCCTAACTGCTGCTGAAAATTGTAACATTTTATTGTATTTTTTTACCACTGCTTTTTATTCTTTCATCCTGTTACACATGCATGCACACCTCTCTTTTTTCCTTATGCACTTTTTAGCTTATTCTTATCTTTCTAATGTGTTTGTGCTATTCCATGTCATCTTGTTGCATGTCTTCCAGATCCTCTTTAAAGCTATCAAGATGCTTTTATCAATTCATCCCCTGCCTTGGTGGTCTTCTCCCCCCCTGCCACGTTTGGCTGCTGCAGTGTGTCAGCTCCTGTGCTCACCAGGGTGCCCAGGTCCTTGGCTGTTCTTTAAGAAAATATTACTCCTTCTGTGATTTCCCAATGTCCTCATTCTTCCTCTCCTGCTGTAACAACTCTCTGGCACAGCACAATTGATCCCTTCCCTTCTTTTTTAGTGCTCCTGTGACCACCAGTCCATGATACTCCAACACTGCTGCTTAAACTTCTTCCTACTCTTTCTTGGAGTTTGTTTCAGCTCCACAAATGCTGTTTCCCTCCTAAAATCCTTCTCCCAGGCTTGTCGTGTCACATTGCTGAAAAACTCAGGAAAAATCCACTCTATAAATCCACCACTTTCTTTTCCATTTCTAAACCTTCAATTTGGTTTTTAATCTCTGACTCTCAGGCCAGAGGTCTCTTTTGGCCGTTGAAAACCTCCTGTGTCTCCATTACTGTGCTCTTCTTCCACTCTCCCTGTACATTGTTCCTTCCTCCTTCTCTCCTATTACTGTCCCTATATTTCTTCCTCTTTTAAGTTGCTGCACCAGTGACTTTCCAGCCCTTTACCCCAGAGCCCTTCTTGTTCTTATCCCTCCTCTTCTCTTCCTTGAGCAAATCAAGCAGATGATAGTTTCTCTTCTGCTGTAAGAAGAGGGTGTGTCCTCTTTCTTCAGATGTCACAGTATCTCTCAGTTGATCTGCTGCACTTCTAGGGACAACACTTTATGGCTTCTTTCTCCATCCCTTCCTGTCTCCCACCATATCTGGTGGGTTTCTACCCCATTCCCTTCAACCACCTCCAGCACTCACTCATCTTCCAAATTTCTTCTGTCCTGGCTTGCTGTGTTCCTCTGACCTTGTCCTAGTGCTTCCCTA
>NW_009953652.1:2494895-2496526 GCF_000747805.2 Chaetura pelagica | reverse complement strand
CACCTCTAGGGTGTAAATGTGGGATCATTCTGTCTCTACTTTCCCTATTCTGCTCTCCTCCTTTTCTCAAAACATCTCATTCTTATATATAATACTGATTTCCAATTCTAATTGCTTATCAGCTGGTGTTTTTACTGTCACCTTCCATTCTTCATCCCTTCCCCTTTTTGGCGACTGTTGTTGGTGGGATTCATCACTAAGGATGAGAACCTGAAAAGGTCTGAGACCTTCTTCTGTGTTTCTTATTTATGGTAACATTACTTATCCTGCTTTTTGATGTTGTCTTCATCACAGTTACTCCTCACAAGCCAGACCGGTAGGCACTGCTTCAGGAGGAGGACATGCCCGGCTGCTGCTGCTGGAGCTCATGAATGTAATACCCTCCCATGGCACCAGTGTTTTTTTCAAGAACTTGTTAGGGTTCCTCATTACAGAAAAATGACCTTGTTTTGGCCCAGGCTCTAGCTGCTTCTCCAAAGGCAGTAGAGGCAGCAGCATTGCTGATGGGAGCTCTGCCACCAGCTCTGCTGTGAGGTTGGTGCCATCCCCAGCTCCCCGTGCAGGATGCATCCCTGGATGGGGTCTCACCCTCACAGCATCCCAGGAATCCTGGCAGGGCACCCAGCCTGGGCTTCTGCAAGCACAGCTGAGGGCACAGCTCTCTGTCATACACTGCACCATAATGTACATCTGAATCTACCCTGGTGTTAATTCCACTTTTCTCTGAGCTGACTGCAATCAGCTTTTCCTCATTAGGTGCAAAGGATGGAGCTGGTGCTGATACCTACTGGGAGAGCTGCTGTGTGCCCCATTATAGGCAGTAAAAAAAACTCTAGCCCAGATGTATCACCTTATAGACATGAATATTATTTGGCTGTGGTGCACACTAGTTCACCATTTTTTGGGTGAAGAGATTGTGTACACAGTCTTGCTTTACCACCTCTTGAACACTTACGTATGTATATATATATATGTATAAAACCAAGGACAAAAAATATATATGGATACATATGTAGATACATACAGATACACACGGACATACATGTGTATCTTTACGTATCTATAAAGACATATCTGTCTCCCCATATATAGGTGTATTTATAGAGACAGATGTGTACATGTACAGGGATGTGTGCATATATGTAGGGAGAGAGATATATGAGGTGCATATAGGGGTATATATATATATAGGTGTGTACATGTACAGACAGCCCTCCCTACAACAGTATGCCCTTGTATATAATGGGATGATATAGATTTATAGGGCGTGTGCGTGTATTTATGTAAATATATGCATGCATATACATATACACACTCCATAAATATATATATATATGTATATATCCACGGATCTATATCTACCTACCTATACCCTGGGGGATGGGCCCGTGGAGAAGCCCCGCACACCCACAGGAGCTGTCGCTAGCCCCGCACGCCTCCGCCCCAACCCCCCCATCCCGGTTTCCCAGCTCCTCCCGCCTTTCCTCCCCCTCTCCCGCCCCGAGGGCGGGGCCGCGGCCGGGAGCACCAACGCCTTGCGACTCACTTTGTCCCTGCGCTGCCCCCATAGGCGCCCGGCGCGGGGGGGAAGACGCTGCGCGGGGCGGGCGGGGGTTGCCATAGTGACATGG
>NW_009953652.1:2483405-2494816 GCF_000747805.2 Chaetura pelagica | reverse complement strand
CGCAGGTGAGTGCGGCCCGGTGGCGGGGCCGGCCCGGGCGCGGGGCTGCGGCCCCTGAGTCGCCGCCGCTCGCAGGGGGTGCGTGACGCGCCGTGTTCCAGCTGTGCGGGCCGTGACAGCCATCGCGGCTGAGGGGGGCGTCAGGGGTGTCCTGGCGCTGGACCGAGCGGCTCTGCCGGGTGGGCTTTTCCTCCCCGACGGGCTGGGAAGTAGCTCCTCCGTTGTGCTGGAAGGTGTGTGGCCTTCTCTGCAAAGTTCAGTCTGTTGTGCTCTTAAACAGTGGTTGTTTCTATAACGAAAGAAAAGGTTGCTTGAGTGGAGGTAGGAAACTTTTAAGAGGCAAGGGCCTGCCAAGGAAGTACAGGCAGGCTTCTAAAACATGAAATCAAACCCCTTTTATCTACTTGCAAGAGAGACGTTGTCTAGTTCGTTTGTGTAATGCCAGCTTTTATGAAGGAGCCATTATAGTAAAGGTTATTAAGAGGCTACTTAAGCTCGAAGTATAAAAGAGGCAGCTTGCCCCGTTTGCTGTAATGACAAGAGATTATCGACCAGTTCCTGAGATGGCCCACGAAATAAACACCGTTTTCTTTGGTGAAATAAGTGCATAGTATGCACGATAGAGTCAGTATGTATTTATATAACTTAAGAATCCTATGTAGAAAACGATCAGATTCTAGTGGCAGTGCTCTCACTTATTCTCTTGTTCTGGACTGATGTAGTCAGTTAAAAAGAAAACTACTTTAAAAGCAAAGGCAGCCAATCAAGCTCCCCCCTTTCCTTTCACTTGATCTGATTCAGGTATGTAAAAAGACCAATTTGCCAAGTTCTAAAAGTCAGTCAATATCTTGTCATTTTCACTGGGGGAAAACCAAACCTTATGAAAATAAGGTTGATGAAGGTTTTTCCCTAGAAGGGAAAAATTTTGCAGGTTGGTTTCAAGTAGTTTATGCAGTTTGATGGAGCTGAGTGGTTAGAGGTCCGGGTTGGTTAATAGTCTTTTCACATCCTCTGGCTCTCCCTCCTCACTCCCCTGAGTTTAACCATATAGTTGTTACACATTTTAGAAATTATTCTATATATACAGTTTTCCTTTGAGAATGTCTGACAACAGGTAGCATAGGTGTTTGAAGTCTTGCTAAGACTTGCTATTTGTAGTGTTCTGGTAGCATGGAGAAGTTTTGTTTGCGGACTAGAACTGGGTTCTGCTAGGAGACAGAAGAACAGGAAAAGGGCTTGTAATTGTGATGGCAGTGGAAACATCACCCAGTAAGATGTGAGTAGAAGTTTGCAAGTGTTGGGGCAAAATAATTTTGCAGACAATAACTCTGGACCTCATGTCTAGAATGCACATGGGAGCGTAACTTGGATGGGGCTAGATCAGAGCATACCTAGAAAATAGTGAAAATTGTGGTATAATGGAAAAGAGCCTAGGAGCGGGGCCGGCAGAGGCCTGGTGTGATCAGCATTGTCTTTGACACCATGTATTGAGTGGCAGTCAGTGAGGTTGTGAATAGACTTACTCTAAAAGCTAGTAAGTGTCTGACTACAGAAATAAGCAGACTGTGAAGAGCCGCCCAGTTGAGGTTGATGAAACCTTGCTGTTCATGGGATGGTGCTTGGTTTTTGTAAAACACTATCAAGAAGCTGGATTCAGTGTCATGGGATGTTGCTTCTAAGTCTTGATTTTTCAGAGGCGCCCAGTGCTGCAGTTTGGGAGTAGTGCTGGAGTCAGTCGTGCTCCTCTCCTTCGGTCAGTGCTGGACTCATGTGCTGTGTATTGTAAAACTGAGAGCCTAAGCCTTAGACGGTCCAGTAGCTTTTCCAATTGCAACAGAGAAGGTATGGTGAACCAGAAACCAGGACCAGTAGTCATATTTTGCTGCTAGTGGTTTATCCTGTACATATCTTTTCTCAGCTGTGCTCCTTTCCTCTCTATGGGTCCCTGCAGTGTTTTAATTCTGCCTGTTCGAAGGACTTCCCCAATTGGGTGTTCATTCTGCAGCACTTTAAAAAAAATCTTTAAAGTGATACTGTATTAGAGTTCAATTCAGTTTTGTGTGTGTCTCCAAATTTGCTTTGGTTTGTTCAAAGCTTAGTCATATAATGCAGCTTATTTAATGAGTCATTTTTAATTAGAGAAGACAGAGTTAATGAATGGTTATTGGTAAGACTCCTGCATTATGGAGCAGTTGCGCTGTGTGGTGTCATAGCACTGCTAATTGTGTAATAAGTCATGAACATGGATCTTGGAATGAATCATGTGATGGGAAGGCAGTTGTTGGCTAAGGATTGCTTGCTGTTCCATTGCTTAGATTACAAACGTTAGTCTTTTTTTTTTTTCTTTTTTTTCTTCTGCAGTGACTTTTTTCAGTCTTCTCATTCTCTGGCTTGACCTGGAAGGACTTTGTTAATTTCAGAGTTGTTGTCAAAGCCCTTGACCATTCTTATTAAAGTAACTAACATCCCAAATTGTGTTATGCATGGGTTACACTAGAGGTTTTTGAATTTATCTCTGGATAACCTAGTAAAAATGATATCTAATGACTTTACAGTTACTGCTTTGAAACCAGTTGTTAGTGTCTGAAGTTCAGGTACTTGGTGAATCTTCATCTGTCTGTTGGTTTCCTTCATTCAATATTGAATTGCAGAAACAGCCTTTCAGTCTGTGCTTATATTTTAATATTACTGCCACGTGGCTAAAAAACTGCCACCTGCCAGAAGGCTAGGTTGTCTTCACCGAGTAGAAACCTGCAGGGAGGTGAGGTTGGGTGGTTGATGTATTTTTGCTCTAGCAAGCTAATGGGTTTGGTCACCAGTATTCTAAGGTTCATTTACCAAAACAGACACTATTAATTTATTTTCTTCAAATGTGGAGGTCCTGACTGGAAAATCCCATATCTGGTCCCAGAAAATTCAGTTTCTCATCAAGATGCTGTTATTTCTCAGACTGGTAATTTCCTGAGCAAAATAAATGGATTTATAGAGTTTCAAGGTGCTTTTCTGTACACTTACTGAACAGGCAGGTGACTTTGGGCTACTGGTTACAAGTCAGTGTTGTCTACACAGTGTGAGATATTTGGGATCCTGTTAAGCCTAACCTAATTCTAGTTTTCTGCTTTGTGTTATGCACTACATCTGCACAGTTCAAATAAATACATTATTTTATGTTAATCTGTTTCAGAGTCTTTTAAAAAGAATGAGGAGGTAATCTCTTCTTTCGATTCATATACTGTTTTCTCTGCACGAAAACTAGAATTCAGTTAGTGTTCAGGAAAACCACTTCAGCACTCTTGTCAGTTAAATAAAACCATCTAAAGTATGCTAAGTACAAGAAAATGTTTTAATATTTAATAAAGGAAATATCAACGTGATTCTTTCAGATACTGTCACCAGTTCTTATGCCCCTCAATTTCTTACACCTGATAGTTCTATTTGGCCTTTAATTCACCAAGCAATAGAGGAAAACAAGCTTTTTCTGATTCTTAACCTTTTTCATCTGTTACTTACATTTGCATAAACTAATTACAGTATTTATCAAGCTGAACAAATAAAAGAAGGGTTAAATGCTGTCCTTAGCTGCAGAAGATGTGGTGGACATTAGAATGTGAGTTTGCACTGCAGTAAGTTCTTCTCCCGATGCTTATCCAGTGCTCTCACTGTTTTTAAATGTTTATTTAAATGAGCTGTGTAGACTTTCCCACAGCTCTGTTCTCATTTCCAGTATAATGAAAGATAAATTAGAAATTGATTTACTTTTTTATTTTTTTTTTTAACCCTGCATGCATATGTTCCTTAGACTTCCTCTACAAATGAAGTGACTGATGAGGATGTCAGAGATGTGTGGCAGAGGCTGTAGCACTCTGCCTGGTTATAATAATTCACAACTATCCTGTGAACATTAACAACTTTTATGTTTGGTAGTGGAAAGACAGAGAAAATATGTTTTATTGCTTTGAGAAGGCTTTTGTCTGGCTGTGGGATTTGTTTGGATTAAAAGCCATACCAATACTTTAATCCACAAACACATTCTGCAGGATTATTCATTAGATGTAAGGCTGGCTCTCTTTGTTTTATGTTATTACACCTCTCAGTTATGCTTGTAAGTCTAAGTAACTCCTCAGCATGCCGAGCTGGAGTCAGAGTACCTTGGGAAATTAAAGATCAAGGTTATATTAACTTTAAAAATAACTGCTTGCACAATCCAAGCCTTAGTACCAATAGCAGAGTTTTCAGCAGCTCAAATTAAAATAGCAATGCAAAGGACAGAGATACAAAATAAGATGTTTCAACATCTAGAGTGACTAGAGTGTTTTTGTAGCAGCAAAAAGAGATAAACAAGTAAACAGTGAAGAGCCAGTTGAAATCTTAATGTCCATTCTGAATGTTTATAAGTGATTTTGGTAGAAGCTTACTGGGAGTATGGAGGTTATAATTATCTGTGCTTTTTAGAACTGAGAAGCAAAAGAAATAGATGGAGAATATACTACAGAATTTGCAATGCAGGGAAGAGGGGAATGAGGTGGTGTCTCATGATAAGTTGGTATGTCTAAAATAGAGGTTATTGTGTATATTTTTCATTTTTATGGATTTATAAAGATAGAGTATTTTGACAAAATGTGGATAATATCAGTGCAACAAAGGTAGAGTGAGAAAGATGATGTGATTACAAGCAAGGACGCCCATAGTTAGATATTGTATTTGTATCTGAAGTGCATGGTGAAATTTTTGCTGTTTCTGAGCACTGATTGTTAGTTGTTGCTCTTAAGAGGCATCCAGAGTGATAGCAGAAACATAACTCAGCTTAAATGTGGCCAAGTGTTGCAATAATGTCACTTTCTGAACTACAGTACTGATGCGGATAAGCCATTTATCAGCAAGTTGAGTTTGCTGTTTCTTAAATTAACTCTTTGAACTTTGAACTATTTGATTTATAATAATCTACAATTTCTGTACTATAATAAGTTGAAAGACCTGCAAGGATGGGTGAGGCTCTGGTGTGCCTGGGTGAGTGCACCTTTCTCTTGCCTCTGCCTTTATCCATGGGTGAGCCTGATTCCAATAAAAATCTACTTTGATGCCGAGTTGGCAAGGTAAACTAACTGTTCTGAGTGTGACTTTTCACCTTGCCACATTGTATGTCCAAAACCTTGAACCCATTTAATGACCTCCAGTAGTTTTTTTCCCTTTCTAAGAGTGTTCAGAGTAGATACACTTCTGTCCCTGGAAGTAAGCTATGCAAATATATATTATGTAAGGACCTTCACTGGTGTGCTACTTCTGTTGAGAACATTGGACCATAGGTGTAGACGCTGATCCAAGTTCTTGGATCATGTGAAGTTGATACTACGGTAATTTTAGTTTGGAAATTAAAAGTGCTTTTAGTTTGAAAGGTACATTAAGAAATTATTTTATTTTCTATATATTATCTCTCATCTCTTCAGAAGGAGTGAACAGTAAAAATAGTTTTATTCTACAATATGGTCTTGCACACCTTCTCAGGATAGGTCCTCTAGTACAGAGAGGACCAGAGGAGTGAGCATCAGCATGACAATGTACATGTCGTCTCTCCTTAATAATCACTTTTACCTAATAAAAGTGAAGATGTGCCTAATAGATGGGTTATGGTTGGCAGTTGCTTGGTGATACCTGGTGGGTATGGTCAGGTTCTCAGGTGGAGTTGGGAGCAGTGGGCTGCTTCTTTCATTTGGCCTTGGCAGCTCAGCACAGTAAGCACAAGCTGGTACTCGTTCAGTTGTGAGAAGGAAGTGTAAAATCTGATCTATGTTTCTTGAGAGGTGAAATGAAATTATTGTTGTATCACCACATGTTTAAGGTGCAGGACTTTGCAAGGAAAAGGGAGGTGGGTAGGACACACAGGTGTGCCTGTTCTTAAGGGGCTGGTGGTCCCTGGTTTTGATGGTATCTGACCAGCGCTAGGGAGGGCTCTGCTTGTTAAGCCTGAGAATGTGTGTTCTTTGAGCATGGATACCAACAATGAATTGTGACATAAACATTTGTAATTTGACAAAAATACCCTCAAAGTTGATAAAAGTCTCAGTGATGGTAGTTTATGGCTGCTGTTACTCCCTTCGGTAGTTGTGGGATGAAGGTGCAATTGAGCTATCAGTGTTTGCTGGGAAATGTAGCTGCTATGTATTGTGAGGCTTCTCGAAATGGTAACTATGCGGTTTGTGTATTTGAGGAAGGGATGTAGTAAGCTGTGTTACAAGGCTGCAAGCAGACCATTTCAAAATGGATGAAAGGCTGAAGAACTTGCTGTTGAAGCAGATGAAGAAGTGACAGCTTGCTCACAGCAGAGTGTTGACTCAAACTTGTAAGGACTAGAAAATAAAAAATTGGAGAAGAGCCTACTGTGCTTATTCTTATCAGTGGCAAGAATAAATAGGAGGAGATAGAAATCTTATAATCAATATAGTAGCACAGGAGATGGTTGGGTTTTAAGATTTGTGTGGTTTTTTGTTGGTTTTTTTTTGGCATAAAGGTAATAAATAGTTCAGGCTTGGTTATGTAGGAATGAAAGAAGCAGCAGCCATGAGGTGAGGGGAAAAAATACCAAAGTTATTTTACTCAGTAGTTTAAGGAGAACGTTGCAAATGTAAAGCACAACAGTTGCTCTCCTGAAGAGTTTACGTTGCTAATGGTCCAGCCACGTGTTTCCTTAGGGGAGGTAAAATGCAGTCTTGTTAAGGAGTGGGGTCTAATGAGAGTATGGTCTTTGCTAAAGTGAGAAGTTAAAGCCAAACAGAGAAGCCAACACCAAGGATAATAACTGGATGGGAATTAGGATCCCACAGGTCACGTTATTCCAGAAGAACTTGTCAGACTTTCCGTAGGCTTTTCCACAATAGCAAATATCAGCAGCACAGACGGAAGCTGCAACTTAGGGGTACAAGCAATAGAGAATGGCAGCACTCCCTGGTGTGCTACAGTACATGGTCTTTGAACATCAGTGGCTTTCAGTGGCATTGGTTTTCCTCTTTTTTTTTTTTTTTTTTCTCTGCCCTTTTCCTCTGTGGTTAATCTTTGAAGTTTTCCTGCTTAGAAGTGATTAATCTGAATTTAGCAGTCTGCTACTATCACAGTGCAGTTCTTGCTTGCAAATGTATTGCAGAGCAAAGCACTGAAGCTGTGGCTGGTGCTTCCCTCAGCAAGTCCCTGGATCAGTGTGTCCTAAAGTCCTGTTTCTGGAACCTCATTATCTGAATTATGTTGGAAAAGATCAACAAAAATGACAACAATTGTTTATTCAAACAATACCAAGCTAAACATATACTCTCTGTTATGACTACTGGAATGGATCATGAGATGCAAATCTAGAAATATTTGCAGGGCTTAAATTTTGAAAAGAAGAATAAATATTTAGTTATAGCTCCTTCATAATATCTTGGGAGTGATGGAATGAAGCTAATAATGGATCAGCTTAAGCAGTAGTTTAGGAATTACTGCTAATGAGGTAGCACAGGTTGTGGAAGAGTCTCTCGAGAGGAATGAAAGCCCAGGCAGTTGGGAATAGCTCATTCCTTTGAAGAAAGTCATTACAGGAAATGATCTTGCTTGAATGGGAAGGTGAGACTAGCTCTGGGTGACTTTTAAGTAGCTCTCGCCTTTGCCTTTCTACCTCCCGCCTCCTCTGCAGTGGTCTTTGCACAACTTTATACACGGGAAAAAATAAGCATCTGGCTGTTCTCATGTATCAAGTAAGATATATCAGGGAGGGAGAGTCCCAAGTGCAGAGATTTGTCCTTGTGTCCCTGAGCTGCAAAACTGGAGCAGACTTGACCACTGTGGATGGGGCTCTAAGGAGTTTCAGTGGGATACTGGGTTCCCATTAACTAGAGGGTTAATGACTGGGATTGACAGTTAATGTTGTATAAACATTAAAAGACTGGGAAGCCCACATGTAGCCTCTGCTTACATGTGCTTATTTTTTCTGTCCTTCTTAGTGTTTTAATGCAAATGCATGAGAAGTTTTTCAAGCCTGTAGGATTAGTTACAATCGTTACCTTGTTTCATCTGTCCCCCTCCCTACCACTGAAGAACAAAGACTTCCCAGTGCCAGCAAGCAGGAGCACAGTGGTAGTGTGGGCACGTGTGGGGCAACATAATTAAAATAGCCTCATTAACGTTTCTAATCCCCAAAACGTTACTATCTTCAGCATATTGAAATTAAAATTATATATCTAGAATAATTAATTTATTTCAGTATTATCAAACACATTGCCAGGTTACCTACACATATTGCATCACCAAACTAATGAACAGTAAAATACCTTCAAATTCTGTTTTTGAGAGCTCCCTGAGACCAGCAGAGAAAAAGATAATGATTGTCTCTCTGTATTGTAACTTTTCTGATGAAACAAAGTGAGAGAAAGGTAAGTCTGTCAGTTTCTCAGGCTTAGTTTATTAGACATTAAGACCAATTTTGAAATAAATGGGATTAGCACTCAGCTGTTTTAACTTAGCTGAGCCCTTGGACTTGTAGACTCTTAGAAGTCTGAGTATCTGAAAGGCAGGTATTGTTGGTAAGAACAGCTGACGGAATTGAAGAGCAAAGTCCTCTGTTTTGCAGTAGCTATGAATACAAAGCCAGTGTTATTTATTGAGAGGGTTTTTTAGAGTTATCTAGCAGAAAGACTGCATACGTGGCACTCAGCATCTTAATTGCTGATGGACTGAAGTTCTAATTGTTGAAGACTCAGACCCGTCAAATACCGGCTTTATGAAGACTCTTTTCCAAAGAGATTATATTGTAAATACAAAGCAACGATGAGATACAGAACTTGGAGTGCACCCAACCTTTTTGCTGTGTGCTCACACATTTGAAAGATATTTGTACTTAGATAACTGAAGTAATTTGTTGTTCAATCGAGGTTGCTTGTGTGTGTCTCTGCTGAGGAAAAGAATGACAGAACAACCTTATGGATTGCTTGAGGGACTAATAGATCTGTGAGGTCAGGCACAATTTTATTAGACTATATTAGTGTAAATTTGGCTTCAGTTATTTAATTATGGGCTTGTAGCCATAACAGTCAACAGCACCGGGTCACTTGGAGCTCAGGATATGCTGGGTTCTTGGCCTGCTATGGAGACAACTGTGATTTTTTTACAGTGTAACCATGTCGTACTGGTAACTCAAGCCATAGTGGATTCCCGAAGTCTTGTGACTAAATCAGATTGCTTGACTTGTTATGATTTTAGATCTCATCCAACTTTATATTGAAACCACTTGTTACTACAGTTTATGCAGAAAGTTACTTTAACCCATAGGGTAAAAAAGACATTTTATATGCAGAAAACCAGATTTATGTTTTCAACTGCAGCTATGGAGTCACATTTAAAAAAAAAATTAAAAAATCTACAAAATAATTCAATAAGCATCAAAGAAGTTTTAAAGCCAAAACCTCTGGATAAGAAATTGTGTGATATTTCAGATTGCACCAACTTTACTTTTCCTGTAGTTACAGAAAGTAACAAAGGATTTATTGTGTAGGAGGGTGGTTGGTTGACTTTTTAGAGCAGATGGTTGACTTGAATGTTCTCCTTCTAAGAGTTCCTTGAAAAAGGAAAATGTTCTTGGTCTGTGTAATTCAATGGGACATCAATGCACATTTTGACACAGAGGTGGCAGGCAGTTCAGGTAGTGCCTGTGTCCTTGTCTGTGCAGCCTTGGAGGCTTGCTGAAGTGGTATTTTAAAACAGTTTGGGAAAACTGATTGCACTATCTGTCCTGTTCTTTTTTCAGTTTTACCCTCCCACCCCTCATATGAAAAGCACCTTGTTCTTTCTCTTCTTGGAGTCATGTCTGACAGGTATTGTGGTAATCACAACTATGTCAGTTTAACAGGAAACATAATATCACAAACTTTTAATGGGATAAGGTATAATAAATGCTCTAGTGTGGGATTAATACAGAATTTATTAATAAAACCCCACTATTTAAATAACTGAACCTTCCATTGAAGGACCTTAAAAGAAGGAACGTCAAGATGGAAGAAGTCAAATTTTTTTTATATCTCTCTATTAAGGAATTTTCTGAAGCTTCCCCTGTTGATTTATGTTAGAGGTAGCAGTGCTTTTTCATGCTCTTCTCCATTCTGTTTTTGAGAGCTTCTTCAGAAAGTCTTGTGCAGGACTGGGTAAGTGACATAATGAGAAGGGGTCATTGAAAGTTCCCTTGGAATCTGGAGATACTGCTGATACTTGGCTGCCTGTAGTATGATTTCAGCTAGATGCCCATGGAGGTGCAAAAACTGCTCTGGTCTTTACCCTGAAAATAAGCAGAGAGCATAAGGAAAGGAAAGGGAGCTTCTTCTATGAAGCTGCTCTGTTTTGATACAGCTGCTACATTACCTTCAGTTTTGGAGGGTTCTTCATAACCCACATACCCCATGTGATGAAAATAAATTATTAAAGCTTTGCTCAAGTGAGCCATTTATTGAGTTATCTCATTGCAAGAGAAGTAGACTAGTTCTTTCATGTGTATCTTGATACTAATGTTGATACTGTTTATATAATAAAGTGACAAGATTATTTGTGGTCGTTTTTCTGATTTTCCCCCCCTTTTTTTTTTCTTTCCCATCTCCTCCTTGCAATTAATTGCTAGATGACTAGTTGAATTTAGCAATAGTAGAGGGTTAATAACAGCACGGGGCTGATATATTTCCTGGTGTCTGTGCCAAGAAACTTGCCTGTTTGATCACTTCATAGTTTGGTTAGGGGCCATGGAATCATGGGTTATTTGTTTCCTTCCCTTGTGATCCTCGAACTCCACGTGGTGTATGAAACAGCAGCTAGAAGAGCCTGGAGGCTGGCCCTAAATACTGCTGTGTGGGCAGATTGTGCTTGTGGGGAAACAAGCTTTTGTAAATCATGAGAGCATTAATTGTGAACTAGTTTTGGCAGCTGACCCTTTTACGTTGCGTTGTAATAAAGGGGATGGAGTTTGCAGAGGCAGTGTCATTGCATAGTGGCTGGGACTTGTCTCTATGCTGAGTTAGTGCTGATGGTGCCCATGGATGCTGGAGGAGCAGCTGGTTGTAACAGGGTTCTCCTGGTGCTGAAGGTTCTCAGAAGGGCACCCAACACTGCAATACAGCTGTTTACAGCCTGAGCCTTTAATTAGGCTGGAACTTGAAATCAAACCTTTTTGAAAGGGATTGTCAGCCTCTGCTGATCTGCATTAAATGAGTGCCTGGAAATGACTGGCATCATGCAAGCAATTGTTTTTTTATGGGGTACTCTCAAACTCTTTATGTGTACAATAAATTATAGTCAAGCTGTCTCATGCCATAAGGAAGCTTTAGCATATGATTCCTGTTCATTCTTTTCACTTGTCTCAGATTATCTTATTGATTATAGTATTTCTGTTTCAGGTCATCCTCTCCTTT
>NW_009953652.1:2479106-2483355 GCF_000747805.2 Chaetura pelagica | reverse complement strand
TTCCCTACAAACATGCAAAATTCCATTATGATTTCCTTTGTTGGTTAGTGCTTTACAAGACCTAGTTTGATTGTTGTTATTCTTCTTATCTTTTTTTTTCTCTCTGAAATTCTCATTCTTCAATAATGTTTAGTAATACTGTTATTGTTATCACAAAAGTTAATGACTGCATGCCTTTCAGAATTTTGTGTTGTTCATATATGGCTGGTAGACTTAAAACATTTTGTATCAGTTTTTCCTTACTAACTAGGTTTTATAATACGGAACGCTGGCTAGGTCTGGGAAAGAAAGCACAAACATTTCGTTTCTCCTCATACACCTCGAACATGAATAAATACAGACAAAAACCACAATAATTCTAGCCCAAACTTCTTCTCACCTAGAGTACTTCCAAACTTCCTAAAGGAAGCTGGTTACAAACTATATTTTAAACCCATTTTGGTAGTCAAATACACCATTTAATTGGGCCATGTTACTTATCACACCTTTGCTGAGAAAATAGTTACAGACAGGCAGAGACTGCTCAAGAGTTAGGGTGAGTGGTAGTCATACACATGCTGTGTTACTGCATGTCAAAATCTCTGTTTCTCTGTTTAGTAGTCATAGTTGCATTTTAGTGTAACTCTCTTAAGTGTTGACATAGTGAATGCTACTAAGGATGACATGGAAATGACTAAGAGGCATGTCTTAAGGCATGACTCTTAATGTTTTGCAATGGTAGATCTAAATTAAGTTGTATAATTAATGCTGTAATTATTACACTTACATGTTTTATTAGATCAGAAAATAATGTGTTTATATTTAAAGAAACACTTTTATTTGCCTGATTTTTATTCATTAGTGTAGATTTCAAAATGGGTTTTTGGTTTTCTTTAGAATTTCTACTGTAAAACTCAATGTGACTGGAGGGTAGCTGTACAGTCAGCTGATGAACATGGAGTTGAGCAATCCATTGCACCAGGAAGAAAATGCCACACTAAAATCCTTAACACAGGTCTTGTGTTACTAGGAAGAATTTTTTCTTTTCTGTATTTGTGTGCAAGCGGATATCTAGTAATTGCTGAGATACCATGTGACATGGTAAAGCAGCACTTTATTGCTTTAATGCCCTCTGCTTTCCTTGCACCTGTCAGGTAAGCCAGTTATTCAGGTGACTTAGCAGATGGTTTTGGAACAGGTGTGTCTGTTAGCATTTGCAGAGTGAGGTTTTCTATGGTGTGTATATAGCAGCCTTCCTCTCCTGGCTCTTTTTTCTGGTGCATGTTTTTAATAACACAGGAGATGTTATGCTCAAGGTTGTCATTCGAGAGCAGCCTGTGTTACTCCTTTGACTAACTAGACTGAAATGCCACATCTCTAGTAAGCAGGTACACGCTGGTTTTGGACACTAAGCTAACGACTTTTATGATAGTTTTGAAAACAGTCGAACAACTGATGTGAAATAGATGTGGGGGCATGAAAACACCCCTACGTAACTGTTTGGTTTTTATTCTTCCTGGATTTGTTGTGCTCTGGAAAGTAACAAACGTGTGTCACACTCACGTAGTAGCAGATCCTCTCTCCTGCACAGCCATGATACGTCACAGCTCAGAAAACATTAGTTACCTCATTTCTAAGAGAGATTTAAAATACTGGGTGTCTGTGGTTTAAGTATTTATCCCTGTTACCTAGGCTATGCAGGTAAATGGGGACTGCTGCTACTAGGGTAGTGGTAAAAGGTTGGCGCTTATCTTAGAACCTTCTGTTTCATGTTTCCTTAGAGCCACATAATTGGCTTCACTGGGCTTTGGATCAAATTGAGAACAAAACAGTTAATTGCCTTGCAGAGTCCGACTTCTGAGGTAGATTTCCCCAAGCTGCTGCTTTGTTTCTAGATGAAGGGATTTGGAGGCAAGCCTAAGTACTTCAAATATATCCCATAGCAATAAATAAACATTGGTCACAACAACTGAAAAATGAAATAAAAAATAATTAATTTGATAGTTGACTGTGGTAACCAACCTATTGAGTGGAAATATGAGTGTGAAGTATTGTGGTATGGTATTAAGCATACTCAAGTCTCATTTTTCTTTCAGGGAGAAAGACCTTAATGCAAAGTTTATTATTTCAATGGAGAAAAATAAAACGACGATCACAAACCTAAAGGTGAGTAAACACAGTTTAAAGAGGAGTCCTAACTGAATAGCTGCCAAAACATGACTGGACACAACAGTGGTGCTCACTGCACTGTGGAGAACAGCCTTTAGTTTTTAAAATATAGTCTTGGAATAATCCCTTGAAGAAACAGGTTAAACTTTCCACTTGCTGCATTGTGGTTTTCTGCAAACTCTTCTCTAGGCTGTATCTCATAGGTTTTTCCAAGGTTTATTACTATGGACATTACTTAGCTGGAAGATGAAAGCCAGCAATAGAAGAGAGGTAGGAGCCTGGTAGTAATAAACCTTTGCTTCATCTGTAGAAGGTTTCTTCTGGATTTCCCATAAAAATGAACTAAACCCAAAGTGCCCATCACTTGCTATAGTGTTTTGATGGTCTATTTTAACATTTCTCACAGCAAGAGAAATCGTGCACAGCAAATAGGATTTTACAATCATTACTATATGAAAAGCAATTTCAGTGTGTAGTTTGTTTAGACTCGTTCAGATAGAAGTGAATATTGCTGAAGTGTAGTACTGGCTGTCATGTCGTTAGCATGATGATAGCCTCAAGCAACATATATGTAACACCATTTTGATTATGACTCCACGTTGAAATACTGTTCGCAGTGCAAAAGTCTCTTTGGCTCCTATTAATAATATGTGTAAGATAATCCCTTATAAATCTGAATTTCAAATATACAGAACTGATTGAACATAAGTATTGTGACAAAAATGTACAGTGGTGTTAAGAGCAGTAAGCTAAAATCCAAATAATTCCTGCTTTCCTGCTGTTAAATTTACTCTCTAATTGTTTATTGTAAAATGTTTTTAATTACTTCATCAGGATACCTTGTACCAGCTCTCTTTTTTTGTTGTTTTTTCCCTTTTAAATAGGTACCAGAAGGTAGTACTGGAGACACAGGACGAGAAAGAACTAAGACATTTACCTATGATTTTTCCTATTTCTCAGCAGACAGCAAAAGTCCCAGCTTTGTTTGTCAAGAAATGGTAGGATTTCTGAATGTTAATAATTATTTTTTTTTCCCCTTTTCTTTGGCTTGAATGCATTCATTGAAACTTCTTTACATCAAAAGTGGTTCTTAGGTAATTTAGAAATTCCCATGGTACCTGAGAATTTAAATTGTCTTTTGTTTCTTTTTTTTTAAAAAACTTATCTAACATTAAGTGCTGTGTTTTCTAATACAACAGGCTAAATGCCTACTTTCAAGTTCTCTTGTCTAATTTGTCTTATAAGGTCAAGTTAGAAAACTTTTCTGAGCACTAAACTTTGTTTCTGAAAAGCATACATCTTTACTTAGGCAGAAACATTCTTCTTATCTGGTTGAAGTGGGTTTTTTTTGTCTAAAAGTCTTGGTACACATTAAAGAAGATTCTACTTTCCTCTCCCTGGAGTATTTGGCTTAGGAAAAGACAAAACTGCCTTTCTTTCTGCACACTCAGAAGAGAATATCAAGCTCAGAGCTATAGGCAGTAGCTAGATGAACAAAATAGAACTTGGGAACTTTTGGAATTTAGGATGCTGTAATCTCCAAGTGAGAGTATTTCTTTCCCCTTAAAGTAGTGCAAGGGTTTGCCAAATATTCTGTAATCTGGTCAGATACATACCTTTTTTATGTACCTCATATGCAACCCCCAAAATCAGAGATATTGGCATGTCTAAACCTAAAAAGCCACACAATTAAAACCAATAATAAGAAACAATACGTTGAAGCCAATTTTATGTTTTTATGAAGAGGATGAACTTTGCCATTATATGTTATAATTATTTGATAGGGAATTCGTGAATTTGTACTTGAAATTTCTGTTTAACCATCAGTGTAACTGATGGGTCCTTTTTTTTTATTTTTAAGCTGCTTTATTTCAGTGAGTTATTAGTGTTTCATGCAAACATTTGATAATGTGTATTAAACTTTTTGGGTTGTTAATTCCTGACGATCTTTGAAGGAACACGGTTTTTGTTATATTCTCTGAAATATCAAGAAATATACATTTATCTGGGTGTTGATATAGAAATACGGTAATTACTTTAGCACTATGGTAATTTAAGAAGCAGTGTTATTTGAGCACAAAGTTTGGAACCCTACTTTCTA
>NW_009953652.1:2459142-2479093 GCF_000747805.2 Chaetura pelagica | reverse complement strand
GGTTCAGGCCCTATGGCTGTACCAGATCTTTAGCAAATGCTTGAAGATGAGCATGCTGAGAGTTATTTATTTATTTTAATTAAAGGAGCTTTGATCATTATTCTATGTATTTTTCTGCTCCAGTTCTAACTGAAGCTTGAGATTCTTGGTTGTGGTTTTGCAGACACAACAAATCGTTGCCTTGTTTGTTCATGCAAATTGATTAAGGTCTCAGTTCAGTATTTCATAGTTTTATGAAAATGCATATAAATCTCAGTGGTAACTGATGACTGTATTCTTAGTTCTTCCTGATATACATGAGTACATCTCCATAAAACAGTATTGATTATTCATCAATGCATATTGCAAAATATACTATAAATAGAAGTATAGAAATTCTTAAGCATTGATTGTGCCTTAGGTTTATAGGTCTTTGATATATATATATATTTTTTATTCCTTAGTTAGGTATTTCTTTACCTGACTTTAGATACTTGTGGAAAGCTGTGTTAGACAAGAATTAGAAGAATCCCAGGAAGAGAGTCCATTATGTTGTTAGGCTGTTGCTGTTACAATGCGGGCTTTTCCCAGAATGTGCTGTGAAATAATGAAGTTAGTTCTTGTTAAAACTGCCATTTGCAAAGGAAACTTGAATTATTATAAATGGGTAAGCAGGTTGTATCCTGTGTTCATGTCCTATTTCCACATAGAAGTGATAGGTTTTCCATATTTTAAGTTTTTCATTACCAGTGCCATTTTGCCTCTGTTTCAGGGTGGGACAAGTTGCAGAAAGATCAGTTTGATTTGCCTGTGTCAGGTGCTTATAGAAAAAGGAAACATTGAAATGCTCATATGTGGATTGCTGCAGCAGCCTTGAGCAATGTTTTTTTTTTTAAGCTGTGAGCTTTATGGTTCGTAGTAATAGGATGCTAACAATAAATCTTAAACGTGGCTGCTATTACAGTGTGTTCTACAACCCCAGACTGCCTCCTCATCCTTGCTGGCAAGAATACTAACTTCTCTTGCTCAGCCACAAAAATATTGTGTCCCTGTGTCAGGTGTTGTTTTAATTACAGTTTGTGCGGCACGTTGGAAACAAAAACAGTTTTCAAACAATGGGAGTGCTGTTTCTAAACAAATGGTGCACAAGCTATTGTTTTGTTTGTGTTATTCATTTCATACTTAATCAGAAGACTTTGTAGTTAAGCTCTTATCGAGTTGGTGCAGAATTTCCAGTTTACTGCACCAGTGGCATAGAAGAAAGGTGTCATTCATTGACATTCATCTTGCCATGGAATAAAACTGATCTCGATTGCTGGTAATGTGGTTGTCTAGTGCATTTTGTTCATGACTGTTATATTTTTCCATTAGAAAGGCAGAAAAATAATAAATGGAAGTTGTTTAATACTACATGCCCTTTTAATAGCCTTGTAGATGTAAAATATACTTTAGTATACAAAAATTAGAGTAGGAGGGGTGTTACCACGAAGCTATCTAGTTTGTAATCATGGAAGAGAAACAAACAGAATTTTGATGAGTTTACTGCCCCTTTGTCATAAGCCAGTGTTCCAGTCATTTGTTTCTGATAAAATCCCATCCTAACCATATCTTTTCTTCTAACTTGTGTGTTAAGCCTTTGTGTTCATCCAACACCAAATCTAAGTGTCCTATCTATCACCCACAAATTTTTAAAAGAAAAATTAAGTCAAAACAATAGTGCCTAAGGACTTGGTCAAGATGGTGAGGTAAATCTTGGACATTAAGAAACAGAAGAAAGGGGGGGAAAAATAAATGAGCAGTTACTTAGAAAGGAGAATTCAACAAAGGTGCTCCTTTCCAAATGACAAGTGAGAGGGCAGTTGTGATTTGGCTGATCTTTATACTCCTCCTCTTTGAGAATTATAACAGATTTCAGCATTGTAACTCCTTTTCTTACAGGAAGATCAAGTTAAGTATTCCAAAGACATTGGCAATGGAGCATTAATGATTGAAGAAATTACCCAGCACTTCTTCCTTGTAGCAATGGCATGATTATACTGTGTGTGCACCATTTGCTATTAATAATGACTTTTACACCTTGGTTAATTTAATTAACTTAATTCCTGTATACTACAGATGAGCAGCCAAATCATGTGAAGGCTCTTAAGAGATTTTTGAAAATATGTTTGGATTGGGATGGTCAGATTAATACTTTCATTGAGAGAGAAGCTGTGCAGTGGGAATGTGGATGGAAATAAGGGGTAATGATAAGGAAAGGTCAGAAATCTGGGATAATGGAGATGGCAAGCCGGAGGAAGGTGATGAAGGCATCTGCTGGGAGCTGAGCTTATTAGGTGAGAGCAAATCCCCATATTATGGGATGTAGAGGGTGGAACATTATCAGTTTCAAAGGGTGAAAGTGAAGGGGCTAGCTGAGGAAAGAGGGTCACTTACCATAGAGAGAACTTTTCCACGTTTGCCAGCCTAAAAGGTATTGGTATGTAAAAGCCAGCTAGAGAGGAAATAGGGAGAAAATAATGGTCTAATTTTTTACACTTGGTCAAAGGAAAAAATGCAAATGAATCAGTAAGATTTCCTTTTGAGAAGGGTCTGGATATTTGCAAAAGATGAAGAGTTTGGCAAACACAGGACAGTTGGCAGAGATACAAACAATAAGGATACTAACAGTAAGGAAAAGTGAATGAAGTATCTGAGATAAGCTGAAAAAAATTGAAGCAGTAGAAAGTAGTGTTCGTTTGTTTCAGGATTTTTGTACAACTGCCTGTCAAGTAGATCTCTGGCAAAAAAATAGACTGTTGCCCTGTGTAAACTAAACATAGTAGTAATATTTAGCATTTTATTTGGGGTACTAGTTTTCTGTCTTGTAGTAAATATTGTCAGTTGATGCCAGTAGCTTGTATTGTGGTAGTTTATAGTTTAATATTTATGATGCTGAGCTGTGGCTGATGACAGCTGTTTTCCCCAAGCTTCTGTTATCTCAAAGAACTTTCTTTGTTTTTAGGTTTTCAAAAATCTTGGTACAGATGTGCTTAAATCTGCTTTTGAAGGTTATAATGCTTGTGTTTTTGCTTATGGACAGACTGGATCTGGGAAGTCCTACACCATGATGGGAAATGCGGTATGTTGTATTTTGCAAATGTACATTTTTGTTCTGTAGCAATGCATTGAAAATATTCTATTGCAAGAGGCTGTTTTTGTGGAATCATTATTGTTAATTGTGTCTGTATGCTGCTGACAACCCATGTAGCATACCTTCAAGTAGTAACCACAGGTTTTAGAGCCTATTCTTTCAGAGGTGCAGGGTGTTTAAAAAGAGATACTCTGTCTGGAAAAAAAGCAGTAATTTTCAGTAGCAAACCCAAAAATTTCGAATATTGCTGCTGACTTTCTTTTCCACACTCAAGACAAAAAAGCAGGCGCTGGTTTTGAGAATATGAATGCTCAGCTTTTTCTGAAGAGATGTGGGTTTTTTAGACCTTTTTTGAAGGGTCTGAAGCTTAAAAGAGGCCCTTGACCCATGTTTAGAGAAGACTGTCAAGTAAGGAATAGAAACTGGGGATCAGAGTTGCTTAATTTTAAGTTTCAGCAAACCATTATGAGATGATACAGTAACTTTAATTTTAAGGATTAAGTCCTGTTGAGGACTGCAGTGGAAACCCTGGAAGAAGAAGGCATGGCAGGAGGGGCACTTTGCAGTTTGTGAGGAATGGAAATTGTTTCTTGCAGTTGCCTCTATGATTGCCCAAGGACAGAAACAATCCACTAAACTTTTGGGAGTGGAGCAGTGTAAAATGGCTGACTGATAAGTTTGTTGCAAGGCAACCTCTGCAGGTTTCCTTCTCCTTTAATCCTGGAGAAAAAAATAAACTACAGGTATCTTCTCCCAGCAGAATTATAAAGGGGATTATAGCTACTTGTCCTTCCTTAGGTAGATCACTCTTTTGAAAGGTAGGACTGGCCAGTTTGCACCTCCTTTGGTTTAGGAGAGTAAATTAGTTGTAAATATTTTTCTTTTGGTTGTAACAGAGTAAGTAGGTTTATATATAAACTTCAATATGGCAATCAGAATACACTTCTCTAACCAGAAAAGATGACCTAGATGTGGGTTTCTATTTCAGAGATTTATAAAAGTTACATTTTTAGGAGTCTGCCTCACTATATGTAATGACCACAATCATCAAGACATTTTGTGAATGAATACGTGTTGAAGTTTGTTTGACACTATTCAATAATAAACATCTAATCTTCTTGCCATGATACATAAATACTTTAATCTGGCTTTGTACAGAATGTGTTTAAAATATACTCAGCCACCAAGTTAAATGCTTGAAAATTGATGGCCCTGTCAGGGAGACTACAGTGCTGTAAGAAAACTTATATTGGAAATATTTTTTTCCCTACTTGTCCTTAAAAAGCATGAATTCTATTCTCATTTTGCTTTCAAGATCTGCTGTTCTTGGCTCTGGAAGGCTTCTTCTGCAGTCTTGTGTACAGCAATCATTTCAAGAAGTATATGGACCAGTTAGAGTAAGTCTTGAGCAGAGATCCTGACATGATCAGAGATCTGTAAAATACAGTATGTGAGGAAAGTCAGACTTGTGTATGCAGAGAAAGGAAGTATGTGGAGGAATAAAAGTCTTCCAAGAAGTGGAAGGCTGCTGCAGAAAGGACAGGAAAGGTAGATGGATAAGAAACAATACATATAAATTGCAATAAGGAATTTTCTGTTTAGATAACACATAAGGAAAACAGGCTTTTAATGAGAAATTCAGCTCTAGAGAGAACTGCCTGTTTTGGTTCTACAGATTTCCATGACTGGAAACTGTAACCCCCCAAAAAACCCTGTCAAAGATGTAGCTGATTCTGCCCTGGAGCTGTAGGGGGTGAAGAGGAAGAAAATGTTTAAATACAGTTTCTAAAAAAAGGTGTGCATTCTGTAAGATGTACATTTTACTGATAAAAATGCTGGCAACTGTGTGTTCCTCCATTTTCATCACTATTTTACTATGGTTGAAGTTACTCAATTAGAGCTAATATTTCCTATTTTAAGACTCTCTTTGCAGTTGCTAAATTGTGTCAGACACTAATGACTCACCTAAAACTTTGTGATGGATCTTTCATGTTTTTTCTTAAATTTTAATTAAAGCTATTCAGGTGTTTCCAAGCATGAGATGAAAGAAAAGTAATTTTCCTCTTCTTGTATTTAGAAAAAAATAAAGAAGTGTGTGTAAATTTCCAATACTGAACCCTGAACTTTATGTGGAATTAGAGATTGATACATATTGGGGAAGGCTGCTCTGTTACCAAAGACAACTTTCTCAAAAAAAGCCTGATGAAGCTGCAAGTTTCTCCTTTTATTTAGGGTTTTGTTTGTGTGTTCGTTTTTTTCATCCAAGGTACAGTCAGGTGAAGGGTTAGGTATGGTAGAAAGAGAGAAATTGATTTTTTCAAAGGATGGTGTGTGGTTTGAGACTCTGATTAAGAGGAGGAAGGACTGGAAAAGGGCAAACTGGAGGAATATGGTATGATTGAAAAAAAAAAAAAAAAGAGACTGGATGATGAATTAGGAATTATATCTGGGCAAAGGAAAGGAAGAGGAGCTCAGCTATAACACCTGGGAGAAGATTGCTGGTACAGAGAATGCAGGGGGAAGCTGGAAAATGAGGACAGAGGGAACCAGCATGGGATCAGGCTTGGGGTGAGCTTGGGCAAGAAGGGTCGTGTTTTATGTGGGGATCTGAGTAGAAGACACATCTTTGCCCATGAAGCATTCGCCCTGCCAGACTGTGGGAGTGTGCGCTGTGTTTGTGTTTTTCCTGCTGCCAGGTATCTGCAGAATCCCACCAGACAAAGTCTTGGGTGCCTGGAGTGTCTGGGCTATGCTCACCTTGGTTGTTTGGTTTGGTTTGTCCTAATTTGCCTCCTGTTTAGTTAAAAGGTCCCTAACTCTAAGCAAGAACGTTTCTCTCAGTGGTGCATAGCATTAGAATTAGTCCATTGCATCAAATCTCTTATGTGTTTTTGAACTGGAGGCAAATTGCAGCTGACAGACTGTTTTGTGAGCTACTTCTGAGTTTGCAGCTCTGGGCTCAAAGCTCATCTGTATATATATGTCCTCTCCCTTTATTCTTAGTAGCCACATTCACTCGTTTCAGCTCTGAAAAGAGTGTTAACTGCTGTCTTTAGGAAGTGGTAGGGAAGAGATATACTCAGCAGGTAGTTGGTCATTTACCTATTCTGTGTGGGAACAGGGCTGGCTGGGATCGAAACAACATGTTGTCAGCTGGGATCAGAACTGCAAGGCACTCTCCTGCTCCCCTCTGCTGCTGAGGAAAACCCTGGCTTTTGACTTACTGCCTTGCTGCTTGGCTGGAAAATGTCTCCCTGGAGCAATGGGAAGAGTGGAGCTGCATGCTAAGGCTTGGATATCTCATCAGTGTTAGCTTTTGCTTCACAGTCTGGCACATCTTTGACATCAGTGGTGGAGCAGCAGCCCTGCTGGAATGAAGCTCAATTCTCAAGTGCCAGCTTAATTGAGAAGATGACATCCTGCTGGTGCTGGCTGCTGTGTTAGCTGAAGTGTCAAGGACCCCGTAATGGATAGTTGCAGCCCTGCTAGTAAACCATGTAGTCTGTAAGAGATCTGTGAGAAGGATATGCTTTTTCAGTTTGCTTTATTAAACTGACTGAGCATTTTATGCATAAAAATTCTTTGACTGCAGACTCAAGCATTCAGAATTTAAATATTAATTTTACTTTGGCTGCATTATGGGATACAGTGAATGTAGTTTTAATTTTGTTATTGCATGCTATTTTATCCAAAGGGCCTGCTGCTCAAGACAGGAAGGACTCTGAGCTGGAAATTAGAGATTTGAATGAGAGTGGCTCATGGGTGCACATCTATGGCTTTTTCCCCATTCCCTGCAGATGTTACCAAGTCCATAGTGAAATGAGATAGAAGTTCTAAAAAATACTATTGAGATAAGACAGTTCATGTGTTGCTCTGAGGAGTCAGTTTCTGCCTTAAGCTTGAACTAAATGAGGGGAGCAAAATATATCCCACTAGCAAAGAATTGGAGCTGGTATGTGGGGTCCAGTACACACACACAAGGATTAAAACGGCAAAGTGACATCAATTAAATAAAGGGCAAGAGGGCATTTGCTGAAAAATTGTGATTTATTTTTTTTCCCTTTTTTTCTGGATGTTGGAACTCTCAGCTAGTGCTATTGGGTTTTATTTTTCAAAATACGTTGTGTGTGCGTGCATTGCCTTCTAAATAAGGATTGTTGTTGTTGCAGGGTGATGCTGGTTTAATACCTCGAATTTGTGAAGGTTTATTCAGCAAAATAAGTGAAAAAACAAAGCGGAATGAGGCATCCTTTCGAACAGAAGTGAGGTAGGTCTTGGTGTGCTAATAATTTGCTGATTATCAAACTTGTTTCAGTTACACTCACCCTGTTTCATTTTATCTCTGAGAAAAGTGTGCTTTTCAGATAACTTTCCATGCTTGGCCTCAGTCCTATAATTGTTTTTTGTTGGCAGTCGTAGTCAAAATGTGCAGTGCTACTAACTTCAATCTAACAGCTGTGCATTTTGCTATATTTAAATGATGGTGAAAATGCCATTGCTACTGGACAGTATCTTCCTTATTTTTACCCTTTATTTCAGGCTGACGTTAGATCCTGATTGTGCTGACAGCTGCTTCCTTTCTACTTGCTTCTTGCTGTTTTGGCTTTTTTTCCTTATGATACAAGTACACTGCAATCAATTACTATCTTAAGCCAACTTTGGATCTCTTTGCTTCTCCAGGCATCTTGCATTCAAACACAGTGTGAAAAAGGTTCTTGAATCAGTCACTGGTTTTCTAATCTTTCTCTTTCAGTTATCTGGAAATTTATAATGAGCGTGTGAGAGATCTTCTCCGACGGAAGTCATCAAAAACTAATAATTTACGAATACGAGAACATCCAAAAGAAGGACCGTATGTTGAGGGTAAAAACATTTTCAGTGTTCTGCACTTGTCATTTTATTATGTTTACATATTCTAAAATGTCATGTCTAATTGCGTAAGGCATTGTTATCTTTTAAATTATAAATGATGATGCAGTGCTTCCCTTTGATAGAAACGCGCTAACGGAGAATAGCCTTTCATTTTGTATCCCCACTCACTTTCCCAATTTGAAGATTGTTATACATATGCAGTTTTTATCTGTGAGTTTATAACACATTTTAAAATAATATTAAAGGATGCGATTGGTTTTAAGAATTTGTTGACTAAGATTTACCAATCTCTAATGCTTAGGTGGAAAAAAGCCTATTAGGAACTAATTGTCATAATCTGCCCTCTGCCAGGGAAGGTTCATGTCTCTTGAGGGATTATGCTTGTTATTGCAGTTAGTACTTTAGGATTGCATATTTTTTTCTTAATTTACTGTAAACATGTAAGTTTTCCATTGTTCACATGAGGCCTCATTCCTTTCCTTCAGTGATAAGCAAGTATGACAATAAACACTAATTGCAGCAATATTTTGCAGCAGTGAGGATAATTTGAATCTTTTTGTGAGGCAAATCAAGTGCATGTATGAGCATAGTGTAACACTCTGTCTTTCTTTAGATTTGTCTAAACATTTAGTGCAAAATTATGGTGATGTAGAGGAACTTATGGATGCAGGAAATATAAACAGAACAACGGCTGCAACTGGAATGAATGATGTCAGTAGCAGGTCACATGCCATTTTCACAATCAACTTCACTCAGGTATCAAAAACCCGCTGACTTAATATGTGTTTACATTCTATAATTTATACGATAATTAAAACCCAAGATTGTTAAATAAGCAAGAACGGATGGATAATGGCTATGTTGTTGTCTTGTGACAGGGAAGTTTAAAAATGTGAAAATACTGTTTTGGGAATTATAAACAAGTTTATCAGTGATTATAATCTTTAAAATTTACAGTGCAATGTCATTACTTAAAATGGTATTTAATAGATTTTAAGGAGATAATTATTGAGAGTTCAGATTGGATAACAGTAACCAGTGCCACTGTGTTTCATGATGCTGCTCTGACAGGAGGAGTGGGTGAGGAACATGTTGTGTGAGGAGGCTTCAGCTAGTCAAACATGGGCTGTGATTCTGTGAAATACCCTTTACACTCTGATGTTATCCAAGGTTTACAAAAAAGACGCTCTGCATGGCTGAAATCATAGCACGTAGAAATGTTTTCTCACTGTTTTCTTGCTGAATCCTCATTACTATTGAACCTGTTTATATTCCTTGGTTTACTGATGCTACAATGGAGATATAACATCTCCTTTTTTATATGTAGTAAACTCCTTTTCTAATGACTCCTGCTCTTCATCTTGTTTTAGGGGCCTTTTTAGGCAGTCCATGGATAACCTACTAGATGAAGAGAAGGTAGCATAGAGGTGGTTCACTCTTCTGACAGAACTTTGCATGTCTCCCTCCAAAAACACACATGCACAAAATCCCATGCACCAGCTGTTCACAAATGATAAATTGCTCATTACAAAGCTTTCAGAAGAAGATGAGAGGCGGGCAGCAAAATGTTTTTTTCTACTGTTGTGCTGTAAAAGTGGAAGGAAATTTGAAGTAGGGCAATCTGAGTTGGCTTACATGAATTAAGATAAAAACTGGGAGGAAGCCTCAGCTAAAATCATAGGATAAAATTGCAATTGCTACTTACTTGAACTTGGAAGCAGGGGGAGAAATTTAGTGTAAATGTGTCTGTGTATGCTAGAACTTGCTGAAAGCTAAATATATATCTAAGTGTTGAAAGTTTAATAAAATGAATGCAACACATATTCACTGTGCATCATGCAAATACCAATTCACAGGTTTCAGTGCATGTGCGTAAGTGGCTAGAAAGTTGCAAATAATCCAATTTAAAGTAGTAACCACATGAGTGGGAGTTATGCAGCAATTCATGATCAAATGACTTTCTGTGGCACCTCTGATACACCTGTCTTCTGAAGCTCTGCTATTGTAAACAAGTTAAATTAAATTGTAAGATGAAAAAGGCCTCTAAGTTGGAATCAGTAAAATTTTGTAATTTGATAGCTTAACACACTTTTCCTTCTATTTTTTCTCTGTAGGCTAAATTTGATTCCGAAATGCCTTGTGAAACTGTTAGTAAGATCCATTTAGTAGATCTTGCTGGAAGTGAGAGAGCAGATGCCACTGGTGCCACAGGGGTTCGATTAAAGGAAGGAGGGAATATTAACAAATCTCTAGTTACTCTGGGAAATGTAATTTCTGCCTTAGGTAAGTCTCTGATTTTTGTGCTTGTCTGTTTTGGGGTTTCTTTTAGTTGTTAAATACCTTTCTGTTTGTTTACTTAGAATTCTGTTCATTTTTACTTACACAAATTTTGGTCTAACACATATGCTTTTTGAAAATTAATGAAAATACGTAATTGTGCTTTTTTTTCCCTACCCCCACATCACAGCTGATTTATCTCAGGATGCAACAAATCCTCTTTCAAAGAAGAAACAAGTGTTTGTGCCTTACAGGGACTCTGTGTTGACTTGGCTGTTGAAAGACAGCCTAGGAGGAAACTCTAAAACAATCATGATTGCCAGTAAGTGTTTTTTAAATTATTTTTTTGCATCTTGAACAGTTCATGCTTAATAGGAGTGGCTGTAAATAGTTAGATTCCAGATGCTTTGTTAAGGCAGAATATTGTTTACACAATAATGATTTCCTTCTTTCTGAGTCTTCTAGTAACACTCTGCCTTTAAGTGGGCTCTGCAGGACACCTCTTCCAGCAGTAGAACTACACAGAATTTCATTGAGTGTATGGAGGCAGTCTAGTTGTTTAGTAATATCAGGAACAATAGCAGGTCTGCCTGCAGAATTCAAGAGCTTAATTTTCATATGTAAGTCAGGTATTTGGGTGCATTAACCACTGACTATTTGGTCACCAGTGTAACAAGGCATCCAGATTGTGTGTCTACAGTTGTTACATATTTGTTTGCATAAATAAGAATCACCCAAATACATGTGCCTAATTGCCTGTGTTTGCTCTGACATCTGCCTCACTGCTGTGATTCTTTGATGGATGGACAGTGGAATGGTTAGCTAATTTGACCAGTTAAACTTCAATAGTTCCTGATTATTCTTGAGGTTCATTTGCATTCCAGACAGCTCTGTTGCTCATGGTAAATGCTCAAACCTGAGCCTAGATAAAGTCTTGTACTTCTCTCCCCTTACATCTTTCTGCTCCAGGTTGCAGTCTTTGATCTCCAGTTAAAAAATATATTCCAGCTTTGTGCATCTAGTCAATACTGATGTGTGAATCAGTTTACTTTTCCAAAACTGTGTTGTTTTTATTGCATTAGCAGCAGAAACAACCTGATGTCTTTTGACGTTCTATGGGTAAGACTATAATTTTAATTTAACCTACTTTTTGAATGCACACAGCATTTTAGCTTTTTGTCTAAACTTTAATTATTTATGACCAGTCATCTTGTAAACTGTTCTTACAGCATCCTTTTTACTCAGGATGCTTTGTAAGGATCACTTGGTTTAAAAACCTACCTATGGCATATGTATTGCAGGTTTTTTAACAAATTGGAATGGGAATTCCATTCCTAAAAAAACCCCAAGTGAAGCTAGGAGGCTATTTAAGGTGAGGGGAGGATTTTGGATGTTGGAGGTGTAAGGCTTGAAGAAAAGAGCAGCTCTGAAATGTTTCTCGCTCTTTCCTGCTCAAATTAAAACCAGACTAACTGATGCAGTCCTTTTTTGGGAACAGTAGAAGAGCTGGATCAAAGGAATAAAAATGCATTGGATCAAGTTCTGGTTCTTCAGTTGCTTATCTGGGTAGCAGTTCCTTTGTTGCATGATTTTGGGGATGTTTGTGGGATCTATGTCACCTTCCTTCCTCAGGATGATCACAGTAGTACTAAAAGAAAATCTTGGACCAGCCTCTGCTTTGTTTTTCTGTCTACATAACACTGTGCTGGCATCTTTCTTCTTCATGCTTTCTTTCACAGAATCACAGAATGTTTGGAGTTGGAAGGGACCTTGAAGATCATCGAGTTCCAACTCCCCTGCATGGGCAGGAATCCCTCCCACTAGAACAGGCTGCTCAGAGTCCCATCCAACCTGCCCTTGAACACCTCCAGGGATGGAGCCCTCACAACATCTCTGGGCAGCCTGTTCCAGTGTCTTACTACCCTTACACTGGAGAATTTCCGCCTGATCTCTAACCTAAATCTCTCTTATTGTAGTTTAAAACCATTATTCCTTGTCCTATCACTGCAAGCCCCTGTAAAAAGACCCTCCCCAGCTTTCCTGTAGGCCCCCTTCAGGTACTGGAAGGCCACTATGAAGTCCCCCTGGAGCCTTTGCCAAGTTGAACAACCCCAACTCCCTCAGCCTGTCCTCGTCAGAGAGGTGCTCCAGCCTTCAGATAATTTTTGTGGCCCTTCTCTGGACATGTTCCAACAGGTCCACATCTTTCACTTAACACTGTTGAGTAACTGGGTTTTTTCAACAGAGGGATTGGAAGGAGAAGTTTTAGAAACACAGTGAGCTTTCAGTGAGCCTATAATAATGCTTACAGCACACAGCTGCTTTTTCAGCTACTTCATCTATTAACGATGGTGCTTCTTGGCAGAGTCCTGATGGTTGATCTTTTCACCAACACGCTATACTGGTAACGTGGCTGAATTGCCTAACAGAGCCTGACAAGCTGTCTGGATGCATTTGGCCTGCCATTTCTGTACCTAAACACAAAAAACGCAGGAAGATCACCTCAAACTGTAGGAAAGGCTCTTATAAGAAGACATCCAATTCTGATTTGTCATATTTCTGTAACATATTTTAACATCCTTCCAGAAAGAGAATTATTGAGTAGTGGAGAGGAGACAGTAGATAAAGTAGGGAAGTGTTAGTATGAGCTAGGGGAGGTATAGTCTGTTGCCAAGCACATCTCCCCTAGTTCAGGAAGTCTCTACCACAAAAAGAATATTTATTGCTGTTGAGAGAATAAGGAAGAGCAGAATATTTCAGCTACTTGATTATTTTTTTCAGGGCTTTTTGTTGTCTGATTTTCTGTGTCTCTTGTTCACTTTGATTAGTAAGATTTCTGATCCCTCATAATTTCTTAGTGGTGGTGTTCTCTTCTGTGTTTTTGCTCATCTATTTGGATGCAGTAAATATCTTTGTATTCAGGAGCTTATTGTATATTGTTAGGAAAATTAGGTGAAAGATAGCATTAGCACTTTCATTTAAATTCCATTGCTTTTCCTGGTTAAGTTGTCTTTAAAAATAATACTTGTTTGTCTTGATACATCAGATAGGTGGCAGTTCAGTGTGCTGCCAGCTGTCTGCAGCTCAGCAAAACAGCTATGTTTGTAGATTATAGCAGCTCTTGTTTTGGTTTTCATGTCTGCTTTAGGCTTGAATGTTGTTTCACTTTCCTTCAAAACTTGGACCGGACCTACTGTGACTTTACTTGAAATTACCTTTCTTATGAATATTTTACAGAGAGTCTGTGAAGTACTTCTATAGGATGCTGATACTTTCCAGAAAAATATAAATGTTAAGATTGACAGCAAAGTTTCTTTACAACACTTGATTGTTGGACTTGACTATAATAATAAACTATTCTAATACAGTGCTTACTTAAGCAAAGCTATAGTGACATGAAAGCAGTGGAGCTAGGTGAAGAGCTGGAACAAATTGTAGCCATACTGGTTAATCATAAATTTCTGTTTCTTCATCCATATTAAGTTTATCTGACTTTTAAATATAAACTAACTTTACTAAATGGAACATACGATGCTGGATAAACTGTTTCTGATTTCATCTCCTTAGCTATTTCACCTGCTGATGTCAATTATGGAGAAACTTTAAGTACACTTCGCTATGCAAATAGAGCCAAAAACATCATCAACAAGCCTACTATTAATGAGGATCCTAACGTCAAACTGATCCGTGAGCTGAGAGCTGAAATAGCCCGACTAAAAGCCCTGCTTGCTCAAGGGAATCAGGTTAGCTTGACTTGAAATTTGTGTGTGATTTTCCTTGAGTTATAACATCTATTCTTAGAATGTAATGAGATAATTATCTTTCATTATATTGATTTGAGTAAACAAGCTCTATGAGGCTATGAATTAATATTATTTTCCTGATGGAATCAGTTTCCATGTGACCAGTAGATTACCTCTTTTAACATAAGGAGGGAAAAGTTGTTGTCCTGAATCTTTTAGCTTTCTCTCAGTATAATCAGAGCTTGTTTGCAGTGTGCTGTGAAGAAGGTAGTCACCACAGCATGAGGAGACTGAGCAGTAACTATTTCCTGGGTCTAGCCTGCTGGACCGAAGACTTAGTTTATCTAGTATCTTAACAGACAGAATTTATAAAGTGTTTAAGATGCATAAATATAAAAATGAAGATGTGTAGGTTTGAATGATACATTTTATTTGTGTTTGGCTACACAGTACATTAGAAAATATGTAACATGCTAAATATGTAAAATTATTTTCAGTGATGTAAGGAAACGTTACACAATACCTCCCTTTTGCTCAATTCCCTTTCTTGTTCTATTAGTATTAGCCACTATAAAAATTTCCTGCCCAAGCTCAGTTAGGCTTAATTTTTAGTCTACTTCCAGGACGGTGAAACCAAGCTAACAATAAGAAAGTGGAAGTGTTCAGGGCCAGGTTGGATGGGGCCTAGAGCAACCTGATCTAGTGGGAGGTGTCCCTGCCCATGCAGGGGTGTTGGAACTAGATGATCTTTAAGGTTGCTTCAAACCCAAACCATTCTGTGATTCTATGAATATGCAATTGGCTCAGACCGACTATCTCTTCTTAATAATGTCACTTGGGAGGGCTAGATTTCATACTTGAGCAAATTTGATTTGGAAGTATCTGAAATGATACTTCAAATTTATTTATAGAACTATCTAATTTTATTTTAGATGGGATGTGCAATGTGAAATATCAGTTCAGTGTAGACTTTTCGTAGAAGGGTAGTACTTCGGCTAGATTTCATGCTATAAAACATTTGCTGAAAAAGGGGATGGGAGCACAGTTGGAAGCAGTATTAGGTATTGTAGATGATTAAAGTAGAGAGCTCTACTTTGTTACAAACAATTAGAAAACTCTTTATGTGGTTGAATTACTCTGTTATACTTGTGTTTCTCCCATATTCTTTGGGGTGGGAAAATTAATTTATTTTCAAAATACACTTTGATTTAAGTGTTAGCGAAGTAGATGAAACTTGGACCTCTTTGAAGATCTAATGCTTTGACCTAGTTCCAAGCTGTAAAGCAGTGGATATCACAAAAATAAATCTGATTCAGTTGCAGGATGTGATAGATGGCTGTGTGGGAGACAATAGAGAACTTGTTTACGTTAATTGAATTTGTCATGGTTGGTAAAACAGCAGGTGGTGTTATGTATGCACAGTAGAATATAAATCTCTGTGTAATTTCTTTTGTGATTTTTCTGTTATATTCCCAGAATACTGTATTGCAAATGCTTCTGTAGATCGCTGAAGATACTGGTTACCAAAATATAGTGCTGGATTCAGTGTAGAAGGTCACATAACAATGAGTATTGTTTGTGTGTGGTGTGTGTGTTGTGTAGTAGCTTTCCTTTTTCTAAGGCCAGTTACCTTAAAATATTTATATTAAAGATAAGCAATATATGTATGTATTATGGAAAAATGGTTAATTATTGATGCATAATAAATTTTCATGTTTTAAAGAAATATTAAGATAGATGTATCAGAATAAACTTGTGTTCTGTGTCTGCATGTGTGTGACCCCCTGTATACAATGTGAGTGGGAGTAATGCACTCAAATTATTTGTATTTGAAATATCTGCTTTGACAGGATTTTGATTACTCTGTTTACAGTATTTCAAGGTAAAATTATGTATATTGGAGTGTAAAATACTTCATGCTAAATAATAAAGTTGAACAATTACATTTTTTTATTTGATTTCACCAGAAATTGTTACTTTTTCCTTCCTTTTTTAACTTGATGATATTTACTTTTTACAATTTTAGATTGCACTCTTGGATTCTCCAACAGCTTTAAGTATGGAAGAAAAGCTTCAGCAGAATGAAGCAAGGGTGAGTCATAATTTCATAAAACAATTTTTAAACAAAAAAGAGGAAAGGGGGGGGTCGGTTGCAAGTGTTGGTAATTTTCAGGAATTTTTTGATGCGTAACTAGATTTTCTCCCACCAAACAGAATTGTTTTGGTGCTGTAGAAAAAGACAAACACTTATGTGTGAACTTGGAATGTTGTGATCCTGCTAATGTAAGATAACTTTATAATTAAGAACAAAGTGTATCTTTGATATTTATACAGCAGTTCTATTTAATGAAAATATTTGTTCCCAGGCCATCTTGCCTTACTAAAAAGTATGTTTGTAAATAGAATAGAGAGGGGAAGGTCACTAAATCAGAGTAATCAGTAACCTGTAATCACAGTCACAAAGCATTCAGTGTGTAGAAAATGCAGTAAAAGCTTTATGGCTGTATGGTCAACTCCCTTATGTTTTCAATTAATCAGTAACTTGTGTTCTTGGTTTAGGTTTTCAGAAAATTTCAGTCTTTAAATCTGATATGGACAAATACGTTCAGGGCTGAATTATCTTTCTTTTTTGGGGAGGGTCTAAGATCTAGGTGCACTTCATGGTGTACCTCACACCAAGGTGCTTCAATAATCCAGCCCAATGTAGAGGCTGGGAAAAATTCCCAGGTAGTTTATCTAAACTCGTAGGATCCAAAATAATATAGATATAATGGTACTTTCATTTCTCTAATTTATGATCTTTCATTCTTTATCATTCTGTGTTAATTTTTTTCTCTATACTTGCCTGTTTTTGAAGCTACTGCAAACTGCTCATAAAAAATAGTATTACACAGACTTAGGAAGCAAAAAGAGGAGACTATTTGAAGCATTTGGCTAAATAACAGCAAATATTTAGTACTGAATATGGTCAACAAGATGACAATGAAATATAGATATGATGCCTCTAAAAAATAGGGGCTTCTTAGCTGGTTTAAATGGTAAGATTTACAATTACACTTCTTAGACCTTTACATTTAGCAGATGAATGCATTGCTTTGAGAATCCTGTTTGATCAAAGTAATGAGTGCAGTTATCTGTCTGCACTTCTCAGGATTCCCTTTGGTAATACCAATTTTAAAGACATGCAGAAATACTTTTCAGTGAAAAGCTACATTAAAAATACACTTCGTGACAAAAATAATACACATGTTGTTTCCAGCATGAGCTGTAGCTGCAAAGTAGACTTCAGGCTTCTCCATAAGCCAAGTTTCTACTAGGAAGGCATTTTACAACTCTGTATAGTGTATGCAGGAATCCTTACTTTGTTATATTCAATAATTAAGGTAGGAGCTTAAACTGTAGTATAACTGTAGGATAAGCCTTCAGTTGCAGGTTGGTTTTTTTTCATCTTCATTCTAGGCTTAATATTTTTTTTTGGCTGAGACAGAGGTGAATGTTAATGTTGTTAGTATGTGTAGTATGCTTTTATTTTTGTGCACAAACATAATGCTTTTATCTAAGAGTAGCTGAGTAAAATAAACTGCTGACTGTATGCTAATTAGAGTATGTTATTCATGCTCTGACAGTAATCGCTGCTCGTCCTGCTCAGAAGTGTTGGCCCCTCTGTGTGGGGAGTATATCGAGCATATTTTATTATCTTCTGTCAGCCTCATTAGAAGGTTATGTGATTACTAGTCATAATAATTACAATAGTAATAATTTCTGAAAATTCTTAGCAGATATTGCATTGGTTATAGCTGCTTTTGTAATCAAATGAGTGCAGTAATTAATTTGTTTATACGTATCTAAAGACTTTTATCACCATATTCAAATTATCTGACAAATATATGGTAGCTTTCTTTAATAAGTCCTTATATAAGAACATGGTTCTTTAATCTTTTAAATAATTTAACATTCTGATTACCAGCACTAAGACTGATCTGATACATTGAAAGATGCATTTACTTTTCTCTTGAAATATTGAGATGTAGATAGAGATAAGAAGCTTCTTTATTTCCCATTGATTAAGCTGTAGCTGGCAAAGACAGCTAGGAAGCAAATGTGGAAATGTTTGGAGGAAATGTACTGATGAGCTTTTTTTTAAATTATTTTATGTATAAAACCACTGTAGAAAAAAGGGGACAGAGCTGGGTTTGGGTTTTTTGTTTTGTTTTTTTACCCCCAGCTTTCTGCAGTTGAGGTGAATTCACATAAAAGGTTATGTATGTTTTTAAAAATCTGGTGATTTATAGAAAAAGTGTCTATATGTATGTTCTATTTAATGTCATTACAATTCCAAGTCAGCCAGAGCATCCTCTCTGTACTGTTTTCTAAAATGTCTGAAAGACTCTGAAATGAAAACAGCCTTTACTGGTATGGGAACTATGAAAGGTAACTTACAAAATGGACAGCTGGATGAGTAGGAAAGGCAGGAAAAAACTAAGCATCCATACCTGACACTTTCCCTGTCTGTAATGCCTTTGCAAGCAGTTTCACACTTCTGTGCCAGTTTTAGTCAAGTGTGGGATTTTTGTGTTGCATCAAACTTTGCTCTAATACTCTCGTGAAGGCTGCCTGTCTGCTTCTTCCTCTGCACACTATCCTCTGCAATTTCCAGAGGGTATTTCAGCGTGAACATGCCTATCTGCTGTAGGAAGGAGCTGTTACCTTGTTAAAGCTACTGGATCAATCTCTAGCAGTGGACTTCATAGGACTGATGAGGGAGTTCAGAATGATTTAATTTATTTGAAAATGCCTGCCATTATTTCAAGTGGCTATCCCTGTCCTTTGTTTCACTTTATAGTATCAGTAAGGGGTTTGTAATTTTCTTTTTGAGAGGCAGAAATTGTAGGTATGGTGACTTATTGCAGAAGCAACAGTGTTATTCTAAATTGAAATATTAAACTTCACAAATAATTACACAAATATCTAGTACTTCTCTAGCAATGTCTTATTGAGGACTTCAGAATAAATGTGTTTTTTGGTTGTTTTTTTTTTTCTTCTAATATTTGTTTTCTTTTTTAGGTACAAGAGCTGACCAAAGAGTGGACAAACAAGTGGAATGAAACCCAAGATATTCTGAAAGTAAGGAAAAGAAATAAATTTTAAACTTGCCATTTGAACTAGCCTTAATTTTTCCTTCACAAAGAGGTCCTGATCTAAGTCACCTTCTCTGGCTTTTTTTAATAACAATATTTTCTCAGTAATGTTTTGACTTACTCAAAAGAATTAATTTTTTAGAGGTTTTAAGAGTAAATATTCAGGCCTGAAATATTCAGGCACAGTGGTGGTTTTGAATATTTAAAATAGTCATTAATAAAAATGAGCACAGCTCTTTGTTTCCTTCACCATAGTAACCTCAATGCAGAACAGTGTATCTCTTAGAAATCTTTAGAATGGTGAATGCATTTATTGGATTACAAACAGAGAAAACCTGGGGCAGCAAGCACAAGTAGGTTCCTCCATCCCCTTGGTGTTTGTATCAAGACCTGTGAATAATCACCTTTTTATATTACATTGAGTGTCGTAGTGAATGTGCTGCATAGTGGATACAGGTTTTTGCATTGGCCTTCAGAATCACAGTTTGGTCAGAAATGGCTTGTAAACTTGAAAAACAACTTTCAAGGGAATTTCTGCAGCTGAGTCTCCTCCAGTAGGTTTTCATCAAACCAAACAGATGCATCTGACCTAAGCATGCTCTGGAGACCCAAGCACAGGAATTGTTGCAACTGGTTTGTGTAAGCTGGCCTGCATTTCTCTCTTTATATGACTCCAGACTAGTTTTGGAGCAGTTAAATCGACAGACTGCTCTCTTGAGTTTTGTGGATTTAGTACAGATCCAAGAGGGCAGCTTGGTCATTTCTGTACTGTGCTTTTTGCATAATGTAGGCTGAGACTTTTGTGTTCCCTA
>NW_009953652.1:2430305-2459053 GCF_000747805.2 Chaetura pelagica | reverse complement strand
CCTACACGTACCTTTGCTTTCTTGCTCTGCAGTTGTTTTATGTTGGCAGTTGGCTTGTGATTAAGTTGATAGTCTGAGGCCATATTTTAATGGGCTGCTTTATAATTCTATACATGGGTACAAGCACATGCATGTGTGCATGCACACACAGACACAGTGGAATAATTCCCACAGCTTCTTTTCCATTACATAGACTAGCATTTTTTTGCCAAATGTTTTAACTACTCTGTTAAATAAAACATTTTAAAACAAAGCTAAAGCTTTTATGACTTGCAGTATATGCTGAATGTAAACTTGTTTGTAGTGCAATTCAAGCAAGCATTTAGAAGTAAAATTTTTAATTCTCCTTATCAGTGACCTGAAATGTTATTTTTGTAGTTGATTTTTTTTCCTTTGTATCACTTTTTTACTCCTCTAAAGTTCACCACTGTGTCTTTTATCTGACTTCCAAATAAATTGAATGGCTTCATGCTTAGAAATAAAAATAAAGCACAAACAGCAAAGAAAACAGAGCAGGGTTGGTAACTGCCTAGCAGATGGTGTGACAGAATGGGCTGTTTTATGCCTGTCCAGATACTGAACTGGGAATTGCCATTTGCATATTCCTCAGAGATACTTTGGGTCCAATTTTACTTTTTTTCTGTGATATTTTATTATATTGAAGCATCTATTCATACATAGAACTTTATTAATCCTCACTTTACTTATGTTGGGATTGTGGATTTCATTGTTATATGGACGATTTGTGAATTTTGCTCAAGTGTGAAAGTGAATGTGATGTAGCAAACATTATGTTGGAAATACACTGATTCTTGCACAGAAATGAAAGAATTGTAGGATGTGTTAACTAAACAATTCATGTAGGTGAGGGAAAGCTGCATTGTGTAACTAGCTGAATATAAAGAACTTAAACTCAGAAGCTGTAATTCTACTTTTCTGGTACTGAGTTTTTCTTGGTTTAATTCATGTAGCTTCTGTGTTTTGAACTTTTATGTGCTGATACTTGAATACATGAACGTATCTTATAATTTCACTTTTGAGTTAAAGGCAGTTGATAAAACTTTCTTGTCCCGAAAAACTGAAAATGTGCAGCATATTTCTTGGTTGGACTGTTTTATTTTACATCGTTTTACTGAAGCTATCGATAGTTTTATTCACTTCTTTTTTAATGATTCCTGAAATCACTACCAGCACACGAGTGGAAAAGCGCTTTCTGGCCGTTTGCCAGGCTGAGTCACTGGGCAGCAGATTTTAACCTGCAGAGAGCAATAGTGTTTCTTGTAACAGACTCCCTGTAAGTCCACTGGCTTTTTTGTTCTGTTATTGATGTACAACCTCTAGCACACAGAGACCATATACACAGTTTGTTTGTAAAGCTGGAATTTCTCAGCACCCTTGGATAAATGAGACAGTCTTCGTATGTCCAACTCGTTGCAGTCACAACTGCAACTTTTTCCATGCCATAATCCAGTAACTTTGAGGACATTATTCGTTAAGGTGCTTAGAACTTCACGTTTGTATTTATGTTTAAAACCTGCTTCTTCTCACCTCCCTCTGGGATTGCAGTCCTGAGATAGCTGCTGCCTTTCAGTTCCTTTCTTGCAGCAGGCTTGGAGAATTCTCTAGGCAGTTGATTTTGAAAGTTCATATAGGTCTGCCAGCTGCAAGTACCCTCAGTAGTAGCTGATTGGGATTTCCTACTCTATTATATGTAGTTATGCATTTTCATACTAGTCTCTAAATATTAGAGTTTTGAATTATCATCACAGGCTGATGGGAAAATCTGTTAATGTTTAAACCCAAAAATAATTGATAGGATTTTGCATAAGCCTTGTAAAATACAGGAAGAAAGGTTTGTAGGGCTGGTGTCTTCTACTAGATCAACAGATACTGCTGGAAAAAATTACCTGGGCTTTACTGAATACACTGTTTTCATCAGGTCTGACAAGGCAGTGATGCACACTGTTTCACAGGGAAGATGTTCCTCAAACTTGTTCACCCTTGCCAATTATTTTAAATCTTGTATAAAATTAGACTAGCAACATCTGAATGCTGCCTTGAGAATAATTTATAGAGTGGAAAATACTATCCAGCTAGAAAATACTGAGGAAGAGAGACTAGCATGTGAAGGCAAGTTTTTGATTAAAAGTATTTGGCAGCTTAAAATTCAATTATTTCAGTTGGCACAGTGCCATGTGTGCAGCTGACATGTACATCCCAGCATTCTTCCTTATTTTTGCTTGTAGCTTTTATCTTCTTTGGTGTTTGTTTCTATGTAGTTCACCTGAAGTTAGTTTTCCTTCACAATCTACATCTTTAGGCTGGGTGTGTTGAAGTGCTCTATCTTGAAATGTGTCAGTTCTGGAGTTGGTGCAGTGTCTATACAGCTGAATGTCATTGTCAGCTCTGAACATCTTGTATAATCCTGCATATATATGATGCTGTCAGATTGGACATGTCTTGGACTGGTGATGGTAATATTGATAGTACAATCTTTCCTTCTTACATCTGGAAGACTGCCAGCAGCGCAGAGCAGAGAGCGGCAGCGGCACCGGCAGCGGTGAGAGCTGTTCCTTTAAATTGCTGAGGATTTGAGAAGGGACCGGGCTTCCCGGAGATGGTGAAGCTGGGACAGAGCCGGGACAGAGCCAGGAGACCCGAGTCTGAGCGGGAATCCTGCGAGAAACAGGAAGGCTTACGTGGCGGGGGGCATGGCTGAGAACGGTGGCAAGATTTGGCAATTTGGCAGCCTCCCCCGAGCATGCGGCAGCGCGGAGAAGAGAGCAGCAGCAGCTGTCACAGGGCAGGCACGAGGGCAGGCAGGAAGCAGAGAGCAGTGGTTGCTTTCTCATAGCAAGACAGGCAAATTAGCTACACAGATCATGGTCACAACGCGCCCAAAAACCATAGTGAAAAAGAATGTAGGAACTCAGACGGAGCTTCCAAGCAGGCACACAGCAGAGCAGGTCTCTGGCTGCAGTGAATGCCTGAGCCTGGCACTGGTACCGGAGGGAGCCAGTGACACTGCATGTGTGCAGTGTGAACAAGTAAATGATCTCCTCAGGCAGGTGGTTAAACTGACAGAGGAGGTTGAAAGACTAAGAACCATTAGAGAATGTGAGAATGAAAGAGATTGGTGGAGTCATACCCTGAGGCAGGGACAGATGGAAGAGGTTGAGAAAGTGATGGATCCCCTCTCCTCCTGTCACCAGACAGAAAGAGAGGACTTAAGAGACATGAAGGAATGGAGGGAGGTCTGATCTCGAAGAGGCAAGCAAAAACCCTCCCAATCCCCTCCACCCTCCCAATTGCCCTTGAAGAACAGGTATGAGGCCTTGGAAATTCAGGGACAGGAAATTGAAGTTGGAGAGGTAGACTTATCTAGCGAAGTACCTAGGACTTGTCAGTCACCCCAATGCCTTAGGACTTCTTCAATCAAGAAGGAAAGGAAAGTAATTGTGGTGGGTGACTCCCTTCTAAGGGGAACAGAAGGGCCCATCTGTCGACCGGACCCATCCCACAAGGAGGTCTGTTGCCTCCCTGGGGCTCGGATTAGAGATGTTAAAAGGAAACTCCCTAATCTTGTAAATTCCTCCTATTACTATCTGCTGCTGATTTTTTCAGGTTGGCAGTGACGAAATTATTACAAAAAGTGTAAGGGCAATGAAGAGAGACTTCAGGGCCCTGGGACAGCTAGTTAGGGGGTCTGGAGCACAAGTAGTGTTTGCCTCCATACCTTCTGCAAGAATAGGTGGGGAGGTAAATAGGAAGAGTTTACAGGTCAACGAATGGCTAAGAGACTGGTGCCAAAGACAGGGTTTTGGTTTTTTGGTCATGGGCTGCTTTATGAGACACCTGGCCTGGTGGTGGCAGGTGGGATGCACCTGTCCCAGAGGGGGAAGAGGCTTTTGGGGCAGGACTTAGCCGGGCTCATTGAGAGAGCTTTAAACTAGATGTGAAGGGGGAAGGAGAGAAAACTGGGTCTGTTAGGGACAAGTCCAAGAGGAACATACCAGGGCCCAAAGGCAGGTGGTCTAAGGAGGATTTGGTCCCACTGGTGCGCTCTGCTTGCTTCCTGAAATGCTTGCACACCAATGCACGCAGCATGGAAAATAAGCAGGAAGAGTTAGAGGTCAGTGTGTGGGCTAAGGGTTATGATCTGGTAGCAATAACAAAGACATGGTGGGACAGCTCACATGACTGGAATGTGGCCATGGATGGCTATGTGCTAGAAAAAACAAGGGACAAAAAAACCAAACCATTTTACACTCCTACAAAATTACACATATTTATATTTCAAAGAATCATTGCATTCTAATTATTCACAGTACTGCTATGACTTTTCACTCTACTTTGAATTTCTTCCCCTTAATAGCAAGTCTCCTTGCTTTCTCTTTTAATGTAGCAATACTACAGAATCTAAAAGAAGAAAGGTAAAGAAAGAGAGAAAGAAGGATAGACTGAGAGTGAAAAGCCTGACAACTGTGTAACAAACAAGAACATAGTAGAAAAAAAATGTATTGTACTGAAGCTGAAAATTCTTTTTGAAAAATGTCAGAAGACCAGGTAGATTATTAAGCAATACAGTAAGATAATTATTTGTTTGCCTTGTTTGTACAATATTAACTACCTAATTTGTAAGGCATGGTGATAGAATTTAAATGCTAATAAAATCTTAACTGAGCTGATGTAATCACAACAAAACAGATTTTATATGAGTACATATCCTGTGTGGAAGGAACAAAATACCCAGCAGGACCAGAACCCTGGACTTCCACAGGGCAAACTTTGGTCTCCTCAATCATCTATTAAGGGAAATCCCATGGGACAGGGTGCTAGAAAATAAAGGAGCTCAAGATAGCTGGTCAACATTCAAGGACCACTTCTTGCAAGCACAGGATCAGAGTGTCCCAATGGTTAGGAAATCTAGTAAGGGTGCTAGGAGACCTGCATGGTTAAAGAAGGAACTACTGGGCAAACTTAAGTGGAAAAGGAAAATCTATAGATCATGGAAGGAGGGGCTGGTCACTTGGGAGGAATATAGGACTGTTGTCAGAGGATGTAGGGAGGCAATTAGGAAAGCTAAGGCCTCCTTGGAACTTAACCTTGCAAGTCAGGTTAAGGATAATAGAAAGGGCTTTTTCAAGTACATAGCTAGCAAAACTAGCAATAGAGGCAATATTGGCCCATTGAGGAATGAGGTGGGAGCCCTGGTGACAGAGGATATAAAGAAGGCAGAGGTGCTGAATGCCTTCTTTGCCTCTGTCTTCACTCCTGCAGGGTCTCCCTATGAGCCCCAGATTCATATAGCCCCAGAAGAAGTCAAGATAGAGGAAGAGTTTGACATGGTAGATGAGGATTGGGTTAGGGATCAGTTGAGTAATCTGGACATCCATAAATCAATGGGTCCAGATGGAATGCACCCAAGGGTGCTGAGGGAGCTGGCGGAGGTCATTGCTAGGCCACTCTCCATCATCTTCAGTAAATCATGGGCAACAGGTGAGGTGCCTGAGGACTGGAGGATAGCAAATGTCACTCCAGTCTACAAGAAGGGCAAGAAGGAGGACCCGGGTAACTATAGACCGGTCAGCCTCACCTCCATCCCTGGAAAGGTGATGGAACAACTTGTTCTTGTGACTATCTCCAGGCACATCAAGGACATGGGGGTCATCAAGAGCAGTCAGCATGGTTTTATCAAGGGTAAATCATGTTTGACTAACCTCATAGCCTTCTATGAGGAAATTACTAGGTGGATAGATGATGGTAGAGCGGTAGATGTGGTTTATCTTGATTTCAGTAAAGCATTTGACACCGTCTCCCACAGCATCCTTGTGGATAAGTTGATCAGGTATGGGTTTGGTGACCAGGAAGTGAGGTGGATTAGGAACTGGTTGAAAGGAAGGAGTCAGAGAGTTGTAGTCAATGGGGTAGAATCTGGTTGGAGGTGTGTTACTAGTGGAGTCCCACAAGGGTCGGTGCTGGGACCGGTGTTGTTCAACATCTTCATCAACGACCTGGATGAGGGTATAGAATGTACCCTCAGCAAGTTTGCTGATGACACTAAGCTGGGAGGAGTGGCTGACACACCAGAAGGCTGTGCTGCCATTCAGAGAGACTTAGATAGGTTGGTGAGTTGGGCGGGGAGAAACATGATGAAATTCAACAAGGGGAAGTGCAGAGTTTTACATTTGGGGAAGAACAACACCATGTCCCAGTACAGGTTGGGGGCTGAACTGCTGGAGAGTAGTGTAGGTGAAAGAGACCTGGGGGTCCTGGTAGACAGGAGGATGACCATGAGCCAGCAATGTGCCCTTGTGGCCAAGAAGGCCAATGGCATCCTGGGGTGTATTAGAAAGGGTGTGGTTAGTAGGTCAAGAGAGGTTCTCCTCCCCCTCTATTCTGCATTGGTGAGGCCACATCTGGAGTATTGTGTCCAGTTCTGGGCCCCTCAGTTCAAGAAGGACAGGGAACTGCTTGAAAGAGTCCAGCGCAGAGCTACGAAGATGATTAGGGGAGTGGAACATCTCCCTTATGAGGAAAGGCTGAGGGAGCTGGGTCTCTTTAGCTTGGAGAAAAGGAGACTGAGGGGTGACCTCATCAATGTTTACAAATATGTAAGGGGTGAGTGTCAGGGGGACGGAGTTAGGCTTTTCTCAGTGATGACCAGTGACAGGACAAGGGGTAATGGGTGCAAATTGGAGCATAGGAGGTTCAAGGTGAATATCCGAAAACATTTTTTTACTGTGAGAGTGACAGAGCCCTGGAACAGACTGCCCAGGGAGGTTGTGGAGTCTCCTTCACTGGAGACATTCAAAACCCACCTGGATGCGTTCCTGTGTGATGTACTCTAGGTGACCCTGCTCTGGCAGGAGGGGGTTGGACTAGATGATCTTTCGAGGTCTCTTCCAACCCCTATGATTCTATGATTCTGGAGTCTGAATTACTGTCAACGCACGCCTAGAGCCCAAGTCCCTCATTTTCCTTGTACTGAGATTAGGACACAGCATACTGTCAGTGTTTTAAATGTGTGCTGACTCCAAAGTATTCTTTACTGTGTAGTGTGGCAGCTTCTTGGCATTGTTTGTCTGAAGTGACAAGTGGTAATGTTTGTTTTCATCCTTGACCTCCCCCCTGTGATACAACATGACTCTCTAACCATACTAAGTGTCCCTCTTTTTAATTGAAGAGAGGATATCTTAATGCTTAATAACTTAACAAATATATGTAATGATTCCTTGTAAACCTAACAAATAGATGGAATGATGCGTTGAAAACCAAAATGCTAGTGTGTGATTTGAAGCCCATGAGCTGTGGGTTTTATCCTGGAATGTCACCAACTGTCAAAAGAATCGGACTTTACAAAATAGCACTTCTCTACATTAATTCTCTATCTTCAGGTGTCTTGCAGCCTCAGCACTCTAGGATTTGCTTTCATCTCACTCTTATTGCATCTTTCTATGAATATTTTTTTCCTTCTGTCAAATATTCTTCCATACATATCCCCAAGGGGAAGAGGAGGAGGGAAGGAAAACCATTTGCTCTTTTCCTTATTTTGGTTCTTTTTGCATTGCTCTGTTAAGGATCGATGCTGGGGTCTGTAATGTCTTCAGCTGCTTTCTAAGATGTTAGGGTAACCTGTCCAAGTTTCGATTTTTGTCTTTATCTGAGGCTTTAATTGGTACAAAACTTCATCTGATGTGGCTGCTATATTTGACTGCATGTGTTGTCATTCTCCTAGAAATATTTTTTCTTTTACTGGCATCGTATTTTTGTCATCTTTTGTGCACGTTTCAATTTTTTTCTCTAACATTTAGCAGCCTTTATTTTAATCTTTAAAAAATGTGTACTCCTTTGTATAATTCTTTGCAGTTTTATCTTCCCAACATCCTTTTAAATGTCTTCTCCCCATTACTGTTTGTGTAGAAATTGGTTTGACTTCTAGCTTTTGCCTTCTTTGATATGTCATAAATACTGTAATCTAGTGTTAAGGTATTTAGATGCTTTTTTTTAATATATTTTTTAGTTGTAAGTAGATTTAGAGTTATTTTTATTTCATTATTCTGTTGGTTGATTCTAATGTCATTAGCTTTGTGTGGTAGAGCTCAACTGGTGTCAAAGGATGCAGAGAGATGTCTATTAAAAGACAGGGTCTGTTTTTGTGTGTTCTCATGATCAATAGTTTACTAGTAGCTGCTTCAACTGGCTTTGTCTTGTTAGATTTAGTGACACAGCCTTGCTTGTATCAATAATACTAATTCTGCTGCAGTACTTTACCGTATGTTGTGTAAATATGTTACCGAATGCTGTTTTATTTGATCTTTTTGTGTGCCCTTTGATTGAGTACTGGTTAATGATACCTTTTCATGTCTTCAACAGTGGTCATTCTTACTGTTGCTGGTACGTCTATCTTCAGGCATTAGTATCTACCTGTTTTTTAAATCATTCCTCTTTCTTGGGAAGGTGAAACCCTCTTAACTTGCCATGATCAATAATACAGAGTAATACCGAACAGTTATTTTGCTAGACATACGGATCTAAAAAGGGGAATTTTCTTTCTTTATGAATCTTGTCTGTATCCAACAAAGTAACTAGGAGACCAAAACTCAAAAGTAATCGTGTTGGTCTTTATGAGGTGCTGATTAGGGTGGCAGAAGCTAATAGATTTTGATTCTAGTAATTTCCTTTCCTGCTGGCTTGTATACCATAGTGAACTCTGTCAAGAACGCTTTGCTGTTTTCTATATAAATGCTGCATTAGTCTACATTTATTTGCTTTTCTAGATAATTTTGAAACCACAGTTGCTGAATGGTATTTATACACCTTTATCTCATTTCTTCTGCCTGTAAGGCTGCACATATGTAACTTTTTTAACCCTTTTTGTTACTTCCTATGGACCTTCACTAGCTTGGCTCCTTTTCCTCTTTTTGCTTGTTTTGTGTTCTAACCCAGTACTTTGACCTTCAAAGAACATTTGTTTTCTTCATCCTGCCATGTGTTTGTTTTAACATGCTCAGTCCTCCAGTGAAAAGCACTCTCAGTTAACACCTGCTACTTTCACATAAAATTCTTGTGCCTACTAAATCTACTTTTTAATAGCTGGTATAAGCTCCTGGGTTCCTGAAGAACAAACTGTAGAATGTTTTAAAAGCACTTACCACATCACTAGTAATGATGGTAGTTCATGAGTTGTGGCATGCAGTTCCTGTCCAAAAAAACAGTAGCTGTGATAAAACTTCCCTATTCCAATGCCTTTGGGAATCAATAATGTGAGTTTTGCGCCTGCTCCATAGTAAGATTAGGAATCTTAGGCATAATGTATTTGTCTTAGATCACTAATGAGTAGCTTTTTTTTCTTAGATATATATACTTCTATATAAAATTATCTAATGAACAAAAAGCTATAGCTTGATATTTGGAATTATTTGTATCACTTCAATAATTTTATCAATATTGGAAAATTGCGTATTATGAAGATTTTTAAAAAGATGCCAATGTTGGCTTTAATCATGCCTTTTAAAAGTAACTTTTTTAGACTCCTGCACACATGCCTCTGGAACACAGGTCCTAAAATGGTTATAGTTTATAACTTGAATGAAAAAAGGGAGTTACAGGAATGGTGTGCATTTATATACAAACTCATGTATGCATGATACTGTATTTAAACTGTTCTTTTTCAGCTTTGGCATATGTGTTTATTTGTATGTTTGGCAGGAATAACACTTGTTTCTAAGGATCTTTTGCATTTCAGTAACTGAATATTTTTTATAAGATCATTGCTAGTTAGACATGTTGGTGTTGCATTTTGGTTAGAATGTCTGTTGTTAGCTGCATTTGGAGCATAACTGTACTTCTAACAGGAGACTTAAATCTGTACTTTAATTTTAGCAAATTTTATTTCTTATTTTATAACTTGTTTTAATTGTCTTCTATATTAGACAACATTTCTTGTATGCTTCCTGTTCTTATTTCCTGTCTACAAGTTATGTCTTCTGGTTGAATTTTTAAGAAAGAGGTTTAAAAATCATTGCAGAATTAAAATAGGGTTGCTTATCTAGGAAGCTGGCAGAAAGAATTTAAGTCACATGTTGCTGCAGAATTTGTTTTTTGGAAAAGCTGACAGAATAAATAGAATACCAACTCTGTTTCTAAGTATGTTTACTTTCTCAACAGTTGTTTGCCCTCCAACAATTATGGAATATATGTACATTTATCAGACAATTTGTATGGAAACAGAAAATGCACATTTGCATTATATAGTCTCTTATTAATGTATTATACTTAATAAGATCCCCTTCAGCTGGCTTGTGAATGTTGTGCAGGAGACAAGATACTAAGAAAGTTTAAAAAGGGTTAATGCCAGTTATTCTTGTCTGTCTCAGTCAGATATTACACAATGAATGAAAACCTTCACATTTTCTAGAAGCCTGTTAAAATGTCGTTTTGTTTTTTTGCACTAGATGTCACTGCAGATACAAAAATCAGATTCTTCTGCATTCTTAATTCAGACTTAATTCAGATATTTTAAAGCAAAATGATTTGCAGTATCTTGACTTTCATTGCTGTTCGGATCTACTAAAATAAGATTACGAGAATGCCAAAACATTGGTTTAGGAGCAAGTCCCAAAGAACCTGCATAACTTTTGTCAGGAAAGCTTCTGAACAACAATTTACAGGTGGGATGCACTGTAACATGATTATGTACATTGAAAATTATTGCAATTATTTGTCAGTACATTTTTCAACTCTTTAAAATGACTGTATATCAAGAATGCTTGACAAATTATTTTGGCTAAGACCTTTAAAATGGATTATTTTCTTAACTGTTATAGCTCTAAAGTTTTAGGGATAAAAAAGAGCAGTTTATGGGAAAGGTAGTATCTTTTATTTGACCAGGTAATATAGTAAAGAAAGCAAACAGGCTGTTGGCCATACAGATCTTTAACCAGTCTGCTATTTGCTTTTTCTTTTAATGGATGTTGCAATTGAAAACCAAGTGGCAATGATAGGCAGGTTCTATTTATAGCTGTTTCTTTTAATATTTTTCTCTTCATTAGTAACTTCTATAGTTTTATAACTGAATTTCAGTACATTAAAATTTAATAAGTTCATTGGCTTTTTTCCATGTTTTGTTGTGGTTTTTTTGGTGTTTTTTTTTTTTTTGAGAAAGTTGTCTGACAACAAGGGAATATTTGCTGTTGAGCAATGACAAGTAATATATTAGTGTTTGTTTTATACCTGGCCTTTTGCATAATTTCTTTATTTCCTAGGTATAGCAGTTACTGGCAGTGCTTGTAGTCCATAAAATAATCAATTCAGAAGATTTAAAGTTGACATAAGTTGGCATTGCAAAATGTCACATAGCTTCCCTCTACAAATGGACTTTGTTTTTCAGAGGTTGATTCAGAATCAGGGACATGGAAACATTGTATTCCACCTCCCTCCCCCCCCCTTTTTTTTTTTAATTCATTAAGGATCTTTACAGTATTGACCAGCACACAGATTTCTGCTTTGGAATTTGATTTTGGACAGAGTTCATCCAAACATGATTTGTTTTGCCTTAAATAGACATTATTTTACTGTACTGCTGAACAGATGTCATTATTAAATGATGATTATTACTTTACGTGATCATTCCTCTTGCTTCAGTCTGGTAAGTATGCCTAGGTCAATGCAAACTGAGAAGAAAAAAGGCACGATAGAGGTAATTTTTATAAAAGCAAGCAAACAGAAGTTGTTGTGGTTTGTTTTTTTTTAAGAGGTTATATGGTTGTCCTGAGATACACATTGTTTTTTTCTTCAGGAGAGCAGCTCTTACTGCTCTTCTCTCACCAATGTTTTTTTGCAGTGCTTTGTCCATTGGCTTGCTGTTGTCAGAGAAAGAAAAAATACTAAATTGGGAACTGGTACTACTGATCTTCTGTAGCTCTTTTCCTAATAGAAGCAGTATTGAAAAGGTCCCAGCCACCTGGGGGATGCTAAGTGCAGCAGTCAAAAGTAGATTTCAGAAAAAATAGTCTGATTTCAAGTCTGTCTGCCACCTGTGTTCCATCTTATTAAGAAACCTCCTTTATCTCTTGCAGCCTGTTTAGCTGCTTGTGATGACTCTGCGGTGGTCTGACCACTTTAAGTTCCTGCTGGAAAGTTGTGATCAAGAGATGTCTAATGCTACTGATTCTTTCTTTTTTCAGTTTTAAACCGTTTTTCCCACTTGAAACCACCTGGACCGTCAAGAGTAGCACAGCTGGGGGCAGCTCACCAGCCACACATCAAGGCAGGGTTGAATAGTTTGGTTGATCCAGGCTGTGCATTCCAAAAGAGGCCCTTTGGTTTCTAGGAATAACCCTACTCCCAAGTATTTTGCTGCCATCCTCCTTACAACTGGGGCCCTGCACTTGTAGATTATCCAGGCCATGCTTAGCTTTAATCCATCCCTAGGGCTTGTAGGCAGTTTTCAAATGAGAGGGAGTCAGACAGAGCGAGTTGCTTTTGAAATCCTTTCTACAGCTCAGATGCCACTTGTTCAACAATTCCTCCTGGGCATTTGGTCTGCTTTTCTATTAATTTTCTTGTGGCAGGAAGGGGAGCTAAATTGAAAGCAGTGGATGCTCCTGATTTAGCCCGTAGAAAAAAAAGAAGAAGAAATATACCCTGAAGGCTGTTTCTTCTAAAGGATCAGCAGAATAGTAGTGAGATGGAGAAAAGACAAAATGTAAATTCCTCATTGAACTTGGTTATGGGAGGTTAAAGAAGGATTCAAACATCAACATTTTAGATTAAAAACGTATATTTATCTTGAGTCCCTCACAAAGGAACCGTTTCTAATAGCAATATGTGTACTAGATTTGGAATACTAGAACCATTTTATTCAGCTGTTTTTTTTGGAAGTATATTGAGGAGTTTATTGTTGCATGATTCTGGTAGCTTTGCGTACATGGTAGTGTTGTGCATGTGATAGTGAGTATGGTTTTGATGCATACAGCCATGCTGTGGCAGAAGTGGCACTGGAGTGATGTGCTGCTTCTTTGTTCTTCCCAACTACAGAGGTCATATTTTTAATGAAATCCGCTAAGAGGTGTCTTAAACACAACACAAATCTGCTGCTGTTGCCATCAGGCTGTATTCCTGAACAAAGGAGAAGGCAGGTCCAGTCCCTGCCTGCCAGGTGTCTCTTTAGGTTCATTCACTCTGTACCTCAGTAGAGGGACAAGAACATGCTGGCAACCAAGTCTATGCATCTTCCTCTGCAAAAGACTTTGCTATTGCATTACTAGTCCTGAAGTCCATTTTTTCTCCTTGGTAGTTATTGCATATTAGTACACATAGTTCTACTCTTTTCTTCTATTTCTTTCAATAGTGAGGGTCACATTTTGGTCCTGTGAAATGGAGTAATAGATTTAAAGTAATCTGCAGAAGTAAAGATGAATTTCTAGGTAAATAAACAAAACAGAATTCCAGATAAGTGAAACAATTCTTAATTCTCCCATCCCCTAAGAAACACAGAAGAAATGAAATAGCTTTTTAAATTAATAAATGTATTAGCTATGAGACTACTTTTTTTTTTCCTCTATAATTCCATGACTCATTTATCATCCAGCTTTAAGAGCAAATGAGTAGGAGTCCTGTAGATAATAGTCTAGTTCACTGCATTCTCTTGATTCATTCCCAGAGTACAGTCTATGGAATGAATTATTCACAGGTCCTGTAGAAAATATATGATATGTAATTAAAGACTATTGTAATGCATATGGGACTTGAGGGTGAATTAAGATAGCCTACATCTTTCCCTTTCAGCCAGGCCGTTTCTCCCTTTTGAACACCAGCATGAAGAATATCAAGGGCAGAGTTGCTGTCTCTTAGCTGGAAGATGTAATACCTCCTGCTAGAAAGCATCACTGATGGCAAGAAGATCTTGTTCTCTGCCCTGAATGTCAATGTTGCAGTATGTAGGCTTTTTCCTTGAAAACTAATGTATGCTCGATGTGGTCAAACATAGGAGACTGTGAAGAGGTGAAGCCTGTTCCAGTGGAGACATAGCAGAATGCTCTGTGGGCCTCATTTTTTGAAACAGAAGAATAGTTCTCCTATTTCCCTTAAATTCAAGCTGGTGGGAGCAGAAGCCAGTCTGCAGCAGATGCTCCAGCATGAAAAATGGCAGCTTTAATGGCTTAAGTTTTATAAGCCACTGGAAAACAGGATTTTGCAGGCTAGTGTCCAGGAAACTTGAGCGCACATACAGACACCTCTACTTACAATTAGCCAAATCCTGCAGTTCTATTCAGGGAATTTTTCTCAGATGTCAGTAGTAGTTCTGTCTATACAAGCTCTAAAGTGTCAAGGAGCAGGCACTGCAACTTGTTAAGTTTGTCCTTGTGATTCTAGGAATGAAGGCCAAGATTGCTGTAAAATTACTTTGAATCTGCCAAGGCTTCTAGTGGAAATTCTTGCAGCATGTTAAGTATAGTGGTGCTTTGGGGTGCCACTGCAATAATATGGCTTCTGTATGTTAATAGCTGCTTGTCAGCAGTGAGCATGGGGCAGTCAGTTTTGAGTGGGAAAGAGAAACAAATGGGAAAGCTTAGCTGACCTTACGAACCTAAGAACTGTTACTGTAATTCCCTTATCTTTTAAAGGAACGACATCATTAATTTCCCATCATTTTAGCTTCACTATCTTAGCAGTTCCTTGTTTGAGCAGTTCTGCATCTGCCTTTTTAATTGACATTCATTTCAGAGAGCAGTCAATGCCTGTGTGGGCTGCTGCTGAAGCACCTGCGCTTCCACAGTAAGCAGTTCACATCAAAACTAGTTTTCTGATCTTGGTTGTTGCAGACTCTTTAATGTTTTTTCTTAATTGATGAGGGTGGTGTGGCCTAAAGCTCTAGGAGCCAGCAAAAAATCTGATGTGGAAGTTTCTTCTCAGTTGTGGTTTTCTTTGTGGCTTTGGATAGTAGAAGTTTCATTGTCTTGGAAGACTAAAGTGTCTTAATTATACTAAACTTTAAATTTTAACTGTACTGAAACAGTCTCTGGCAGCCAGAGGGATGATGTTATTTCTGTGTGTCATTGACTTGAAGGAGAAGATGTAGCAGGAGTTTATGCTTTATCTAACATATGTACACGTGAGGGAATTGATATCCCCTTTCAGAGCTGATGATTAAATAGATAATTAGTTTATTGCTTAGAAAGGAAGAGCATTTTTTTTCATTTTCAAAAGCATTTTATTGAAGTTCTGGGGTAGTACAAAACATACCTTTGGCATGTCCACAGATGACAGACTGTATGCCTCATCACTCATTATGTGTTCCATATTTCCTTCTGTCTTCCCTTTGCCTCCCAGACAGCACCTACCACTTCTGTGGCAAGTGATTCAAAATTTATTTTGTTATTCCAGAAACCATACCTGTGTCAAGCTGAACATAGTAAAACATAGGATAGAAATTTGATGCTGTGTATGTAGCTTTACAGAATACAAAACCAGCTTGTTTAGCAGGTGCCCACTAAAGGAGAGGAGCAGTTCTTAATACAATATGAAGCAAAGCAGCTTTTCCTAGTCAATGTGTAGGGTGTCACTTTAATGGGAATCTCAAATATTTCAAATTTATTTTATTGGGACATAATTATTTATTATTTTTTTTACCCTTGAATTGTCTTGTCAATCACAAGTAGACACAATTGAATTTCTTTCAGCAGCTGCTCAGTGTTTTGTCCTTGCTGATCACTTTGTGGTACGTATTTTGTAAGGGAGCCAGCCAGCAAGGCAAGAAGGGTGTCCATGTAACCAGTTCCCATCCAAAACACAACAAGCTAAATATGCAGTTCTGCTTCCCCCTTCATCTTTTAAGGAATTATTGCTAGTAAGCCCAAACTAGATTTCACAATCTTTAGAAATATTTTATTCTCCTCTGCAACCTCGTTTCTCTCATCCACACAGTAAATATTTCCTTGTGTGTTGCAGTAGAAGTTCTTTTTTCCTTGTTTATTTTTTGAGAATATTATGCTTTTAGAAATCTTGTTACATTCTAAGCCATCATATAATAACTTTCCTAATGCTGATATTTCTAATGTTTCCTGACAAACGTTTCAAGTATTTCCTAGTATTGGCAGGATTAATATGTATATGCTAGTTGTCTGGAATATGGTTGATGAAATTCCTGCCTGTCTTCCAGGAGGCAATGCAGCGTTCAGAAGTAAGGAGTGGCTCCATTCCATTTCTTCAGCATGTAGCTTGGATACTTTAACCCATAATGTAAATGCGAAAAGCACTATGAACATATCTGTGTTGTTTCCAAATAGTTTTTCTGCCACTGTTATTGTAGGTTTTTCCAGTTGGTGCATAGCAAGATTGCTTTATTATGCAGAATATTTTTTCTCTGGTACGCTTATATATTTTCCCCTCTGAGTATGAGGATGTTATTGAGACATATAGTATAGAGAATGCTCAGCCCTGACAATCTAATATAACTTAATATCCTTTTCTTTCCACTCCAGTCTTCCCAGAAGGAAATAAAAAATCTTGTCAGTGGTGATTGACTCATGCAATAGAATCTTGTTGAAGAGAGTGCAGGTTTGCTTTTATTTGTTGGAGGGTAACGTGCTGGTGTTTCAGATTATCACTATTTTAGGTACTGAAACATCAGTTAGTACTTGAAAGTGTTTTAGGTGCCTAATTTCCATTTGTTTTCAGGTGGATTTGGCTCTGTGAATACTTGGAAAACACGGGGCTTAGCTAGAACTATAGAGTAGTTAATTTTTTATTTTTTCCAACACAATTTCTTTTTGTGTGAAAGAAGTCTCATTGTTTTGCAGGAACTTTTTGAGCAAAAGATTTGCAATTTCTTCTGACCTGATAAAGTAGTTCATCCATGAATATCACTGTTTGTACATCTGGAGTTTTTACCCTTAGGTAAATCCAGAAGATGTAATTAAGACCAGTTAAAGACTCACCTGTCTTCAAAATGTCAACCTCTGTAGGCTTTTTGTTAAATATTTACAGTTAATTTATTTAAAAGTCTTGTTTGCAGCATCTGGACAAAGTATTGGTGAAGCATTTGTTCTGAATGAGTTTAATTCAATTCTTGGGTTTTCTGCATGGCAAATTTCTGCTAAAAACTGCCTTTCTGCATGAGCACTTCTCCAAATCATTGATTGTCAATGGCTGGAAGTTTATTTTTGTTTCCAACTGTTTCATTTCACCTCCAGTTCTGATTTTGTGGCTCCGTTCACAAAGCATAAGAAAACAAATGTGGAGATGGGTTACATTTAAACACTCCTTTATAAAGAACAGTTTTTTAACTACTTATATTTTGTAGCAGTACAAAGGTGCTCTGTCCTTTATTGCGTGAAGAAGCAGTCTGATACTATAAGGAGTGAAATGGGCTTATTACTTTCCCTTATAAGCTTATCAAAATTCTTCCTCTTCCGTTCCTGAGTTCAGGCTATAGTATCATACCCTTAATGTTGATTGTATATTGGATGGGCAGCACAGGAGCGTGGTAAGCCAAGAAGGTTGTTGACAAGACTCAAAAAATACTGTATTTTGAATCTTGGGGGGAAAAAGGCAATGATGGGTCTCTCCTGTTTGGGTTTTTTTTTTTTCAGTTGAATGTGGGTATGGCATGTCTGTTTTGAAATAGAATTTCTGGTCAAAAGAACAAATTCAAAATCCCATGCCCTGGTCCTTATGGAAAGCTTGGTTGCTGTCAGGAGCAAGATAAGCTGTGTTAGAAGCTTTTAAAAAAATCAGGGTACACAATTGTGGGTTACATTTTCGCATGAAGGAATGTCATCTCCTTAGTTGTTGGGGCTTTTTTTGTTTTTTCTTGGTGTTGTTTTTTTTGTTTTTTTTTCCAATGGGATCCACCCATCATATGTGCTTCTGCAGCTTCTGTGGTGACAGCTTTTTAATGGGAACTCTTAGAAAACCAAAGTTTGGAAAATTGATAAGGCACTTGCTCTGCAATACTCATTTATTTACTGATTACATGCTGCAGGGACACTCTGAATTTTGGGGCAAATTCATGCAGAGTGATTGTCAGATAACCAAGAATTATCTGTGTTAAAGAAGAGGGGCATATAGTTTCATGTCTCTGGAGTTCATTTGAGTTTTTCCTTGGCCCCTATAGGAAAGCACAAATAGATTTGTCTTTTTGGTTACATATATCAAGTTACTCAATGTTTGCAAGGAAAGCTGTTTGCATTGAGAAATGCGACTGAAATGTGACAAAAAAGTCATGCTTTTGGGCGTCTGAAATGCAGATGTTAAAATTGTCCATCTGAATGAAAGTAATCCCTCTGCCATTTTTCTCTGTTTACACAGTCTTTAATTACGTGAGCACATCCTGGTCTCTCGTTTCTTACTCAGGTTTTAGTCGATAGATGGTTGCAAAATGCAACATAGCATTCTGAGGTATGGAAGGCAGGAGGCAGTGGTCTGATGGACTTTGGTGGTTTCAGAGTTAGAATCATATATAGGGAGGATAGCAGAAAGGCAAAGGAGCATTTTAAGGTTAAAGATTCATTTAACCCAGGGAAATTGTTTCTTGCTGGATCCCTAACCAAGGGAAATCTGAGAGGGTTTCTTCCTGAGGAATTTTCTTTTGGCTATTTCCTTTTCAAGTTGCTAGTCTCTAAAGACCTGAATTGATTAGCTGAATTTAAGACACTCATTAAGACTCTTAATTGAAATATGCCTGGGAGAGAATTTGGTTGTATTTGGTTTTATGTTTAAATCTCTGTAGCTTTGTCCAAGATAAGCTACTTAAAATATGAAATCCAAGAGTCATCTCTATTTTAAAAGTATTTAAATGTTCAATGCCATAGATTGCTTCTGGTAAAGCAATACTGAAGGCTGTGCTGAACTCAACGCATAGTTTCAGAGATCGTAAGCTTTTGTTTATCAGTGATATTTTTGGTCTTAATCCACCTGTCAACTGATTTTCATTAAGAAAGGACATTGTGCATGTTAAACTCAAGCTGAGTTCAATGACACATCGCCCAGGTTGGCAACGTTTTTTAAAGATATTTTTAATCTGCTCCTGACAGTTTATGTTAACGAAGCATTTAAATGAATATTCCAAACACCCAATCTGCTTTTTATTGAAATAGTTGACATTAGACCCATTATGAGGTCTTACTTAACTTCTGAAAATATGAAACTTAGTGTTTTGGCTGCCTCGAGATTTAGGATTGGGAGTAGATTTGCCCTCTATCTGTTGTGATTGGTATATTTACTTGTCAGTCATAAGACATTGGAAAGTGCAACATTGTACTCGGTGCATTGATCTTCTGTTTTGACTTAATTTACATAGTGGAATTAATTACCTCCACCAGATTTATAAATTTGAGGTGCAGTAGTACCTGTCAGGAGTCACTGAGAAGTCAAGTGAGAGGCAGGGATGCCGTGATATGCAGCATTTGTGCATGAATGTTTTCAAGCCTCAGTAGGGTTGTATGAAAAATAACATAAAGCTTTGCCAGTGAAGAAGAAAAATTTGCCTCGTTTTTTACAGCATGTAAATATAATAGAAGTCATATCTCCTTTGGTGAACAGGACTTTCTTTTTTATTATTTTGTTTTAGCTGACAAAAAGTAGTCCCCTGGAGGTTTTGCTCAGAATGCAAAAAAGAGGACAGCTATCCAGCTTAGGGTTCAAATCAATCGGCAAAGTGTGAAGGTCAGTGATTGCTTCTTGAGGTTGGGGTAGATTGCTTTGTGTTTTCTCCCCAAATACACACAGGCTTGTATCTTTAAAGGAAGTGTTATTTTCTGATAGTAGCTGGCAGGGCTGTGCTAAGTTACTCACATTGACTAAATGGGACCTAAATTTAAAAAATACTCAAATCAGGCAAAACTGCAGCCTGCCAAGAATGCCATAATATACTGCAGTCTAGATTACATGGTTTGCAAGAGTCTCGCCCCCATTCTGTCTTTTTCCGATTCAATTTTGCTGAACTTTTAAAAAATGTAATGGGAACTTTATGCTTCAGTCAATATTTGGAATGTCTGTCTTGGCTATGAAATACATTTTAAGCTTTTTACTTGTTTTGGTGGTGGTGGTGTTTTGGGATTTTTTTACTTTTTTCTTCCATTAGATACCATATTTCTTCTGTCCTTGGTGTTAAGGACTGATGCCAGACTACAGATTTCACAGTATAGGTTGTTTTTATACAACTTTTAAAGGAAATTTTGATACTATCAAACAGTACATATTTCTCCTTGGTATATTTTGGGAATTATACTCTTGTCATCTTGTCCTTTCCCCCATTTTATGCGTGTTTATCCTCTATATTTGATCTGCTTTTTTTTTTAATGGATGCTGTCATCTTGTTTAGCATCTATACATGTGATTCATTATTGTTTCTAATTAAAATCAGAGATCCTTCTATTGTGATTGAAGTTCAAGCATGTGGCATCCCCTTATGCTGTTCTATAAAGCAGTTAAGTTACTATATTGACTATTGCGAATTAGATTGTCTTGTTTGTTTTTATTTCATTGCTAAAGTAGTCTCTTTTCCTAGCTTTCAATCATTGTGCTGTAAATACTGCAATTTAGAGATTCAAGTTAAGTGACAGTACACTGTGTATATGTAGAATTTTTATTTATATGTACATATGCGTATCTTGTATACTGTTAATGATAGAATTTGAGTTTGGTTTTAGAAAGGGTTTATTTAATTTGATTTAAGGGAGGATGTGTATAGTTGATAAGAAAAGTTTTGTTTCCCCAACTGAGTTTACCAACTTTACAAAGAAAGTGTGTCCACAATCCTACTCATTTCATGACAAGCAGCAAGTTGCTGATGCCATTTGTGCCAGCTTAAAGCACCCATTATTTTATACTTTAGGTACACATAATCAAACTGATATTTTTAAAGAGCTCTTTATTCTGTCTTTTTGTAGCATCCTCAAATGTTTTCCTTGAGACAAAAGGAATATATGTTTTTCATTTTCTGACCTTTTAAGTAGTACTGTAATTTTCATTAAAAACTTCACATATGTGACAACTCACATTTATTGTCACTGACCTAGTGAAAACTAGCACATCATTTCTGGGGAAAAAAGTAAGGTGATTATACCTTTGTCAATTACCAGAAAAGTCATTATAAACTCTATTCTAAAAATGAAATGGAAGAAAAAGAGTCTGTTAAAATACTACCTAGTGGAACTAAACATTTAAACCTACATGAAAATGTTAAATTCAGAGCTGCTACTCTGACCTGCCTTCATTATGCTGAGGTAAACTGTGGAAGGACTCAAAACCTAGTATCATATTGCATCCTGAATGGCTTATATTTGCTTTACTAATGAGGAAACTTCAAGGAATGTTTTTCTGGTGAAGACTTCTTTAAAATGGCATATTTATTTCTGCCAGTGGTCTTTTAAGAATTGTAAAAATTGTAACTACCTTCTTCTCTGTAAATATGTTGTTTTCAAAATAGTAGTTTCCTATTTAATGAATATTTATAATGTTGCTTGCAGTCTGATAATTTCTAGAGCTAGCTGATCCTGGTTTGTCTGCCCAGTACCATACATGCTGGATCTGGTTCTGTCCTTCAGTGATCCCTGCTAGAAACAGCTGGAGGACTAGTTCTCATCTTTGTGGATGTGTAAAGAAACTCTGAGACACATAGGAAACAATTTCCTTATTTAGGTAGTGGGGAGATTAGAATTTAAATTAAAATAAAAGTGTTTCTGCAGTGGGCATGAGGGAAGCAATGGTACTGGGATGGGAGAGAAGTTGGCAGTAGAGCTCCAACACCACCTCCTGAAAAAAACCCCACATTTTGGGGATTGATCTGTTCAATTTCTTTAGGTGTGTTAACTGATGAAGTTTGGTGATATTAAAGGTGGGAGACATAATTTGTCTAGTAGAGCATCTCACAGAGGATGGGGTGATTGAGAATCAGAATAATAGAAGGGTGATTGATGGTAAGTAGTTTGCAGTGCAAAAGCTTTGGGACTAATAAGAACTTAATACACCATGGAAGTGGAGGGAGATGGCATGAGACTTGACTGTCATGAGATAGTACACCTGCATGAAAGACAAATGAAACCTTGAGAGGATTAGATAGATGTTGAGGGCAGTGAGTGACTAATAGGGGTGCCGTTGTACCCAGGGCTGGCAAAATTGCATAGACACTGGGAACATGGCATCTAAGTTGTCAGGGTCAAGGACGATGACCCTGATATAGGATGCATTAAACACCAGGGTGTGGTGAGTCCAGTCATGTGAAAGGAGATGCTTGGGGATTGGCCTGGTATAACCACAGTAAGGAGAGTGTATCTGACAGCTCTCAGTAACTATGTCAATGAATAAATTCCAGAGAAGGAAGAAAAATATTTCTGCTGAATGTCAATAGTGATGCAAAATACATCAGTATAAAGTGACTATTAGTAAGTTCAGATTAAATAATTGGAAATAATTTACATTATATTGTATAAAGGATGAGAGCTTGAGTGTAATCTACAAAGTGATTTATTATGGTATTTGTGAACTGCACTTGGTAACATAGGAGGTCACTTTCAGTTCTTTCCCCTCAGACAAGAGAAACACTGATGTTTTAAACAGAGGTAGAGGTCCTGAAATTCCACTTAAATTACAGAACTAATCAAGTAATTTTTTGGTGTGTTTTGTTTACTTTACTCAATTTTTAGTGTGCTTGCCTCTTACTATTGTGAATACAACTTTAATAACTGAGCATATCTTCTTTGTAAATATAATAATGAGCATGTAATGCAATGAAAATTCAAAGGAGTAGCCCATCTATTTATGTATCACATTTCTTTCAGAAGAATTGCATTTAGAATTATTCATATAATTCCTGTGAATGGAAACAGGAGTCAATCTGCAGTGTATTCCTCTTATATCCTGTTATTTTTAATCCATTAAAAACCTCTCCAAACATGAGGACTGTAACACCCAAATACTGGGAATAAGCTTTGAGTGGAAAACAACAATTACAAAGCTTGTATTTAAAAGGGAAAAGAAATAATGTATACATGGAACTCGGCCATGATCTACAGCTATTTTGTACAAGAGTGGTGATCCTATTCCATAGTTGGAAGACTGACTGTTGTCAGAGCTCTTAGGCAGACTTTTGATGTAGGAACATGTTGGTGCTTTACAAGCACTTACTCAGATCCCAAAAAACATGCAATAGAAGCACTTTGTGGGTTTTGTATCAGACTCTTCAGGCTTTAGCAATTACACGAGTCATGCAGAATGGCATGCAAGTTGAAGTCTAAACCCAAAGTTAGAGAGGTGTTTTTATGAAGGACACTTAAAGTTTACAACACTGTATGTAATTTAATATAGTTGCAAACAACATTTTTACAGCTTACATAAGAAGGGAATGGCACGCTGGAGGATCATCTGTCTTATTTAAGTAGGCAAATTATTCCCCTGTTTAAAAAGAAAAAGAAGGGGGAACATGATGATAAACAGTATTTTTCCATTTGAACTGAAAGCTTCCATGTTTCACAAGAGTATTTGATTAATGTAGGTAAAAGCTAAAATGTATGGAGAGTGCTAAAGGAAAAATAAAATCATCTTGTACCCCAGTGACATATCTAGAAAATTTTGTTACTGTAAAGATAAATTAGACTTATGTAGAATACATACGATGCATGCAATAATAAGGTAATATCTTGTTATCTGAGTTTCCTGATTATCGGGTAATTAATTACAATATCAAAGCAATATATTAATATGGAAAGTTGCAGAATAATTCAGCTTGTGTACTTCAATTGTGTGATGAAAGCTCTAGTAATTAATTGAGCAAAACTATTTCCAGAGTTTTATTCTGTAGAACGTCACTGATGTATAATTTAGCTTGTTTGGCTTTTGTGATGGCAACCTGGAGTTAAATCTAGAAAGGATTTGCAGGTGAAATTGTGCTGGTAAATTGGAGTTTAGTTTCTTTAGTCATCAGGATTTTGAGGGGATCTCGACTGAGGGGATTTTGAGGGGATTTTACTATCTAATGCAATTTAAATGTGAATTTTTATCCTCTTAATAAGACTTGCAGTGTACATTGTTATTAAATATAAAGCTATGAATGTAGATAACACTGGTATAATTTTTGTACTTTGTGACAAGAATCAGAAAGCTACATATTATTAAAAGGGATATGATCTAAATGAAAGTGCAGTGTCTATAAGGTTGTTGGGCTAGACCTTGTAGAAACTAAGAAGAAAGGGTTCAGTAAAGACAGACAGTAAAAAAAAAATAAAAAAAATAAAAATCAAGGAATTTTTCCTCTTGTTTTCTCAAAAATACCAGGAATTTTGGAAGTTTTCACACATCGAAAAGTTGGGGGAGGTAGTGATGAAAGGAAGCAGCAAAGGTGCTGCTTCCATGTTTGCCCCTTCTCTGCAGAGATCTCTTGGAAAGTAATTCAGCAAAAGCAGAAAACACTGCCTAATGCATCATTATAGGATATATGTATTTTTTTTTGGCTTACCACAAATTTCAGTTTAAAATAATAACTGTCTCACCCCCTCCGAAGACAGGATACAAACAATTGCGTCAAAAATCACTAAATGGGAACAAAGTCTTTTCTTATGTTTATTTTTATGGATAGTAGCTAAAGAACTCATTGCTGAAGTAAGTAAATTAGCAAGAGTCAAAAAAGACTCATAATTTGCATTGATAACACACATTTCTAAGATACTTACTGATAATTTACATTAAGACACTAATAAATCTAATTTAAAATTAAACTTCAAACATTCTTGACCTTTTGCCCTTGCTAAAGACAAATTATACTGGTTCAGAATAAATAGTCCTGTAGGTGAAGTCATGTTTATTCAACAGTACCTGATTTTGGAGTATAATTCAGTGCAAGTGGATAGCAATCCTCCAGAAAACTTCCGATGTTTTATGTCTCTGCAATTCTTGGAGTTAGGAACCACAGTCAATAGATACTCTGTGTCTTTGTACAAATAATTCCCTCTTCCCACAATTTCTCCAGTTAATTTCTTCCATTTATGTAAATTATTGACATGGGCAGTGTCCTCCAGTTTAACAAGGGGTTGCTTTTCGGTTTTGAGCTTCCACTGAATATTTTTATACTCCATCATGAAAGAAATGGCAAGTGAGTACTGCTTGTTGAGTAATTCCCCCTCTCAAGTTTTGTACGTACTGGTTCTTGTGCTGCCCTGCAGTTATGCCTCATTTGCTCTTTTTTGAAAGTGTCAACATTGAAACACAAACAATGTAACCCTCTTGGAGCACACCTACATCAGCTGGGTTGGCCTAGTAAAGGCCTGTCTGTTCTGTTGTAATTCAGTAGTACAACCTTCAACTTCCTGGATTTATCCAAACTGTGTAATTTTAAGTTGCCTGTCTTCTGCCATTCTGACATGGAGAATATATACATTTCTGATGGCAGTGAGTGAAGTCCTGGGTTTTCACCCACCTTGATAATGGAGTGACCAGTTGAAGCTTCTTCCTCCATGTATTTCTTCCTCTATAACTTCATTAATGTTATCTGTCTGCTGAGTTTGGAAATCAGCATTTTAGGTGCCCTTGAATTCTGAGGAGCATGGAATATTTCTTTCTGTAGGTATGAAACATTTGTTTCAAGTGATTTAAAGAGCATGCAAAGTGTACTGAATATATAACTTAGAGGAAAACCAATTAAGAACTTCCCTTGTGTACAGTTTACATCTGTTTATTTTATAGAGAGTTTAATGTTAGTGCTGGGCTGCTGAGTATCTTCAGGCATTTTTGTGAACTCAGAGTATAATAGCATATTTTCAGTGAAATCAAATGTGCCCAAAGTACCTGTTAGCATAAGAATCTGCTGTGGTATAGGCCTGTTAAATATTAATGCAAAGACTTGCCATTGCACATTTTTACCCATAATTTCTTTAATTTAGTATTACTTATCTTTGCATAATTTAAATATAGACATCTGGACAGTTTACTTAAGCAGCATAATGTTATGTTTTACTGAAGGTGTCTGTAGAGTGTATTCTTAGGGCTGTGTGCAATAGCTAACTGTTCAATATTTCAATAAAAACCATGAATTTTTGCAGTGGAAGGTGTAACAGAAATTAAAGTTCTCCAAGAGGTTCTGTTCATTAAAAGGGAAGTGTGCCAATTCTGTATCCTGTGTGCTGGGCCAGTAGCAGCATATGTTTCAATTTACTGGTAGGTTGGTCAAGGAATGTTAGAAACGTCTTTTGGGCTTATTTTCTTTTAAAATATAATTCAATATGCTGTTTATTAAGGAAGTAAACTTTTGTGATTCCATTTTTGTGTTTGCATTTACAGAAACACATTTAAAGAAATTGCCTGTATCTTAGAGATGGTCTTTATCATGGGCAGTTCTATATGATGATTAACTCTATGGCTCAAATAGGTACTTTACATAAAGGTTTTTTTTTCCTAAACTACCAGAACACATCTTGGCTGTGAGCTTGGAAATGTCTTCTTATCAGTTAATACATCAAATTCTATGCATCAGTGCAGAAGGGATGAGATTTCACAATAGCTCTTACATCTCTCACAGAAGTGTTACTGTTATCAGGATATTTCTGAGTGCTGAGTCAGAGCTGAGTTCAAAGAAACCATCATTTAAAATACACAATATGATACCCTTATTTTAACTTTGACTCAAGGAAGTTTTTTTCTTATATACTGACTCAGAATTATTTTCTGAGCTTCTACTCTTCAAATGAGTCAATTTAATCTATCAGCTCCTAAAGAAGAAAACCTTTCTTTCTCCTCACACAGTAGCCATTTATATTAACTGGAGTACTCCTTTGTGGATAATACTGGGCTTGCTTTATTTTCCACAATTCATGAATGCATCTTAAATACTGAGGGAGTATGATACAGTTTTCTGTTTGAGCATAATTGAAGTTAAAATTCATGCGGTATATTCTACTTCCTTAAACTGTACCTTGAGGTTTTAATAAATTTTCTGAATTAGTATTTTTTAGTGGGCACGGTGACCTTTCCTGCCCTTGTCATTTGACTTATGGATTCACTGCTTCTTAAAATCGTTCTGCACAAATGAATCACATCCTGGTTCAAACCAAATAATTTCTCTGCCTTATAATAGCTTTTAGACTTTCAATTTCTTTCAAAAGAGGTCTGTCCTCCTTTAGAAACATCCTTCCTATGCTGTTAAGGATGAAAGAGGGACAATTTGGCTACTTCTTTCTGGTCTTTTTCTTCTCTTTCTCACTCTGTAGGAGAACAGAGTAATAAAGATCTGCTGTTGATGGGGTTTCTCTGATTTTTGGTTTGGGGCAAAAGGGCACAGTTTGTCATTTGGAGGCTTCCTTGAAGAAGCTTTTGAATCTGGAAGTAAATTTTAAGCTAAATTATTACAGTTTAGCAATTACTCCAGATACCTCTTTAAAATTTTATATTTAAATGCAGTGGATAGCAGCTGAGATGATTGTAATGCTTCCATCAACAGGGTGTATTCTGTGTATGAGTGATAGTAATTTACAAGATAAGGGTTTAGAGACTTGATTAATTTGTGTTCTTTAATTTTAGATCTGAATAAATAAACAACACATCTCTTTTAAATCACAATTGCACATGCTTGATATACATATATAGTAACAATGGGTTAAATGTTAAAAGACAGGAAAATGAAAGAATCTTTTTTTTTTTCTTCTTTATTTGTGAGATCTTTTTCTCACTCAGTGAGACATCCTGGCATGTGTATTTTTAACTTGGGATGTTGGCAAATGCTTAGTAATGCTGGGGAAAAAAAAAAAAAAAAGCTCTTAAATGTTTTTCCATTGGGCCAAAGGTGCCAGCAGTTGTGTAAATGGCCACCAGTCCTCAGTGTTTTAAGTCTTCAACTCATCTTATGAGAACGTTATAAATTATGTGTAACTGCAGGTGCCACTCAGTAAGTATTTAATATGTGATAGGTATTTTGGACTGAAATTACTTTTTCACTCGAACAATTATTTTTATTTTATTTTCATTTTATGAGGTGCCACCTAGAATAGCAAGGAATAGCTGGGTCCAGTTTGAATGTCAGGGAGATGCAGGACAACATGAGTCACAGCTTTTTGCTTTCTTCCTGAAAACCAAAGAACTTCTTAATTCATTCATGACCAGAGCAGGATTTCCCAGTTTTGTTTTGGAATGTCTTTTGTATGTTGTGTCATCATCTTGTGTTGCCCAGGTGCATATATACTTAGGATTTTTTTAAGCAGTATCAATGTTGATGACATTTGTGCTTTGCAGGGAAATGAGATATTGGATCTGTTTTCTTCTTGCAGATTTGTCAAGTTGCTGTACTTGGGAAAATACATGTAACAATCTATCTGTCTTTTCTTACAAACAGTGTACTGTCTTGATTGGCTCTGGCAAAGGCATACAGACGACTTGGAAAAGGAGTAGTCATGCTGCTGTCAGAAAACATATATGCTGTGTTTATTAGCACCTGGAGAAAAGTGTGAGCCTTATAATACACAGAAGTGCTGATGTTGCCTGTCCTTGAGTTGTCAGTCTTCCTTGGCTCACAAGGGCTTAGCTGTTCTACCTAGAACAACATCTTCATTTTGACAGGCAGTGTGTGTACACATTCACAGTCTGTGTTGCCATTATCCTCCAAGCCTAGAAGCCAGTAGGACTTTGTTTCAACTCGAAAAAGAAACTTTATAAATACTAAAACATATTTCAAAACTATAGTTAATTATTTCTTGCATAGACTGTCTGATTAGTACATCACATATTTTATCCAAGGTTGAAGTCTCCCACTTGTCCTGCTG
>NW_009953652.1:2409797-2430222 GCF_000747805.2 Chaetura pelagica | reverse complement strand
TGCTGAATGATGCTTCATCCTACAGGTGGCTGTACAATGTTGCCCAAAGGAATTTTGAAGAACTGCAATTATATGCTGTGACTATTTTCTAGGCTTAGTAGTTGTTGTACTAAGCTTAGCTTACACTGGATGATGTTTTAACTGCTTAGGCTTACTGAGTTCTCAGATGTCTGGAATTTTGTTGTACAAGGTTTGATTTATTTAATTGATTGCCAAAGAGTTTCCAGTTTTCTATTCTTCAGTGGTACTGAATTCTGAGGAATTTTAAATTCTCTTTACCATTATACAAGGTGGTATGTAGTTTGCTTTTAGACAACGCTGCTTTGTTATGCTCTTGATTGATCTTCCTTATCAGGTATAATTCAGCTGTTTGTTGGGTTTCTTTCAAGTAACACCTTCACAGATTGCCTGAACAGTAAGCTTGGAACGCACAATGGAAATAGAACAGTGACACTGAAAGTGTAAAAAAAAATAATTTAAAAATGCTTTTTTGGGGTTGATTTTACAGAGAAGAAGTTACATTAAATGTGGTTTTGAAAGGAGAAGAGAGAGTGGTATTTCTTGTGTATGCTAACAGACTTTTGTCCTTTACAGGAGCAAACCTTGGCTCTGAGGAAAGAAGGGATAGGTGTTGTGTTAGATTCTGAGCTGCCTCATCTCATTGGCATTGATGATGATCTTCTGAGTACTGGTATCATCTTGTACCACTTGAAGGTAAATACATATCTGTGTTTCCATAGCCTTTTTATATGCCTTGTGATTTTTTCAGTAGACAAATGGAAGTATTAATTTGCTATCTAAATATAGTACTCATTACATTTCTCTGCTGTAGTAGGAAAAGCTCTTATGAGGTTGCAACTGATTCAGTTAAAATATCTGTTACTTTACTTTATAGGTTTATCCTGAAGGTTAACTGGTTAACCAGATATAGGTGTTTAATATTCCTACCAATGTGTATTGGTTTTTTGTTCATCTCATTGTAAAGCTTGCCTTGAAATCTAAATCTAGATTGTCTCAAAACTACAAAGATTGTTCTATGCTGGGCAGTTGAAAGCTGAATTTGCCAATAATGTTGCATAATAATGACTGTGAAAGCGTTCTAAAAATGCTACCTGATTATTTTTCAATGTATGTTTAAACATGTTTTGTTCAAATTACTCTAAGAAAATGAAAAGGTAACATATCTTTGTGAGGGAGGAAGGGCAATTGCAACTGAAAATAATGTATGTTTCTCTCTTAATTAGGAGGGCCAAACATATGTTGGCAGAGAAGATGCTGTGACAGAACAAGATATTGGTAGGGAATCTGGCATTTATGTATATTCTTTTTTCAGTTGTTTTTCCTGTTCTTCCTGTTTTTCCCATTCTAATATGTGAACAAATCTTCATACTTTTTTCCCCTTTTTCAGTTGGTTGTCTGTATGTTCTTGCATGTTTTAATTTTTAAAACATTTGAGAGCTGTATTATGTGGAATTTGCTTTGGAGAGCATGACTTCAAGAATAGCTGGTGGGCTTAAAATTTATTCATACAGTTGCTACTAATTTATTTCTTGCTTCCCTTGAAATAATATGCTGAAAAATACTATCCTTTTTAATACAGCACCTGTCACAGTTACTGCAAATTCTCTTAACCTTTACATAATGACAGTGTTGTTATACCTAAAGCAGTCTTTGGACTTTAGATTTGAGTTGAAGAATATTCTGGAATTTGGTAAAAAGGAGGTAGGCAGCTTCTACTGATTTTCTTATTTACTTCTTATCAAAGCAACTAATTGCCAGTCCTGTATTGTCCTGTTGCTTGAAGACAGTTTCATTAAATAAATATCATCCTTTAATTCTCAGGTGAGAGACTCAAGAGTCAAATAACTTAGTTTTTTATATTTTTGTGGGTCAAAAGATGCCTGGCTTAAAATTTTGATACTAATTTCATAAACCCAGCAAACTTGCATGGTTTTATGGTATTAAACGATACAGTAGAAGTAATAATACGTTAGTTGAAGAATTGACAGTAGCATAAATGATTGATAAAAGAACTGAATATCATAGAACATAAGAATCTTATTTCAGCTGTCTTCGTTAGTCAACAATCACAGATTAGATCCTATCTTTTCAGATATGAGCATGGTTGCTTTAAGGTCAAAAAAACTTTTCATTGTTTCCCAGAAACTGGTCAAAAAAACTTTGTCTCTATGAATACATAAATTCTACTTTCCTGTTTGGTATCAGAAGGAAAGAAGAATTTACTAATCTGGTGCTAAAACATAGAAGGAAAGATCATTACACCAAAAAAAGACCCAAGCATCCGAGCCCTTGGCCTCTTCCCACTACAGTAAAACAATAACATCAACATTTAAGGCATGTAGGATGTGATGAAGGAAGGAAAAAAACCTTGTCCAGAATAAAGAGAAAAGATACTGTCAAATTTGTGGTACAGTGGGTCCTAAATAAATTAATACCAGCATGCTAGCCTTACTAGTTATTAAGAGACTAATTATGTTATTTCTTTGTATTTAGTTCTTCATGGTCTTGACTTGGAAAGTGAGCATTGCATCTTTGAAAATCTCAACGGTACTGTGAATCTAATACCACTGAATGGAGCACAGTGTTCTGTGAATGGAATTCAGATTACAGAGGCCACACACCTAAACCAAGGTATTACCCAGTGTAATATCATTTTGGATACAGCATCTTCTTTTTTTTCTGGCAACAGCCCTGAAAAAAATCTGTGTGCATATAAAGAGATTATTGTTTAATTAGTTTTAATTCCATTCTTCTCATCTGCAGCTGAGAATGATCAGGAGAGCCATGAAGGTTTTGTTCTGTCAAAGAATTTGCCATGTGCTGAAAAGAAAGAGAATTCCTTAGTAATTTAATCCACTTTAAACTCTTCAGTATGAATTGATAGTTAGCATTTGATTTCATCCAAAGTTTATACATCAAATGAGCTCCATGCCAGATTGCTTAGGTTGCTGTGATATTAAGAAAAAGAATACTGGCCTCTGTAGGACTGAAATAATGTCAGAGACACCTCCTCCTGCTGCTCAAGCTTTGGGCCAGTCCTACTTAACACTTTTGCCAAATCCTCTTGCAGAGCAGGAGATTCAGCTGAGTATCTGTTTACTGCAGCTGAAGGGAGATGACAAAACAGGGGAGGCTAAAACTTATGGAGGAAGTTGAGAATTATAAATTTTATATAAATGCTTTAAAATCTGAAATGAAAAAGCAGCTGGGACAGTTGAAAACAAAGGTGCATTGTTTTGGCCTGGAAGGTACTTGCTATAAGAAGTAAGCTCATGAGTGCAGAAGCTTGGGATGTTGTGTCTTCCAAGAGCACGCAGAATATCTTCCCATTTAGCAATGGGCTGAAAACCTGTTGAGGAGTGAGGCTGTGACACAGCTCAGTTGTTGGTAAGAAGCTTTCAGAGCGAGCTTGCTCTAACAAGGGAGGTCTGTAGTGTTGGAACATGGAAAGTTTGTACCTTTCTGGTCTAGAGGAGGGATGTTGATTTTGTAAAAGATGTTTCCTAATGCAAAATGACGGATGTGTGCGCTTCTTCTGTTACAGATACTGGGGGAAATAAAATAAAGCCCAGCTCACTTTGTCTTTGGATAAATCCCACTGATAAATTGTTAGTAATAGAAGTATTGACAATAATGGCAAGTAACACCGTAAACAATAAGAATTGCACTTGCAATGACTCTTATAGAATCACAGAATGGTTTGGGTTGGAAGGGACCTTAAAGATCATCTAGTTCCAGGCAACCTGCCCTGAGCAGGGACACCTCCCACTAGATCAGGTTGCTCCAAGCCCCACCCAGCTTGGTCTTGAACACTTCCAGATCCTGCTGCATTTCAAAGGCAGTAAAGGTTTGATGTACCTTGAAAGAAAGTAGGAGTTTGTATGCTGTTTCCCTCTTCCAGGCATATGTACCAGCTTGATTTTTGTACTGTGAAGAGAGGAAACATGACTTTTTTTTCACCCACATTTCTGTCTAAATAAATTTGTAACTCAAAAGGAGGGGAAAAGATTGCTTGAGTTACTAAATTGTGAAAAACAGCTGCATAAGCTGACCTGTAACAGCTGGCTATGTTAACCAGACTTTGTCTGAAAGGTGGCACCTATGACATCAGGTGGGCAAAAATGGTGAAATAACTGTTTAACGACTTATGCACCATCCATTTACCCTAGCTGTGTTAGCATGTAGTTTCACAGCATGAAGTGCCAGCCTCCTTAAATATCTGCTTTAGGTAACACTGATTAACTGTTGATATATTTAAATGTTTCCGTTCATCATTAAGAACTGTTCATTTGAAAATGTGTTTTTAGACTGTCATGGAGTTTAAGTAAAACCTAAAAGAGGCATAGTAATTAATTGCCACTTCCTGCTCCAGATTACTTCCAGCATTTGTGAATTCTGGCTAATGTGGCCTTTTTGTGTACATTTAACTTACTAAAATATTTTTTTATTCTTAAGAACATATGGTAGGATTTCTAGAGGTAACTGAATTACTATTCGCAGTTAAGAGTTTGTCCTTTACCTTAAATTTATCCTCAGTTTAAAACAAGTTTTCAGTTTCTTAGACCAAACTGCCAACTCTTCTGTACTTAACCTGACCTCCCACTGTTTTTTTTATAGTTTGCTGATTAAAATAAAAAATAATTTAAAAATTAGAAAATGACTTTTAGAAGTTGGTAAGATCTTAATTATATATGCCTTTGTTTGCATAGTTCCAAAATACTGCTCTGTGTAGGTCAGAGATGCTTGATGACATTCAGCAGGCATTCTTTTATATATGTATGTATTTTTTTTCCTATGCACTCTGGTCATTTATATGTTGAAGTCAACCAGTTAAGTAGGGAGATCAGAGCTCCACAAATGATAAAGCCTTTTTTGTTTAGTTTTTGTTGTTATTCTTAGTACTATCAATGTATTTGACAAACCCTTTTTCTTTGCCATTTGACATTCAATGAGAATGAGAATTGTTGCCTACAGTAAATAAATGGAAATCAAACCCCATAGCAAATCCAGTTATGTTTCCAAGATGACATTTATACTGCACTTTCTGAATGAGAGCTGCTCTGTACAGCAACAGACAGGCTTGGTGCTTAGGATATATTTGACTACATGCTTTTGTCCAGACCTTTTTTTCCTAAGGAGGCTTTGATGTTGATGCTCACCAAAGTTTCTGCCAAATGGGAATTAAGTTTCTAGAGTTTTTCCCTAGTAACAGAATAATACAGAAATTATCATAGGATTCATAGAAGTACTAAAAGAGAAACCTAAGAGTTGTTCATATGATCTGTCATCTGACTGTCATGTACTTGCTGTTAAGCCTCTCCTGTTTTCTTTTAAATTCATTAAGTTAGGGGCACATTTATAGCTGTATTAATTCTGAAATTTTAACTAAAGTTTCTTCCACCTAGTAAAGTAGTAAAAAAAGCTTAAGTATTTTTATCTTCATTTGAAAGTAACTGAAGGAATTTTGTAGAAATCCCCACTGTCACAAAATCCCCCTCCAGGCAGTCAGCAAGAGTGGAACAGATAAATGTTTGGGACAACTGTGAGCATATGAAGCAGTGGTAGACTAAAAACAGTTTTAGCCCTTTCACTACAGCAGTCATGACTGTCAGGGATCCCCTTTAATCTGCTTACAGAAAAAGTACAGCCAGCACACTTCTTGAAGAGGTCAAAATGACCTGGCAATACAAACCTACATACAGATATCTGAAAGGTAATTCTTTTTAAGGTTAGGCTGAGATAAGCTGTTCTTATGGTCCAAGATTGAAGTATTGTGAAGACAGCAAGAAGCGATGTCATGACTATTATGCTTTTGATGTTTATTTCCCAAGGCCAGATGACCTTGCTTGGGTTGATACTCATAATTTAACTAGTTTTAAGAGGAGCATTCCTTACTAAGGACAGCATTTCATTCTCAGATGGTAAAAATTTGTTTGTAGTGACCAGTCTAAGTGCATTTTTTTTCATACTGTGGATGTAATGGAATCCTTTTTTAAAAATTCCTCACACAGACTGAGAGGTAAATGCTTGATTCTGTAATGGTTAACTTGGAAGACTTCCATGTTATGACAGTAGTGAGACATCACTAACAATATCCCTCTTATTATGAAAGTATTAATCTTGGTGCCATTGTCTTTAAAATATGGTAAGAATTGCCCAGAATCTCATTATTTGTGACTTGCACCTTAACTGATTAAATCAAATAATGGATGTGCACTGAACAATATGAATTATTCAATGGAAGAGAAAATAGCTATTGGGTAGACAAGTCTAATAATCTTGTTCTGAGTGATGATAAACTTCAGTGTTGTTCAACACAGACAGGAAAAGGATAAGTGAAGAGTACAAATTTTAAGGAGATCTGGAGCTTTCAGTGTAGGTGGATTAAAACCTGACTGTAATCAGTAGTGGATGGACAAGTTTGTTTTTAGTCACATTTATGGTTGTTCCCAATGTATCTGGTACCTCCTGGTGGCTTCCAGTCTCACTGTTTAAAAGTGCATTGAACAAATTAGGGCAACTGCTTCCTCTGCCTGTGTTTGTTCTTTAGCTAAACTTTATGAACATGACTGTATGTATAAACACATGTGGTAGCTTTATTTTGTGGTTGTTGTTTTTTTTTTATTTCAGAAGAGTAAGGAATAAACTATATACATCAGTTAGTGTAACTGTGTGCATTGTTACACACTTGGCTTGTCAAAATACATTTTCATTTTGCTCTTGCTTAATGGAAGTTTCTGCTTACGTATTGTCTGCCTGAAATATTGGTTGGCATTTTCAGGTATGATATGTTGTCAGTGAATGGTGTGTGCTTTTTTCTCATCAGGTGCTGTTATATTACTTGGAAGAACCAATATGTTTCGCTTTAACCACCCCAAAGAAGCTGCTAAGCTAAGGGAAAAAAGAAAGGTGAGGTTAAATAAGTGTTTGGAAAATTTAAACCTTTTCACAATTTTCTTGTTAATATAGTCCTACCTTGATTGTTGTAGAATACTTTTTAAAATTTGCTTCACATACGTTAGTTAAATGTTTTATTTCATGAAATATAGTAAGAGTTTGTAAGCACATCAGTATTTGCCTAATGTATTTATTTTATGGTCTGTTGTTAGAGTGGACTGCTGCCTTCCTTCAGCTTGTCTATGACAGATCTTTCAAAATCTTGTGAGAACCTGTCAGCAGTTATGCTTTATAATCCAGGGTGAGTATATTCTAAAATGCAGTTATTAAAGTTGCAGCCATTCTTTATTTTAGTTGTTTGAATGGTCCACATGGCACTAATAGAAAATATTTTGTTCTCAGGTTAATAGTATATGCTTTTTAAATGACGGGCCTCTGAATGAAGCCATAGCTTTTCAGAAAGGTTATTTGAACTAGTCCATGCCAGCAAATGGGACAGTGAGGAACTTTCCATCCTGCTTAAAACTTGTCTTCTCCTGGGATTTCTCTACTTCAATGCAAGACAAGTAACTGCACTGACAAACAACACTGAAAGAAGCACAAAGAAAGTTGTAGTAGCTGGAGTCTGGGAAACATTTGCATTATAACCAAGGCAGTTGAACACAATAATGACATGGCATATTATATGTTCATGCTTTTTTCAGAATTTCAAGTTAACTATTTTTCCTGTGAAAAATGCATTGTAAACTGAAAATTAAGGTTTCTTGACTTCGTATAACACCAATAGAAGCATAAAAAGGCTGGGAAATTAATGTCTTATGTTCTCACCTATAGAGCTCTTAGTAGGTAGCCAAGTTAGAATGTGGAGAACCATTTTATTATACAGTTACAATAATATAGGCTGCTATTGTGGGGAAGCTGTTTTTAATGTTTTTACCAGTGTTCTGGAAGTGACTTACAGAAAATTGATGGTTTTTTGTTGTTTTTTTTTTGTTTTTTTTAAAATAGCTAGTGCCTGTGTTTTGAATTGAGTGTGAGATGAGGCACTTTAACCATCTATGTTTTGAAAAATAGGCTCTAAATTGAATTTCAGGCTTGGATAGTGCAGCTCTATTCCCGAGTTTTACTGTGGGATTGCTCTTTATCCATTAGAACTTGGGAAGATTGGCCAAGTAATAACTTTAAGTTAAACAATGTCTTAAATACAGTGAATATATGTAATAACACTGCTTCAAATGTGATTGATACTCTCTTGCTACTGAACTACCTACAGAAATCTCAAGATAGTGAGGTAGTTGTTCATAAATTTGTCTTTTTTCAGAGATGAAAAAAAAGTCAAAAAAATATATGTATTTTTAAAATTTTCTTTAGCTTCTCAGATAGTTTGACCTAAAAACTTCTGGTGGCAGTTGGTAGTATTGTATTTTTTGTAGGCTGGGGAAAGTTCCCAGCTATTCTTTGTTACCTCTGGTTATTGATTAGCTACCATGGGCTTCCCCTCCCACCCCCAACTAATAATGTTACTCTGTTCCCATAGTGTTATGAATTATTGCATTATACTGCACAATGCTGACCTTGACTTTGCAGTCAGCATGGAGTAGGACAGATTGTTTCAGCATTGCCTCACTTCTAGTCTTTCAGGTTTGTCGTAAAATATAACGGCATGAGCAAGGCCCAGTTGAAGGTAGGCTGAAGAATGATTGCCTGCCCAAGGTGTTCATACTGTCTTCAGATAATGGCAGATTGTGTCTTATAGAAGAAAAAAAAAAAGAAAAGAAAAGAAAAATAAAAGTCTGGAGGGTTACTTGATTCTCTATGCTGGAGTAGATTACAGCAAATTCTTATTTTTCTTCTATATGTTTTGTAGAATATAGCTTCTTTTTTCCTGGTTGGTTCTTCAAACATCTTACCTTGCTTTCCTGGAAGTCACAGTATAAGTAACAAGATTATCAATGTATGCAGCAAAAAAAAAAAGAAAAGAAAAGAAAAATAAAAGTCTGGAGGGTTACTTGATTCTCTATGCTGGAGTAGATTACAGCAAATTCTTATTTTTCTTCTATATGTTTTGTAGAATATAGCTTCTTTTTTCCTGGTTGGTTCTTCAAACATCTTACCTTGCTTTCCTGGAAGTCACAGTATAAGTAACAAGATTATCAATGTATGCAGCAATTTATAGAAACACTACCACTTTTCCCCATCTAACATTTCTTGTAACTTCTATTTTCCTTTCTTGGGTGTGGCTGCGAGAGCACCAATGCTGTTGAAATTGAGGATAAGACTAGGTGAAATACTCTTCATATTCCTGAATGCTTTCATGCCTGCATTTTATTAGACTATAAACTATGAGCAGAGGGTTAATTATTGATATTCTCCTGCTAGTCTGCATTCAATTAATCTTTGTGAACTGGCTTGCTGGAATAGATATTTTGTCCTGCTTAATTTGTAAACTCAAGAAAGGATTATGCTTAGCGTTTACAGTACAGCAGAAATGCAGGTCTGCATGACTGTCACTTGTTTGTGAGTGATAAAACCTGGCTGAGGTTGTTCCATAGTCACCATTACATACACTTTCTTTTTTCTAAGCAAGGAAGCTCATGGTTGCATATTTGTAGTTAAAACTCATACCCCTATCTGTAGATGCTTTAACTATGTTTAAAACAATAAATGCCATATCTAGTAATACACATTACCCATGAAGTGCAGAGGTGGATGTTGTCCTAGAGCAATGATTTTTCAAAAAAATAATAATAAAAAAATCAAAATCAAAAACAAAACCCAGGACAAAAAATCCCTGAAATATTAGTTTTTACTGCTTTTATGAATGCTGCAAAGAGAAGGTAGGCTCTGAAGTTTGCACTGCAGTTTGACTGAGCCTTGGTCTTATAAATCAGTAAAGGAAAGCCTTGTCCATAATTGATGCATCTTTATGGACAGCAATTTGACAAGGGCAGCTTTTCAGCTTAGGCTATGGTTGCATGACAATTTAAAATTTGTTGATGCTAACTCCATTTTCTCTCTATTTCCTCCTTTGTGGCAGCACTGGGGTTTTTCTGATCATGTTGTGAGCTTGTCCCTAAGAGTTAATCCTGCAGGAAGCGTTACTTTAAGGGGAACAGGTGTCTGGGGTGAAGGCACGGTTGAAGAAAAGGATGTGTTCTGAATAAAGCAGGCCCCAAGCATTTAAGCTTCAGTAATAAGAAAAGCCAGTGGCATTGTATTTGTAAATGATAAATGGCTTTTAGAATGCTTGAGCTCTGTACTTCCAGCTAGGAATGCTGCTTAGCAGGTGCAGTGCTGCAGTGGTTATTCTTCTCAGTGGTGACTGTCTTTTCAGCCTGGGTAAAACATTCAATAAATCTCATCTCTGGGTATCAAAGGCACCCAAAGCATTAGGTAGGGGTGAGAATCTTGCTTCCTGGAAAAGTGCAGATGGAAAAAATGTCCTACATTAAATCAGGCATGTAATGTATTTATTCATTTATTTAAGTTGGGAGCAATGTAGAACGTGGTCCTTTGGTATGACTCTTTATACAAGTTTCTCATACCATAATGATACACTGCCCATGAGCAGTGTAGATGTTGATTCAGTAGCTGACCATCTGGGGGTTTTGTGTGTGACTTTTGTAGCCGACTAGCATTCTGTTTGTTGTTAAAGTAGTGTTTTCAACACCACTTTTTCTTCCAGTTTTCAGTATTGGTAATATAAAGGCTGGCAGCTAAATTTCCAATTTGTAGGTTGTAATAAACAACTGGTAAGATCTAGTATGTTTAGCAATCAATGGCAGAAGTGCCTGGGGGATATTTATGTTCAGTGGTTATGAAAGCAGATAAATGATGTGTCTTGTGTACTGTATCTGTATCTTTCCCATGTGAAAATCAGTGTTATCTTTAATTGTGTTTTCAGATGGGTGGCCTTCGTGAGGGATTTTTGTTGTGTGTGGGCTTTTTCTTTGGCTGTTGGTTTCCCATATGTGGAGATAGTTGCATAAAATTTTGGCTTAACATATAAAATTCTTTGTTCTACTTGTTCCCAGTCTTTGTTTTTAATCTGGTGTCATGCAACACTGCTTCAGATAATAAGCTTTGGATAAAATAGAATTTTGCACATAGATTTATGCTGAAGATTTCATTTGTAGACCTTTTGTAAACTACATTATACTGTAACTCTAAACCCACTCATGAGAAACCTTGATCTCGTCATGGATTTAGCTTGGGTTTTTTGTTTTGTGTTTTTCAAATTAATCTCGTAAATTGGGCTGCTGAGCAGCATTGTAACATCTTTGTAGTTCTGCCAGTACTCAGTCTTTCCTAATAGATGTAATACCAGATCTCACTTTTGTGCTGTGTAAATTAAGCTATTGTAGTACTGTGCTAGTAGAACTGACTTCCTTTCTCAGCAGCTTATCTACATTGTTCTTATCAGCAGATATGCCACGTTTTCCAGGAAAATGGTGTCTATTTAATATGGCACTGATCAGATTAGGTTCCTTTGTGGTAGATCTACAAAAGAAGAAAGAGTAGATTCTAGTCTTTAATATCTGTGTGTTTCTTTTTTAATTTCAAACTAATATTTTCCCCTTTTCACTGAAGTGCTCACATTAATACAGGGAGTAGAGGTTATGTGAAAAAGATTTTTTTTTTATTACAGATACACTAAACCGGAAAACATCACGTTTGTATTTGTGCTTTGTAAAGCTGGCAGAGATTTGTTAGAGCCAGTGATTTTTAATTTTTAATTTTTATTTTTATTTTTTTTCCTCAGGGTTTTTTTTTGCTAGTTAAAGAAACAAGTTTCTGCAGTCATTGACAGCAGATCTCCCTCCCCAGATTCTCTCCTGTCCTAAGTTCATAACCTGTTTTAAGCAAATGCTGCTCAGGTAATGGTTTCAAAAGTGCTGAATTTCTAAATGTATAGAGAAAATAAGCAGCCAGCTAAGACAGACAGGCATCATTATTACTCCTGCAGAAATAAGGGCTGCAACATGAGCACCTTTGATAAAGAACAGAGGCATTGTGAGTAACCGCATCATAGGAGAGCCTTCAGTAGAGCTTGCACCTACTTAGGCACCACTGAAGCTAAGTAGCAGCAAAACACCAGACAGCATTACCCTCCACTTCATAGGGGCATTTCCTTATTTATAATGCATTAAACCTGCATTTTTTAAAAAGAGCTCAGAGTAACATATGGAAGCTGTTGATTGGGGTGTTGATGGTGATCCATATGTGGCTTTGGGAAACAGCCATTTTCACTGCAGAAGAACCACTTCTGCATAGTTCATTCCTCCTTCCTGAACAACCTTTTGAGCACTACCAGCTTCATTTCAGTGTAAAGCAAAGCTGATTGTTGTGACACCACTGTTGAAGGCATTAGAGATACTTCATCAAAGAGAAAAACAGAGTTTTCTCTACTGACCTTCTTTTATATCAGACTAGTTGCTATGTTGGCTCATTTTCCATGTGTCAGATCTCAGTCAAAAGCTAGTTAAGATTTTAATGCATATATAAAAATGTTTGCCAAATTATGTGTTTTATAGGACAGTCAAAATATCAAAAGGTTTTTGCTCTGGGTTTTGCACATTATGTTAACTTATCTGAAACATTCTGCTTCATTATGGCTTAACCAGGCACGGGAATACTTGTAAATCATCTTTGCCAGCTGTCTGAGCAAAGATGGTCTGCATCTGACAGCACCCAACGGGTGTCTTGCGTTTCCATAAACCACAGCTATATCCCCTGGGATCTGTATTACTTTGGACTGAAGTAATGAGATAGTGCCCATCCTAGACATAGTCTTAATGAAAATGTAAAGGGACTTTTGGTGGAACATTTACATGAAGGCTCTGGATGTCTGGAGTTGTGTTAAAAAAAAAAATACATCTGTTTGCTGATCTCTTAGGTGTTGTAGAGTTATTTTTTTTTAAATTAATTTGTGAGAAATAAGGAAAAATGCAATATGTTAAACTAGTCTTTCTCCAGTATTTCAGTAGTTTAAAAAATACTTCTTGAGCCTGTAGGAATCAAACTTCATTCAAACTACTTCATAAACATTAGATTATTGGTGTATTTTTTGCACATATCCAAGGGCAATTCCTTTTTGTCACAGGCATTTGTATTAATTTAGAAAGAAATATTAAATGTATCTTATTTTTAAAAAACCTTGTCTGTGTAATTGTGGTCATAAACTGGAGTTCCTCATACTTGAAGGTAATTTGTGGTGCAGTCTTGGATTTTCTTCACTGCTTATGAACTACCTCACTAACCTGCAACCCTATTAAGCAGTAACAGGCCTGAAATAACTGCATATTTGTGTATTTGGTTGAATATTTCAGTTCACATATAGTTTCTCTACACTTTAAAATGCATAGAAAAATTTATTTACAAGAATTGTCTTAAAAAACACAAGTCTTTAAAAGGCAATTAAAATAAATTAGGTACAACTGTAATAAGAGCTGTTGTTTAAAACAGCATTAAATACTCTCCTGTAATTATTCAGAACTGTAGCAAATTAAACACATTCTCAAAATAGTTTGGATAAATGAGTTTGTACTTGAATGTTTCCAGGAATTTGAGGGTTTTTTAACCCCACTGCTTACATCATGGCAATGTGGTTGGGTTTTCTTTTTGGGAGGAAAAGGAAGAACTACAGTCATGCCAAAGCATACTCTTACATCTTTCCTTTCTCGGAAGCGGCCAAGTTAATAAACCATAGGATAATGAGCATTGATTAACTATCGTTGGCAGTTGAAAATCATATTTAGAAAGAACAGTTATTTAATTTTTTCTGAATAGTAATGTGATGAATGTTCTATGAATCTAACCTCTAATAAAACAAACTGTTGTTGACATTAAAATATTCTGAACCGCTAATATGTGTTTTCTATCAATTCCTTTCTCATTTGATCGCTCTGTTTCCCCTGCCTCCCATGGCAGTCTTTTCCCTGTAAAAGGACCGATCTGTCTAAGGTAGAGAAATTCAATTTCTATGTATTGATTGCCACGTTCACATGTAGTTAACTTGCAGAGGCTATGCTAATAATTTATCTGTCTTGTTTAACTTTTCTTTTTAAATAGCTGTTTTTTTCCCCAGAAATTAATTTACTTTTCTGTTTGTGCTTGCGTCAGACAGCATGATGTCTAATTTGTCACTCTAATGAAGGAAATTTTTTCTGTTATTGTAGCAAATAGTTTTATAAAACTTTTTTTATTTGTGCCATTGTTACAGTCTTCTAAACAGACACTGAATTGCATTGCATCTTCCTGTTCTTTTGTGATACTGGGAAATAACATTTTTTACTGTTTTCCTTTTTTTAAATCAGGCTAGAGTTTGAGAGGCAGCAACGAGAGGAGCTTGAAAAATTAGAAAGTAAAAGGTAACATTATTTTCTGTGGTCTTTACATGTGTGTATATAGATACATGTTGTAGACTTAAATCATTAATTTGGAAGCACAGTGTTACTCAGCAAGCAGAGGATCCTGATATAAATGGTTTTATTTTGTCTTGTCTTTTATTAATATTTTGGTTATTTTCTTGATTGAGAACAGATAGACAACCTGAATTGTAGCTAACTGATATTTAGCAAGGAAAATTCCAAACACAAACTTATGAGGAGTATAGATTATACAAATGTAATATATAACTCCCACTTTTAATTTTCATGGTGTTATTTTAAAAGATGGCAAAATATATTCTTTGTTCTTTTCTATGGTTTAGTTGCCTTTGGGCTGAGTCTTGATTTGAAAAACTCACATTGTAAACTCTGCTTGTTAACATGTGGTGCTGGTCTGGGTCTACCAGTCATACTCAGCATTATTTTGAAATCAGTTAGAGATACAGAAGAACGTATTGTTGCCAGCTGACAAACTGAGCTGACTGTTCTAGCTCATCATACCTGCTAAGATTTTAGAAGTAATCTCTCTCATGTTGTTGTAGATCACCACATTGATTTGATTCATAAGCTGAGACACACCTTCTGCCTTCTCAGCTTTAGACTGCTTGCTCCATTTTGAAAGAGCTGTTTATATAGGTAGACTAAGCTAAGTAAATGCAGAAAAACCCTGAAACTCTGAAGCATTAAAAGATAGATGCTATTCAGAAAGTGATGCAACAGGACCCTTGATACTTATCCTCTTTGTTAGGCTAATTGATAGGATTTGAATTCAGATTGTGCTGAATTTGCTTTGCTTGTGCTTTAATGGATCTGACTTCAACTTCCTGCATAGTACCAACTGCCTTGCAGGTTGTTTCTATGTGTGTTCAAGCAATTGTATTATGGGGATAGTGCTGATCTTCAAGTCTCAGTCTGTCTTCATTTGGAATCCCCTAGAACCTCCAAAAGAGACATTGCCCAGGAAGTAATAATTTGTCTTAAAGTAATTTGTCTCTCAAATACATTTGTTCCTAAGCTTGTAATCCTGTTTGTCAATAATTCAGTTGGGTTCACCTAAAGAGGAGACATAGTTGTAATTCATCTATTAACTTCACTTTGGTGAGGCAAATATCTAATCAGGTCCTTTTATACAATTTTGTTTATATATGAATGTATGTATACAGAAGAATATCTATATATTATTTACTCTTCACTGTGTGCACTGATGTGTTCTATAAATATTTTTATTTGATTTCACAGAACCAATACAGCCTAATTTTCTACTAAAATAAATTATAAATAACACGCCTTCCTATATTTGAATATATCAACAGTATTTTATGTTGAAATAAACTATATTCGTCTCTTTACCATTTGACTTATGCATTGAGTGACTTCCAGGCAATGTAAGGTCTTAATATTGTGGAAAAAAAATTAAAAAAAAATTAAAAATTTAAAAGAGAAACCATTACACATGCTACAGAATTCTTGTCCAGACCTTTTAAAATTCTTGTCCAGACCTTTTAAAATTCTTGTCCAGACCTTTTAAAATTCTTGTCCAGACCTTTTAAAATTCTTGTCCAGACCTTTTAGAATTCTTGTCCAGACCTTTTAAAATTCTTGTCCAGACCTTTTAAAATTCTTGTCCAGACCTTTTAAAATTCTTGTCCAGACCTTTTAAAATTCTTGTCCAGACCTTTTAAAATTCTTGTCCAGACCTTTTAAAATTCTCAGGGATATGGTGTCTTTTGAAAAACAAATAAACAAACAAAAAAAAACCAAACCAAAAAAACCCACCAAAAATGTTTGAAATATTGCATGTACATTTTTTACTGTAGGAAACAAATAGAAGAGATGGAAGAAAAACAAAGATCTGACAAAGCAGAACTTGTAAGAATGCAGCAAGAAGTAGAGTCACAGCGCAAAGAAACAGAAATAGTACAGCTGCAAATTCGAAAACAAGAAGAGAGCCTGAAACGGAAAAGTGTTCACATTGAGAGCAGGTTAAAGGATTTGCTGGCTGAGAAAGAAAAATTTGAAGAAGAGAGATTACGGGAACAACAGGAGATAGAGCTTCAAAAAAAGAAACAGCAGGAAGAAATTTTTGCCCGAGTCAAAGAGGAGTTGCAGCGACTACAAGAACTTAATCATAACGAAAAAGCAGAGAAAATGCAGATTTTCCGTGAGCTAGAAAAACTTAAAAAGGAAAAAGATGAACAGTATGTTAAGCTGGAATTGGAAAAAAAGAGACTTGAAGAACAAGAAAGGGAGCAGGTGATGCTGGTGGGTCATTTGGAAGAACAGCTTCGAGAGAAACAGGTCATGATAGAGCTCCTGAAGAGAGGGGACGTACAAAGAGTTGAAGAAGAGAAAAGAGATCTTGAAGATATTCGGGAATCTTTTTTGAAAGTCAAGGAAGCCCGATCTGAAGGTGATGAAAACAGTGAAGAGTTAGAAAAAGCTCAGCTTGATTTTGTAGAGTTTAAAAAGAAACAGCTGGAACAGTTGACTATTTTGGAAAAAGATGTAGTTCAACAAATGGATCACCTAGAAAAGGAAATAGCTGATGAAGAAATAGCTCTGGAACAGTTAAAATTTGCACATGAAGAACATTTAAAAGTCAAGAAAGATGATGAAAACTTTATGGATGCTGTACTCAAGGTTGAAGAAGTTGATGAGATAAAGTCAGCAGAGTACAGTCTCCAATCTAAAGTACGCCAACTTGAGTACCTGAAGAGTAATAATTTGCCAGCTCTGCTGGAAGAAAAACAAAGGGCTTCTGAAGTCCTCGATAGGGGCTTGTTGGGTTTGGATAATACTCTCTATCAAATAGAGAAAGAAATAGAAGAAAAAGAAGAGCAGCTTGCCCAGTATAGAGCTAGCACAAATCAGCTGCAGCAGCTACAAGAAACCTTTGAATTCACAGCCAATGTAGCTCGTCAGGAAGAAAAGGTTCGGAAAAAGGAAAAAGAAATCCTTGAATCAAGGGAAAAACAGCAGAGGGAGGCACTGGAGCAAGCTGTTGCTAAGTTAGAAAGGAGGCACTCTGCTTTGCAACGTCGTTCAACAATAGACTTAGAAATTGAAGAGCAGAAACAGAAGCTTGCCACCTTGAACAACAGCTGTGATGAACAGGCAGGTCTGCAGGCTAGTCTGGAGGCTGAGCAGAAAGCCCTTGAACAAGACAGAGAACGGTAAGTGTGGTGGTAGCTTCCATCTATTAGAATCTGTCTCTAAAAACGTGAATCGCTTTATACCTGAGATGTTGAGACAGCAACTTGTTCTGTGTCCCAGTATTTAGGTTTCTTGATGAGTTTCAAGTAGTTTACCTAGAACTGAAACTGTATTGCTGCTCCCATCCTCAGCAGTTTAGTATTTCCATTAGCCATCACAATACTTTAACTGTTTTACCTGTTTAGAAAGCTTTGCCAACCTTATGGCCTGCTGTTAGAAAAATGTGTATGGTCTGACAGCTTTTTTTCTCTTAAATTATTAATGTATAACATTTTGTTTCTTTATTAGTAACGAACTAGGTGTTTGTTCAAGATTTGGAGATGTAGTTACAGTAGACTGCCTGCTTTCCCTTTCAACTGATAATGTACTTAAACTATTCAAGTATTCAGACTAAACAATGGTAATGTTTGATTTTTTGATACTGGTTTCAGACCTAAGTAAAGTAGACTAGCCATATATCTATGAAAATTTCGTGGTGTTTTTTAAGGTTATTGGAAAATATACGGAGGCTATAGAACAGCTGTGTTGACAAACCGTTTTAGATATAGAAGCAATGTCATCAGTTATACACATGATATCTGGTAGCATGACATTCAGCCTAAGTGTGGGAGGCTCAGAGAAAAGGGAATAAGGTAAGGAAGGATCTTTCTATGTGAAAGAAATATTTTATTTTTGACCAGACATAAATCCACTGGGATTAGTGCATTTAATCTATGCATTATGTAAAAAGGACAGAATTGCCATTTTTAAATGTGCTATCTGATTTGCAACTACTAGAGCTTTAAAACCTGTGATTACTGGTGAAACAATGAAGTGTTTTTTTCTTGAGGTAGCATTTGTAATTATTTTTTTTTTACTGTTCTACTAATATCTGACTCTTCTTTCAAAAGCCCTTCAGAGACATCCCTGATTAGAAAAAAAAATCTAAAAAAACCCCCCACAAAACTTGCCTGTAGCCAAATTGAAGATCTCTTCTGTGTCCCTTTTAAACCATTATCAAAAAATAATTGTTCCTTTCTACACCATGTGTAGAGGTCACATTTTAGCATTGAACAAAATGTTCTATGTTCAGCATTTCAACACTGTTGAATCTCGTTTTCTTTACTATCTCACTTGATTAAAGTCAGCTATAAACAACTGGAGGTTCCGCTAAAACGGACAGCTCAGCTGGCCCTCAAGTGGTTTCTGGATTGTGTGATAAGTGAAACAAATGTCTTAGCTACAAAACTGAGGTTTCAGAAAGATAGCAAGAAAGGGAAAAGGTCACTTTTTGTTTGGTTGTTTTTTTCTCCCCTTTTTTTTTCTCGTTTACTTAAAGGTCCTCTTGCACAAACTCAATAAAATATTGAAGTCTTTCAGTGGTTTGCCCAGGGGCCTGACTAATTCAATTCAGAATGCTTTTATGAATGTTGAGGCAGAAGAAAATCTTAAGATACATGATAGATAGTATGTTAAATGTTTCAGGCTAATTCATTGCTGTTGTGTTTGAGTTTACATTTCACAGTATGCAATGTCTTGGGTGCTGTAGTAAGCATATGAATTATATATGTTTCTTAATTGGTCTCTAGATGTGTGATGCACTAATTATGTGATGATGTTCTTAGGTTCATATCAAAGTGTTTTAATGCGATATTAATTTGAAATGCTCTATGACTGAAATTTTGTCATAACTGGATAGATAAAATCTTATTTTCCAGTTTGAATAATACGTTAGCTCAAATTTTTTCACCTAGAGGGATGACCCACAAAATGATACTTTGAAGTTAGCTTATACTGGAATAAAGCATACATGTTTTGTCTTCAGTGGCAGAGATTTGTGGCAATAGAGTAAACATAAAGCAACTTTAGAGTAATCTTTGCAACAAGGGGTGTATCACTTAAAAGTGGCAAGATGCTGTTTAGTGCAGTCTCTGGTGGGTACATCACACAGCTGGGTAAGTTTATTGCCAGAGGAAGTAATTTCTTTTTGTAGTAGGATGTTTACAAATCAAGAGATAAGCATTTGTCCTTTAATATAATTCTGATTTTTGTGGTTACATTGGTTTTCCATAGATGCAAATGCTCTCCCATATCCATCTCCCATCCACTTTCCCTGCAGATGCACAATTGTTCTTGCTGCTAATAAAAAAAAAGCAGCTTCTGGCAGTGCTGCAAAAAACTACCCTAAAAGTAAAATAACAATTCAGCCTCCTTTACTGCAGTCTAAGCCTCAGCATTTGTCATCTCTTTAATTATCTGTTTTAACCTCCCAGATAGAATGAAGTAGTTGTATCATTGTACTTCAATTTAGATATATGCAGTTGTAGGATAAGTGGTAGAACTCCAAATTTGCATATTTTGCGTTATGACCTTTTTCTTTATTCTTTCGTTTTCAAGTAACCTCTATAAAAACAATTACTTGTAGAAAGAAAAAGTTGTAATGGAAATGGGGAGGAAGTGGAAAATATGTTCCGCGTATTACTTTGTTATCGTATAGTTTAATTTGAGTGATAAATATTCCAGGAAGTGCTTCTTATTTTATGTGAGACACCTCAGACATTTTCAGTCAAAAATACTGTATCAAATATTATGTATTCTATGCAAAAAGTCTGGCTGGTATGCAGTTAATTTGTTTTTAAAAAACTGAGGAATTTTCCATTTCAAAAGGTGATTTTTTAGGGATATTTAATATAAATACTACATATTTTATTTTCTAAAATACAGAAAATATTCTAAAATAGGTATATAAAATGTACCTATGTATAATATTTACATAAGTAATCTGTATAGACAAAAGGAGAGACTAGAAAATAAGACTTATATGTATAGTACACAGTTTAAAGGTTTTCTTACAGATATATTTTGCTGCATCATTGTTGTAAGTTGTCTTTTTTTTTTTGAATTGTACTGGTATTTGGGATTTTTAG
>NW_009953652.1:2389355-2409566 GCF_000747805.2 Chaetura pelagica | reverse complement strand
TTTTTTTTTTGGATTAGTACTGTATTTTGAGATTTTAGTTCTCCCTACCCCCATTTATTCATTTATTTCACACTGGAAGCTAATAACTGAGGTCATTGGTAGAGCTCTCTAATGAGGAAAGTTAATTCAAGTGATCCTAATAGATAGGTTAAGACTTATGAATTAATATTTAATGTGCTAAGTTAGATAGCTTTTGCATTCGAAGTTACAGAAATTGTTTTATTTAACTTAATACTGCTGTAGTAATATGTTTTCATATATATATGTGATCTCTAATTTCCTATATAAGTATGCTTAAATAACAATTATTATTTTTATAACTTCGTAAATATTAGTATGTGCAGTCTTACATACATGCGTCCCAGTGTAAGTACAGTATTTCCAATAAGAACAATGAGAATCAACTCTCAAACAAAGTCATCTCTTTATAGCCTGGACCAGGAAATTCAACAGCTGAAGCAAGAAATATATGAGGGTGATGGTGGTCAGAAAGGAAATAATGGAACTTTAGAAGAGAGGCTCTCCCATACCACTTCCCCTACCATCTCAACAAAGCCACAGCTGCCTGCTGCTCCACTAGTTGATGATAGGTAGGTAGCCTGTATTTTTGCAATATTTTGATGTGAATGCAAGCAATAGCTTTAGAAAATATGTGTTTTGAAAGATCATTCTGCCAGGGTTGGATTGTAATTAAATACTGTAATTGTACTGCAAGTCTAGCCTGGAAATAAAATTAATTTGCTGTATTTTACTTTAAATAACCAACAGTGCTGATCTGTTGCTCCTGTGCAATTTGTTTCAGAATAGAGTTTTGTGAAACTGTAGGCTTAAATGTGTTTTGGTTTTGTGTGTGTGTTTACAATTACTAGTCTATGTGGTATTGCTTTATAAGCACTTAAAGCAACAAAGTAAATGAGAATGTCTTAAGCATTTTTTAACAGGGCAGCTGTCTGGTCTCACTTTAAATCGATTTCCTCTCTGTTCTTTTTACATTTATACAGGCAGTTGTTAGTATCAACTCTTGGAACATTCCTTCTGTTTGAAGACCAAACGTTTGTTAGCCTTAGTTGCCAATATTACAGAAGTGATAAAAGCAAACCAATAAGTAACTAAAGATGCATCTCTCTTACCCTTCATGTCATTCGTCTGTAGAGCTGGACACATAGCAGTGGCTTAACCTGTGGTCCATTAAATTGTCTAATTGTGATAACTAATTGTTAACCTTTGCCTGTTAAATAAACACTTGCTCCAAAGTCTGTGGTTCTTAAGTAGAGATAAAACTGGCCTAACATTAAGTCTTCCAGTTAAGAGTTCTGCTCTATTTAGGGTTCATAAGTGTTTTAACGAGCTCTTTAGCCTGTCCTGATTTTTATCTAAGAGTACGCTTTCTTTTAAATTTTCTATATCTTGAAGGATAAATGCCTTTATTGAACAAGAAGTGCAGAGAAGGCTGCAGAATATTCATCATAAAGCTGAGGATAATGATGCTAGCCTGTCCTGGTCTACAGAAAGTTTAAAGGTGAGTGGAGATTGGTAGGAAATCATGACCTTCAGTGCACCATATATAACCACTGATTTAGTTTCGTTGTTCAGTAATGACAATAGGAAGGTTGCAGATAAAATGAAGTCTTATTTTTATGTCTGTAAAATACATTGATAAAATTCCATTCAGAAAAAAGTAATTGTTAGTACTTGCAAACAAACGCTCATTTAAAAATTAGTGACCTAATTAATCCAGAGACTGGGTTGATTAACTTCTGAGCCAGTGGTTTAATAAATATCAATAAGAAAATAGCTTTTTTTTTTGCTTTTAAAAATAACATATCTTCCTATAATTACTTTTAAATGAACGTACACAAGAAAGGAACTCTTAATAACCACCTGTACCTTTTTTGTTCTTAGGATAATGAGAGGCTTAATAATGGCACTATTCAGCGCAAGCTGAAGTATGAGGTAGGTCATAATTTGTCAGAATGAAATGGTTGTCTTAAATTATGGCATGCCCTGTAATTAAATTTCTTAATGTTTAGCTGCATAATTAGAATTTTGAATTCACAGCAAGATTAATGGCTAATAGAGCCAGCAATGTATTTTGCCAGGTGGAATTAAAGTGATTTTTTTTTTTCAGATTGGGTGTAGCTTTTTCCTTATTTAAAGGACATGGTGGTATTTGTGGATTTTTCTTCCTTGTTTTGTCATGATTCTTGATTTGGAACAGTATCCCTTTCCTGATTTCTAGAGGATAAAAACATTTAAAGAGGAGAGGTTGTCTGAATTCAGAATCCCACTTCATGTTTTTGGCTCACTACTGAACTCACTACTGGATGTCTGATATCAGCAAGCAGCATTGGGCAAATTTGTATGTGTCATGAAGGTTTCATGCATGTATTTTTAAACTGAGGCTTACACCCCTCCCCACTGTATTTGGTGGCCTAGCTTGCTTGAATTCATTGCTTGTCTTGGTGAGTAAATCCCGAATACCTTTATGGATTTAAACCTTAATAGTAGGAAGACTGCAACATCTCTAATTTGGACTTTTTTGGACTTTAGCACTATTGCTTTTAAACTGTGTTGGACTTTTCACTCTATCTTGGATAGTATAGGGTTTTTGTGTGTGCATGTGTTAAAAATAATAAAGGGCTTATAAATTCATCATCTGCAGCTTATAAATTTGTGCATCACCAACTTTCCTTCAGTTTTTGAGTAAAGCAAATGTACACCAAGTGAAATGGATACTGTACAAAGGAAAAGCAATGGGGGGCTGGGAAGATCAACCATTCCTGAATCAGACCTCAATCACTTTTGTTGGATTTTTTTTCTCTCCAATTTTGAGAGATTGATACAATGATCGTATCAATCCTGAATGATTTTGTACAAACCTAATCAAAATCAATCATCAATTTAAGAAAAGTTCAATTTAGCAGGTTTTATAAAGATGTTTCTTTTCTTCTTTTGAAATTTTTAACAGAAAAGTGAGCAGTGGCAGCCACATTATGGCTTTCCATTTATGTCTAAAGATGGCAATTGTGCTTCTGAGTTGTGTGGAGAAAACACAGAAATAAGAGACCATAAGAGACAGAAGGAATACACAGAGATGTGGGATTTATTTTCCACTTCTGGAAGAATCTCCTGCCCTTTTACATCAGAGAAGGCGTTTGAGAATGAAAGGCGTAATTCAGAACAGGAGAGCTTTGCTTATCGTTGTGACATTGAAAGTAGTTCAATTCACTCTCAAAATCTTAATACTTTAAAGAGTAAGAATGCTCTGTATCAGAATGTTTTATCTACTTTACAAAGTCATAACTTAAATAATGTGGCTTACTCACACTGCAAGGGTGAAAATTTCAATCATTTTGTCGATAAAATAATTACTTCTCCGAATTGTGACAGCTCAAGAACTGAATCTGATTGTTCCCACTTGAAACGGCTGTCTCCTGTAGGATCCTTAATGGGTGCTAATGAGCAGGCTGGCTTTAACAGCATATCATGCCTTCTCTTTTCTCAGTCTAATGTGCATTCTGAGATCATAACTTCTAAAGAAAACAGCCCATTTAAGATGGAGCAAACACCAATTGAAGACCAGTCTAGTAATTCGCCACTTCCAACACAAAAAGCCACTGATTTGATTTCTTTTAAGTCAATAGTTTCTCATTTTAATGTGAGTCCTGGGCACACCTATGGTTTGGGATATCTTTTCAGTAAGCTTTCCTGCCTTTACAAAGGTGCCAGTAGCCAGCTGCTCAACAGTACAATGGTTTCTAAACAAATTAAGGAGTTGGGAAGTTTGTGTGACAGAAGTGAGACATACACACAAGCAGTATCACTACTTAAAAATCTGCCGTTTGTAAAAAACTTGCGGGTAAATATATTCTTCAAGCCAGATATGAATCAAGACATGTCCCACTCTACTGATGACACCAACACTCGTACTGAAAATGTCATTCAGCCTGAATCCCCTGTAAAAGAAGCTTTTGCAATGTCTGTAAGCGCAGGAATCTCCGATGGCTGTGTGAGAAAACCCTCTGAAGGATTTGCTTGCTGTTGTAAAAATGAAGAGCTGGAAAACAGCCTTGTGTTGAGACAGAAATTTGTGCATTTTCCTGATGTCTTTTTGAAGCTTCAGGTCTGTTCTCTGGAAAAAGTGCTGGATTTTTTTACCTGTTCTTTTCCTCAAATTTGTGTTAGAATGGCGGAGTTGAAAGGTATATATTGGCTCGCTGTTGGCAATTCCAGAACACCTGATCCAGAACCTGCTTGCTTGCTTTTGTTCAGCTCTGTACTGTATGTTGTTTCATCAGTTCAACAAGACATCTGCCAGAGTTCCTTGGCAATGTTTCATGAGGTTCCCATTGTCACGATAAAGGAGATTCAAGTTGGCTTTGCTGGACAGAGTATTAGTCTTCTGTGTTCCACTGAAGATGGTTTACTCACAGTATTTACCTATAACAAAAGCTTCACTCAAAGAATTTGCCATGACATATTGAGCATTTTGATTCCTAGCATGGATGATGCTGTTTATTTAAATCACCAGCTCTTGAAAGATGATTTGATGCAGCTTTCACTTGACTGGACATCAGAAGTTAATGACTTAGTGTTTTCAAATGGAGTACGATTGTCCTGTAAATTTAGAACTGAATTAGCTGATTTGGTGTACTTACTCCATGAAAATATGGGAAGTATTAAACCTTCATTAGGTGACGTTCGTGTACTGCTGTATACCTCAGTGAAAGCAGAGTGTGCTAAGCAGACTGTGCATAGAGCTCTTGTTCTTTCAGCTACTCATATAGGTCTCTTAAGGGAAAATATAATTTATCCTGCACCTAACTTTTCAGATGCTTCATGCCAGCAATCACAATTTGACGGCCTTCAGTTGTACAGTTTGAATGATATCCGATGTGTAGTTTTGCCAGACAAGGATAATTTCACAAAAATTGAGCTTGTGTTTTCTAGAAGAAGGAAGCTTGGATCTGATTCAGGAATTGGTTTTTCTGAATACTGTGAAGAAGAAACAAATACTGAACTGACAGTCATCCCATCAGTTCTTCAAAGCAGTTTGCATATCCCTCCAGAAATCTGGAAATTAACATTCAGTTCAAGTAAAGAAGCCATTTGGCTAATTATGCATCTGACTAGGTGTTGAAATCCAAATACATTTATATATGTTCAAAATAAGAGGCTAATAAATATTTTTTAAAATATCGATAAGCAAAGGAGTCTTTTGAGCCTGTAAGGGAATAATGTAGGGTGTGTACAGACATCTTAACAAAAATGATTACTACTTGAGTGCTTACTTTGTTGAGTCTCTAATGTGGTGTACATACATCTACTAGGGAAAGTTAGGAAATTAAATGTTTCTATCCTATGTGGTAGGTGGATCAAAACTATAATTACAGCTGTGCCTTCTGATTTCCTTTTTGGCTGTGTTTCTGGCTCCCTCCATCTGCTATCTGTCTTCATTAGTGTCTTCTCCATTCCTCTTTGATTGCCTTTTCCTTAATCTTTCAGAGTATCTTTATTTTTCATGCTTCTCATTTATTTAATACCCTTGATCTCAGTATTTCAAAACATCTGTAATACTACTTTTTTTCTGAACTATAAGGCATGTTTAGGTTCCTATGGTACATTCACGGTATGTTCTTAATACTAAGGATGTTTACAGCTTTTATACTTAAAATTTTGGAAAAAATAGCATTGACAATTCGCTTCTGCTTCAGAGTTTTGCATTAAGGATTATTGAGCTTCTGCATTAAACTTTGTTACAAGTGCAAAAGGAGTAGTGTTTGGTTTATTCCAAGCATGTTAGCTGAGTTGCCAGAAGTTAATGCATTTGCCATATCTCTTTTCCCCTGGGTTTGTCCCCCTTTGCCTATGGCCAGGAAAATGTAGGCTATGTGGAAGCCATGAAACTGAACAAGAAAAATGCAGAGAACTTCCAATACTCTTTTTAGATTTCTTCCTCCCTTCCTTTTTGTACAGGGAAGCAATGCATGGCTTTGTCTTTCCTATTTATATTGTACAAGTTAACTTGCACTCATCCAATATAGAGTAAGTCTTCATAGTCGCTTGATGTGAGTGTTTAAGGAAAACATGATGTGAAAATAAATGTGGTTAAAGGGTCTAAATAGGTGCTGGTTTTGCTGTAAATAGCATTTTAACCTTTGGTCATGGTACTATACCTGTGGTAGGACAAACATTTTGGGGTTTATGGTTTGTGTACAGTTTTCTCGTGCTGTTAAATGGATGGTTAGCAACTGGGGATCTGCCTGCCAGATGGAGTATATTTAATCATGGGGTTCTCTCCATGTAATGTGCCTGACCTGACTTCCCCTTCTGCTTGCTTACTAATACGGTTGTTGGTGTTTTGCGATTGCATCTCTTACAGTCTCTTTAATATTACATTCAAAAAAATAATAGATCTATTGAACATCAGTAGATTTCCCTTAGTTGAGGCTTGCTTTTAGCTGAGTACAAGGTTATTCTTTACCAGTACCCCTGTCAGTTGTTCAAAGAATAAATAAATTGTTGTCTCCCGTCTTTTGTTTCCTCCCTTGTAAAGGAAGCTTAATACCTTTTGAATCCTGCTGCCTGAGTGTGCCATCTGCCTTGTTTGAGGAAGATGGTCCTTGGCAGAAAAAACAGTGGTGTCTAATCTGAAATTCTAAATTCTGTAAGCATATTGCCAGTAGAGGTGCAATCTTCTACTAGACAGAGTTAGACTTCAGTCTCTCTACTAGTATAAGAACATTTCCCATTTGTTCTTGCCATATGTTAAGAAAGGATAATGTAATTCATGTGGGATTTAGAAAGAAATAACTTGCATTGGATGAGAAAGTTGTGTCTGGAAGGATCAATGTTGGTTTAGATGGAGAATCAAGGGGTTTTTTAATCATAATAAAACTTTCTGCTACCTTAAGAAAGTCCAAAGGTGAGCAAAATATGTCATATTAATTTTGAGGTAAAGTTTTTGTTTTCTAAAAAGAGTATACACAAATACTTCACAGAAGGTGGAGTAACTATGAATTGAAGCATAACCTCATGTCAGTCCAGTTCAAGAGTGGCTCCCTCACTGGCATCACCAAGGCATGTCTTCTGAGCCTTGTTGAAAGTTAACATTGAGTGGCACTATCTGGGAGGGCTGAGTCAATCAAAGCTGCTAAATGACAGCACATTCCTGCAAATAATGCCTCTTCAGATTATACCCCAAATTTATGTGTTGGTGTATGTTCCAGATAACATGAGTTTCCTCTTTTGTGTTTGTTTTCAAATTTGGCTTGATTGGTATTCTGCACTTCACAGCAATATCTTTTATTCTACTGTAAATTAAATGTAACATAATGATCGATGTTCATGACTAGAGAACATTATTTAATGTATTAGGGCGTGTTTTTCACAACAATTTGTTTGAGATTATTTTCCTCCCTGACTATTAGCTATTTGTAATAGTTCTCTGAAAATGACTGCCAATAAATTACATGTTGACAGAGGTGGCTTTAAGAGTGACTTTATGGTTTTATTCTTGTTTTGAAACAGATTATCTTATTGTCAAGGCAATGAACACCTCTTTCCCCTGGGGAAAGAATTGCTTATGTTTTTACATGCCAGAAATGAGTTCTAGTTGAAAGGCCAGTAACATGGGAAGCAGTGAAAGAAGATCAAAATGGAGAGGGGAAAATATTTTTTTGTGTGTAAACAAAGTTTTTTTTCAATTCAAACACAAACTGTTGGTTTTTTTAATATAAAAGAAACTTGTGGAAAACCTTTTCTAGCTAAAGTCAGTTAGTTGAAACTAAAATTCATTTTTATTGTATTTTCTTTTTCACTACTCTTAATGCTAACATTAGGAGAAATGACACTGGCATTTATAATTGACTAGTAATGAAATAACAGCCTTCCCTTCTCAAGAGCCAGGCAAAAAGGCTGCCAAAAAGCTGTCTGTAACAGGCAGTATTGAGAGAGGTATTTATGAATGAGTTTCAAACTTTCCTCCCCTACATAGCATCACATGTCACCAGGGGATGCTACAGAGAGACCAAGTGTCAGTGAGCAGAAGTGAGAGCTACATTTTAGTATTGGGAGAGTGTTGGTCAAGCCTGAATAATTTTGACCAAGCCACATGTCTTGTGGTAGCTAAGGGATTGAAAATGCTTGAAATGTTGAGGATACAGTGTCTATATAAATGAGGGATAGCATCACTAAATACAAACACACTTTTGGACACCGTCACTGCAAAGTGCTTGTATTTCAGTTGCAAAAATATGTACCCTCATTGCAAATACCTTTTATACCTTTTTGTCCAAACCATGCAAATTTATCCTAGTTGAGTTTTCTGTTTATTATATGCAATTTAAATAAAAGAATAGGAATTGTTCTGACAATGGATTATTGTGTTATGGATATCTTAGTTAACTATAAAAATGAGTTTCTATTTAAAAGTCTAAGATTTCTGAATTGCTTAGATTCCCTGGAGCACTGCATAATGCTGTAAACAGGTTTGTTTTATAAATGATAGAATCACAGAATGGTTTGGTTTGGAAGGGACCTTAAAGATAATCTAGTTTCAACTCCCTACCATGGACGGGGATACCTTCTGCTAGACCAGGTTGCTCCAAGCCCTATCCAGCCTGGCCTTGAACACTTCTGGGGAGGGGGCATCCACAATTTCTCTGGGCAGCCTGTGTCAGTGCCTTACCACCCTCACAGCCAAGAACTTCTTCCTAATATCTAATCTAAATCTATCCTTTTTCAGCTTAAAACCATTCCACCTTGTCCTATTACTACATGCCCTTGCAAAATATCCCTCCTCAGCTTTCTTGTAGGCCCCTTTGGTGTAGGGCTGACATACAAAACCTATGCCTGGCTGTGGAGACTTGATTAATATATTTTTTTCAAAGAGGCTTCATACAGAGTCTTCTGATTTCCCTTGTTTTTCACATCTAAGCTGAAAATGCATTTTCAAAGAATAAGCACTGTTAAAGTTACGTCACCTCCATTTTTTCATGCATAACAGAATGCTAGGGCTCGCTTACAAGAGGAGATCCACTTGTTTTCAAGAAATTCCTTCAATTTAAAAATAATTTCTTCCTTCTCCATTCTCTCTTTTTTTCTTTCCCTGCTTTTCTGGCCAAGAACATTTTCTCATTTTTAGTGAAGTTCTTTTCTCTTTTTCCTTATGTAGTGATTTTGGTTTTCCTTTGTTCTCCCTATTTGGTATGCACATGAAAGCGGATGGTCTGTCGTTCTCTGGGAGCAAATCCAGACGACCTAAAGGACCCAATTAAAATTAGTATTCCACGCTATGTCCTGTGTGGGCAGGGGAAGGATGAACACTATGAGTTTGAAATAAAGGTAAGTGCTTTTCAGTTGTTTATCCTTAATATTTGGGGTCTCTGTATGTATGTTGCTTGCATTTGTACAACAGTAGCATCATAGTAGTAGTAATAATAGAAAAATGCCCTTTGTTTAAAAAATAATTCCTAGTTTGCTCTGTTCAGATGTCGATGCTCACTGTGACAGCATCACAGTTAACAAAGATGGAAACAGCAGCTGGAAACGTATCTGACAATCTGCAGGTTCTCCAGAAACCATCTTATTAGTCCCTATGAAATGTAGCTTTTGTTCCACTAAGTTCAGTTTTTTGGTTCTGTTTCTTTCTGTTGTCTATGTGACCCTGCTACTGTTAAATTAGAGGAGTAGTGAGAAGGAATGCAGAATACAAGATACTACAGACAGGTATTTTCCAAGTGTATTGATTGTTCACAGGAGGTTGGTGGTCACACTCATGGCATGAGCAGTTCCAGATTCAGTATCAAATAATTCAGTTGAAAGTGTTGCAGAGTTGAGGATTAAATGCATATTGGTTATAGGGAAGCCCTTTATTGAGATGCGAGTGTCAGTTGTGGAAAACTCTTAGAGTTGCATTATTTATCTGTAGTAATGAAAGCATAATTAGAATATTTTTCCCATATCCACAACAAAGGCTTGATTCCTTTCAGGCTCATTGCTGTTCTGATTCTTTCCACCCTGCTTTTCCAAGGTCTTGCTTCTCCAAACTGTTACGTGCTTCCTCTCCCATTCTAGCGGCAGTGGCTTCCTCAGTCAATCTTCTGTGCAGAAATGCTGCAGGGGGGGGGGAGGGGAAATAAATATTAATTATGTTTCCTCTGGTACTAAGCCAGTGTTTTTTCAAAGCAAGATGTGAAGTCTAATTGGAAATGTGCTCTCAGTGCATGTGGACATGTAGCGTAACTGATGTACATGGCATCAGAGACAAAATTGGCAGCCTGCTTGGCTGAATGTGCTGCCAGATGCTTCGTTAGCTGGTGTAAGTTGAAGGAGTGACCTGCCCTCGCAGTCTGCAGGATTGATTTTGAGCTATGCTCATATTCTCTTTTACAAAGAGTTTTATTAAGATGGGCAATCTTAGCTCTGTTTGAGCTGATTAAATTTTAATCTCAAAACATACTGGACAATTTGTGGATGGAATACTTCTCTTTGCCTTTTGACCTTCAAATTTTCTGGGGCCAGTGAAAGCCCAGAGCCATACAGATGCTGAGAGAAGAGTAAGCACATGCAAAACTTCACCAAAGATTGTTCTAGCCACCAACTATTTTCAGTACATGGGATTTACTAAACTGGGTAATGGTTAGTGAGGGTAAATACATGTAAAAGATACTTTCTTTTTAGTAAGTAAGGCTTTTTTTTCCAAGTATTCTCTCTTCATCCCTAAAACCCTGCAAGATCATAGGGTGAAGGGACAGTTGAAGAATATGTGCAGGAAGACTTGGACTTACCTGGAAGTAAATGTAATAGAAGAAAAATGTTGGGAAGTGGGGAGACCGGAAAGAACAGGTGGTTAGATCAAGGAGTTATACAAACACATATGAAACTAGGCTCCTGCAGTTCTGTGGCTTGTCTTTTATTTCTGTGAGAAGCAAGGCTTGCAGCCTATCCTCAATAATAGCATGGAATGAGTGGATGCTTTGGCTAAGAGCCATGTTGTACTTGCCGGTACAATCTTTTCTCTCCTTCCTATGCCATGTCTAGGCTTCCTCTAAAAGAAATCGCTGCTTTTATGAAGTTCAAAGCAAAGAAATGGCTAACATATGGGGTAGGAAATGGGCTATCACTTTGATAATTGTCTTCCATTGCTGTCAACTTCCTTAGACCACTAAATATTTTTATTGATGCTCCTAACAACATTAATTTGGTTGTCTTTGGGATGTTTCGGTTATTCCTTTACACAAATCGATCAACTGTTTATGCTTTTTCCACTACCTCCAGATCCCCTCTATGTCACAGTGGGCTGCTTTTGCTGTAGTCAGGATTTGACTCCAAGCTACAATCTACAGACCTTCCACAAACTTCTCTATGTTAAGCTTTTCCCCTGGAGAGCTCCCAGCTCTAATTTGATCTGTATTAATCTTTAGCTGCTGTTATTTTTTTTTATGGAAAATCAGAATATGTGGTATTGTGGGGGCTTTTTAATTTTTTTTTTGCCTTAAAAATTAGGAAAGTAGGAAGACAGAGCAAGGAGGAGAAAAGATGAATATTTTTATTTAATTTCTTCTTGATGGATCAGGATACAATGTCAGTTGTTGAAATAATTCCTTATTTCAGCCATGCTTTACACTGTTCAAGTTTATTGTCAGGTGATCTCTTGCCAGGATATGTGTCAGTTTTGGGGAAGGGCTGGGACATTGTTAATCTCGTTTCCTTTACCAGCTCCCAAATAAGCTTTCTTCACCAAGGTTCTTCTTGGTCTTGGGACCATGGATAGTGGACATAACAGCACTTTAAAATCTGACAAAGGGACAAGGGATGATTGAGTTGAATTGTAAAACTTTAAGTTCTAGGTATCTCAGAAGTGTTTTTTTCCAGCAGATGTTTCTAGTAATTGTATTTGTAGTGAAATCCTGGCATACTGCTGTATAGAGGAACAAATATAACAAATTTATATACAAGACAAATATCTACATTTCTTTTTGTGCCATGAAAAAGTAAAGATTAATTCCTTTATATGACAAAGGAGAGAGTGTGATTTCCACTTTTCTTGACAGCATCACATTCAGTTTGTAAGTCTTTCAAACCTAACATACCATCCAAAAATACATTCTTTTAGTGCAGGTTCAGCATTTTGTCTATCTTGACATGTAACTTTTGGGAAGGGGCCAGCATAATTGATCTGTTGACCCAGATTCTTCTACTCAATATGGATCCTACTTAAGATGTTGGGTGACTCCAATGAGAACCTATTGGAGAGTTTAAAATAGAAACAAACCTATATTTTATTAGAGTTAAGGTAGCACCTTCACTTTTTGCAGCAAGAGATGTCATGGAGCTTTTTGTGCTGGTCTGCTATTAAGTATTCGGTATGAATAGACATTTCCAAAGAAACTTCCACTTGAGTGACAGTTTTAAATGTTGTCTTTAAAAACATGATGAAGGAGTAGTAGCTTAATCAGATCTAAACATACTTATGTTGGAACTGACTTAGAGGACGAGAAGGCTTCTTGCATTCTCCACTTCCTTTCATGTAATTGTGATATGTGGAATATTAAGAAAAGGCTGTGCTAGAAGCAGTATGTGGAAAGAGCTTTTGCATCAGTAAGGCCATCGGCATCTGCTACAGACAGTGCCTGTGGATGGCAGAAGGAGAAGCCAGGCAGCGTGCAAGAGAGAACTCCAGCTCACTTAGAGGCATGCAGAGTCTCCTGAGAGCAGGTGATGGCAGCAAAGCCTGGAATCAAGCACAGCCCTGCAGGGGATGCTCTGACAGGAGGGAAAGTTGTAGATAAGCCTTCTTGATTTTATTCAGCTTTCCCTCATTTTTCTGAGTTCTCTCCTTTTATTTAACCTATTTTATATTATTTCAAAACTTGCTTTTCTTCTGTTTCTTGTGCCTTTCAGTCATCTTTGTGTTTTCTACAGGGGAAGATCCAGGCAGATGGACCCCAAATCAGTGCTTTTCTCCAGGTCTGGTCACAGTTCTGTTCAGCCAAATGCTGTGATGGGTCTGCACAAAATGTCCATCTTTCTATTAAAAATTTCTTTCTCAGCTCGGTGACCAATTGCAGAATTGAAGTAAAGCAGAAGCAGTGCTCATTGATACATAGTTATCTACCTAATGTAGAAAAAAGAAGCCTGATCTTTCCTTAACTCTCTTGGTTTAATAATGTCAATAATTATTTTTAAAAATATATTCAAATAAACTTGTTTGCATAAATCTCTTAGTATGTTGCAAGTTTTAGCTTTTCAGATGATGAACAGTTTCATCAAGGTCTGTTTATAGGAATACAAATTTTCTCAATGTAGACTGTTTAACCAGCCCAGTTAAGTGAGGTGAGCATGTTCTGTTCTTTCTGATTGCTTCACAATCAAGTGGAATATTTGTTTCTTTTTTCTTTCCCCTATGGTTTTATTTCTATTTCTATGGGGCAGAAGGGGAACAAATTCTGTTGCATGTTTTACAATTAAATAAGTTGAATATGTGTTGGGTTATTTTCTGTCGGTCATCATGCAAAAGAAAAGATAAGGACTGTAGAATCTCATTTCAAATTTCTAAGTTTTACATAGGAAATGGTGTGCTTTAATACAGTTGTCACAATTCTGAGTCAAATCTAGATTTGCCTAAGTGTCCAGATAAGAGTATTTTGAAAACCTTCTTAAAGATTTACTCAACCATATATATATATTTTATTTTTTTTAAGAAAATACTCTAATTACTATACTAGCCAATTACAAGTAAAAAGGAAAGGGTTTTCCAAATTTGCTTTGCTTTCTACTTTTTAAAAGGTCTACATATATTTCAGTCCCATATGTATAAAGCATTTATGGTCTGTCATACAGCTTTTTTTAAATGGAAGAAAAGAATCCCAGCCCAAACTGGTTGGATCAGAAGTAAAAGGCCCTGTTCTGGAAATGCTCTTGCTCTGCCTGATGGACTGTAGTTCTCCTATTGATCCTAATAACCTTATTGTTGAGCTTTGGGGACTGGTTGAAACTTTGTTCAGTTTGAAATTAAGTTTCCAATAATACCAGCAGTAACAACAGTAAAATTTTGCAGTGTATTCCCTGCTACTCTCATTACAAGAATCAGGAAAGTAAATTAAGAGGATTATAGGCCCTGAGTCAGGTCAAGCAGAGCCACCAGGGAATATAGGCAGCAAGAATATATGGCTTTGCTCTTTTCTTTCCTGACCATCTCTAACAAGTTATTAAACTTGGTAGGAGAAGGCTAATAAATAATTGGCTGCAGGCAATTTGATTTAGGTAATTTTGGTACCATTTTATCACCTAGACAGCTGCCAGATGCACAGCTGACAACCTGAATGATAAGCTGACATACATGCTCCCCCCCAGGCCGTGCAGCTGAAGAGTCCTGGATGCTTTGTGCTGAACCTGCTCCCCTAAAGGCATGCTTCTGTGAAAACCCTAGGGGAAAAAAGAGGTCACTTTTGAATAAAGATCATGTACAAATGAATTTATCACAGCAACATTTCACAACTCAGAACTATTAAAATGCAGAATTAAAGCAAAAAAAAAAAAGCAGGAATGAATAACATCTTTATGATTATCTATTGCCCTCAGACATTTACTTGAACACTGAAACCACAAAGCACTTTTCTTTAAAGAACAAAATTGTTAATTGGTTAATTGAGATCAGTTTCATATGTATATTCCTAAAATGTCACTTTTTTTTTTTGTTAAATTTGCCTATGTATGTTAAATCCATTCAACGTTTGTAGAGCTAGAGAAACTGTTAACAGTATATGGAGGGATTATAGTCCATCGTACAGGCCTCCTGGTAGCAGTCAAGCCTATTGCTGACACAAGAAATGAATTTTATAAGAAATAATGAATTTGCATTGCGGAGATGTGCTAGAAGCACTTATGCTGTAGTATTTTTTTAAAGTTTTTGTAAGGCCAGTTTTCTTTACTTGCATTTTGTACTTAAAATAGAGGTAAAAATAGGAAAAGAACCACCCCAAAACCTAGTTCCTCGTGTCTTAAGACACTTTCCCCTAATTTCCCTGTTCTGTGTACTGCAAAGGCAGCAGGGATAGGGAAAGGCAGACCAGAGATGAGCTTGTTACCATCACAAGGTAGCAGTTGTCAACAACTGTGCTTGGACGCTGGTTTCCTCTGGCTTTGTTGCTTTGGTTTCTTTTTCTCCTACTTGGTTATCCTGCTCCATTGCAACTTTACCTTCACAACTTTCTGATACACTCAATAATGAGTGAACTAGTTAATTTTAAAAGTTACTTTAACATTAAAAAGCCTGTGTCTTTGTGAAATGTGTTTTATAAAAATACTTGGTTTTTTATATTTGCACATTAAGTCATAGCTAGGCAGAGGTAATATCATGTTGGGCCTTTTAGATTAAAGAAGCAAGTCTTCTCGGATTTAGGCAGTGCCAGTTGGCTTTCTCCAGGTCTGTTAGTTCATGTAGAAAAATGCCCACCTTTTCCTGCAGCATTGCCTCTTGGAGCACCAGAGCTACAGAAAAACTTGGACAATCAAAGCCTCCAGTCATGATAGTATTATGACCCACTCAAGAATTTGTCATTTTGTCTAATCTCAGACAGTGAAAAATTTTCTTTCTTGGAAATTTTTGTTGTTTTCTCAGTTCCAGTGAGGCTTTGGTGAATAACTGATAAGTTTGGCTTGCCCCCCCCCCTTTGCTCCTGTTGCTATGTGCTTTATTGACTGGAGTAATTCTGTTGATTTTAATGAAACCTGCAGTATAAATACTCAACAACTTATTCATATCACAGGTCGAGAGTCTTTTAAGGGAATATCTTCTAGTGAAAGCTGGCATATATAATTTTTTACTCTATAAATTGAAATACCATTCTGTCTGGTAATGAACTCTGTGTGTCCAAGAAATGGGCAATTTATTAATCATGTATATATATACGAGAATACACATTTCTATGAATATATAGAGAGGCTACACTACACTTTTGCTTCATTCATTAATGGAACAACCACTGATTTTCATGCTGAGAGCTGTATAGCTGCACCAAGTAACCGCAGGGGTATTTTAACATGTTTACATCCTTGTTGAATGACTCTGGAATTAATGAATAAATGCACTGAATTTTTTGTGTTTCAATCAGTGCTCCTTATTAAATGCAGTCCTGTTTCTATAATGAAATAAAAAATTAGGTAAATCTATAAAAGCTTATGGATTTAAGGGAACTAAGAATTGTCCATTTTAATCTGATAAGCTTGTATACTGCACAGGTTTTAGTCTTGTGTGTTGTGTGGTATTACTTCTGTTTCTTCTTTTTATATTGTCTGATACAGATAACAGTCCTGGATGAGACATGGACAGTATTCAGGCGGTACAGTCGCTTCCGAGAAATGCATAAAACTTTAAAACTGAAGTACCCAGAGGTAAGTTTTGGTAAAACTTCTTTTGCAAAAAAGAGTGGAGGTAGAGACTTAAATTAAGCCTTTTGATAGTTGTTTGCTCAAAACCAATATTCTTCTCAGCCATATGCTTCTAGTGAGATTGGCAAGCCCTTCAGCAGTTTAAAGCTCGGAGGCTGCTAGACACAGAATGGATGCTGCAGTGAAACTGTGGCTCCGTGTGTAGCCTCTAGCTGTTAATTCCCTTTGCTGCTGTCTGGCAGTGTTTCCTGCTGGTTGCTGTTCCTGTTCATTGCAAGTTACTTGCAGTCAGATCATGTAATCCTGACAACTTTTCATTTAAAAGAAGAGCATTGTTCCACAGATACCCTTTTATAATAGTGGCTTCCAGGTTTCTGCAAAGTGGAAAATTGATCTTTTTGACCACCTTGGAGACTCTGAGCATTCAGCATATGAGGAGCGGTGCCTGACAGAGCTTTAGTTCATTTGAGTTAGCATTTATAGAATAGTAGTTCTTGGTTTCCACATCTAGCTTTTAATTATTTACATTTTGCTTCCTTTCTACTTGTTCCTTTGGCTTTTAGAAGAAATAAATCTTTCAAGCAATGAAAGTAATTCTGATTTGAGAGTTAGCACAAGTAAAGAAGCCTGGGCTATATATTAATGGGCAATATATTAAAAAACAAAACATTAAAAATGCATTAAAAACATCAATATGCTCAAAAAAAAAGAGAGATGTAATTGTATGTAAACACTTTCATGGTCTTCATTAATATATTTGCTAAGTTAAGAACTAGTTGAGCATGGAATTACCTTGAGTTTTGAAGAGTAAAATATGTAGATCTGTGTTTTGAGCAAATTCTAGGACTTAAGATCATTCCCATTCTGAAACAGTTTGAAATCCAGAAATTTCACAGAATTGTCAGTTGGAAGGGACCTCTAGAGGTCATCTAGTACAGCTCCCAACTGGCATACCAAAAACCAAATACACCAAATATCTATGAAAGTTGTTTTTTTTTAAGAAGAGGAGAAAATAAAAATCTTTTCTGATTGACAGAATTTTTTAAGGTAAATATCTGTTTTGGACGGAAAATGTAAAAGCCTTTGTTGAAAGAAAACCTTTAAAAGTACTACTTGTGAAGGACCATTATTTTTATATTTTTTATTTCAATGAATTGGCATTTCCTCTTGGATGGGAGTTGTAGTATATCAACAGTAATATCCTAATTGCATCTAACTCTGTACAGACTCATCTTCCCTATTTTGGAAAATATATTAAAACTAGTTATTTTCAGAGTCTGTTATCAGTCCTGACAATATATTGAAGAACAATTGAATTTTAATTTACAGATGTGTCAGAGGGAGATCAACTTTTCTTGTATGTAGTAATCAGATTCAGGAGGAGACCAGTATTCTTAAAGCCACTACTAAAATGTCCTGTGTGCTGTAGCATATTAATATCACCATTTTGAATCAAGTGTTTGTGATTCACAGTAAAATCAGGCTTTTTTGGTGTTACAGGAGGGAGTGGGGTTTTGATTGTTTTGGAAAGCCATTAGAACATAGGAGTGGTATTACAGGTCAAAATAAAGTCCAGCATCCATATAATTGAGAAAACATCCTAGCCTAAAGCAAAGGTTTGTAGTTTTCATGTTGGAGTCTTTCCATCCAAAGTTGTTTTCTTTGTAATTAATAGTTTAACATTTTTCCAGTGGATTTTATCTGAATTTTTCATTCTCCATGTTACTCACTTTATAGGTATCTATAATCAAGTTTATTTTGCTCCTTTTTTTTTTTTTATTAGCTTCTGCCCTCTATGATCATGCTTGCGAGGTTAATACATTCTTCAGTTTAATGTTTCAGTTTTTCTTATTGACACTTCTGTGTTGCCAGATGTTCATGTCTTAGGTAAACTTACTGAGATTCACATATAGTTCAGTAAAGGAGTTATTTAACTATGCAGATGAATAAATTTCCACATGGGAGACACACTGTGGTATGTTTTATTAAGTTACCTGTTTCCCTCTCCACAGTTTTTGTATGTTGGGGCAAATACCGAGTCTTACAAGTTTGCAGATATAACTTTCTCTAAAATATTATACTCTTTGAATGAGCTCAGTAATGTGTTTTGGCTTCTAATCAGCTTGAAAGAAATGTTTGGTTGTGTTACTTACTAGTCTCTTTTTCTAGCCTTTATCAAGCCTTTGCTTCACAACCTTCAATAAATTATCAGTGAGGTTCAGGCGTGCCCATCTTTGCTAAGCACAAAGGACAAAGTTCAGGAGAAGTGGGATAAGCATTTGATCATATAATTTACTGCTTTTAGATAGGTACTGTCACTTAAATACCTATTTTGGAAATTCTTGCAGCATGGACGATGTCTTCTCTATTTTACATAGTATAGGCTTTTGTGTTGTGTTCACTCCTGCTTCGAGACTTAGTACACCACAAGGAATTGGCAAGTTTGTGGGCAGGAGAAACCTATCTAATATGTAGTTGGTTTCTTCTACTCATCAACATTTCTACAAACTACGTTGTCTGTCTTTATCAGAGGGGAAGAACATGTGATGAATGAAACACATCATAACCTGTGCTGCAGTAAAGATCTGGTGTTTGTTTTCCTTGAAGGAATGTTATAATTGTTGCGTATGTGAATGATCAATGGCTTTCTGTATTTTTACCTTTATTTAAAGTAGCCTTAATTTATGGTAATTTTGGATTAGTTTTGCAATGTGAGTAGGAGTTCAGTTTGTGTGGTAAATTTAAAATAATCTGTCTTTTTCTGCTCATCTTTCATTGACGCAAAAATACATTTTAATGCTAAAGTTATCAAAGTTAAATCCTTAGTTACTGTACATTATTCCAAAGAAAGCTGATTCTTAAAAGCAGCGTTATCAGAATCCATGGCAGTTTAATTTTATTTTGCATAGTTCACCTTACAACTCCAAATTAATATTTATAATGAACAGTGAAAATACTGTGGACGTGTTTAATGTATGAGTGTCCTGCTTTTAGAAGTGAACTTTACAGCTCATTAGTTGCTCAGCTCTGAGTTACTACATCAGTATTTTAATAATTTGCTGATCTTGCATTTTGTATTGCTGCCACTGAATCCCAAAGGAGTGAGAGTGTATTGGCAAACTGATTTATTGGGAAGGTTTAAAAAAAAAAATTTAAAAAAAAAATAATTCAGAAGCAGAAATTGTCTGATGTCTTCCAGTTTTACAATATGCCATATATTTTACATACCTGCACTCTTCTTCTAATGTAATTAAGTGGCTGCTGACAAATTAAAATCTAATTGAAATGTGTCACGTGAATTTTAAAAGGCTGAAGAAGCTGCAGTGGGGTGAGATATCTGCCAGGGGCAGATAAATACCAGCATTTTAACAGTCCCTCTTTTTTTTTTTCTCTTTAGGTCTGCATGATTGTCATTTGCCCAGCTTCAGTTTTCTTACACTACTAGATTGTTGATGAGTCTCTTACTATTTTTTGAAGTTTAATTAAGACCATGCTTGGCTTTCAGTTGCAGTAGTCTCTGTAATTAATATGCTTTTTGTTTGTGATTAGTCAGAAGCAGGAGCAAATGAGCTTTTTAATGGAGAACTTTCAGAGTAAGATTCTCCTTTTTTCCCTCCTTTATCTCTTTCTCTCAGTTAATGATTTTGAAATACTCCCAGAGTACTGGTTTCTGTTGAAAACATTCCCTTCCTGATCCCTGTCTTTCTGTGCGGGAAAAGTCATTCTTCCATCAATCTCTGTGCGTTCAGCAAGTTTGAGTGATGCACTATTGTGATGGCCAGTGCTTTCCTGTTCTTGCTGCTTGGTATCTTCCCT
>NW_009953652.1:2345270-2389310 GCF_000747805.2 Chaetura pelagica | reverse complement strand
TGAAGCCAAAATTTAAGAAGTCCCTCATTTATGTGGATGTCCTCAATTTCTGCTTGCATCCAGGTATCTAGTCAGGGTTTTGTGGGGCTTTCGCTGCAGGCTCTGCTTAGGGAGTTACCTGTCAGTTGTCTTGGAAGTTCTTTCCATGTGCATAAAAATCTCTAAATGGTGTTAAGGGAAGCATCTACTATTGAGGCATTTTTATTACAAACAGTGGTTCTTGACTTAAAATATTAGCTAATCCTTAGCAAGCTGCCAAGAGAAGTTAAAAGGTATGCTTGCATTTATGGATTCATTCATGGATCTAGGACATATGTGTGCAGGAGTTCTAAAGCTATTGACTTCTATCTAATTGAAAAGAATGTAACAATTTGTTTATTTCTGTTTGATATATGAGTTCTGTATATAAATATATATTTGTATCTTTCAGCCTAAAGCACAAAAGGACTGTTTAGAATTACTAAAGAATTTTAGGTTGTAATTGAGCCAGCATCTGCTTCCGCTTGTCTGTTTTTTGTCATCTTACGTGACTGAGTAGATGCATAAAATTCCTATCTGAAACAGCAGGAAACATCTACAAAACCTTAAACCTTCAAGCCAAAATTACCAGATGATCTGCCTTTACTCCCATCCGCTGTTCCTACTGAGGAAAAGAGTGTGCATGATATATTGTGGTAACACATCAGTATCATGAATTTTGGAGGTTAGGGTAAAAGAGACAGTTGTTTGGATGACAGGGTTTTCCAGGTGCATTAATATTGGACAGTAAAAATTGTATTTTGTAACTATTAGGAATCAATGCCATCACGTTTCTACTCTTTGTGTGTGTCTAGTGTTCTGGAGTGTTCTCATCAGTAGTGGTGATAATAGTCATATATTCCTTATTTTTATGTCTTAAGATAATATCCTCTACTTGTCAGAAATCTCTTTATTGGACAGAGTATCATTCTGAGTGAACTTGAGGCTCTTGTCAACTGAAGGAGTTAACAGGCTACTCTTTGCTTTTCAAGAACTGCATGAAAGTCAAAGAGCAGAACATATTTCTCAAGTCTCTCAGAAACACTATGTCCATATTTTTTAATATATATTGAATACAGAACAATTGTTGCAAGCTAATTTTAAAAATACTTTTCAGTATTTCAGATTTTTCAAATATCAAAGTAGTATGTCCTTTTTTTTTACTAGAAGTCTTTTATATCTTGGAGAAGGGATACAATAAATGTTTTGTATCTCAGTGAAACCACTTCCCATTTCTTCCATCTGTACTGCCTGCAACTTTATTTATGTGTTTACTATTAAAATATAGCAGGTGGCAGTTTTGTAAGCCTCTCTTAAGTTCTTTTTAAACTCTTCTGTAGTACCACTTATTAAGAGTAATTCAGTAATGAATGAAGAAGCATGATCTGTTCATTTGAGCATCATTGACTGATCTCGTTGTCCTTTCCTTTTACCTCCATACTCATCTTTTGGGTGTCTGCCAGGGGGGAGGGACCTCTGTTTTATGTTTAAGTGGTCCATACATCTGGTGCTCTTGATAAGTAATGTGTGGAAGACATCTTCAACATGAAATGCTGGTACAGATAATGCTGAAGGGATGAGTTTGAGGTGAAGCCATTAATTTTAGGAGAGTGTCCTTAGATTCTGGAAGATATTATTTCGAGGATCATTGTCTAGGATCATTGACAGAGAAATGCAATATTTTACTAACATTGAAGTAATAGTTAATGGGCATCTGGGGCTTTTTATTCTTCCCACTCTGATAGTCTCAGGAGCAATTAGACAATTTCTGTGTATTTGTATGATTATTAAATTATTTTTAAAAGTCTTATCAGAGATGCAAAATTCTCCCTCCTAAGGAGGAAAAAAAAATATAGAAATTCATCCAGGATTAGGGCAGTAAGGCAGCAGTCTTGAGGAGAGCACGTAGGGCAGCATTTTGTCTGGGATCTCAGCTGTCTGGCAGCTCCAGTCCTGGTTTGTAACTCTGCAGCTGTAGCGTTTCATTAGATGTACAATTTGTGTTAATCTCCTGGGATTATGTTGAAAGGAAAAAGGATGAGAAAGTAATAACTTTGAGGTATTTGGCTTGCAGGGCTGGTGAGCCAGTTGCCATGTAACTAGTGAGCTCCTGGAGCTTCAGAGCTGCTTTGGCAGCAGAAGTCAAAAGCTTGTTGCATTAGAGCTGGCCAACATGAAGCTCTGCTGGTTTTAACTTTGAATTTTCTCATTTACTGGCATCAGTAGTTGTTTATTTAGGTAGTATGCTTACATTGAAAATAAAATTCTGGACATCTGGATGCTTCTAGTGTTCAGCTGTAAGTAGTGTAAAGCACTATAGCTGCCACTGTAACTAAAAGTTTCTAAGATGATATTTAAAGCTAGTTTGTTCTGAAACCTTCAGTGTTTATGCCGAAGCCTTGATCCTATGATGACCAAAGCCCTAATCCATTCACAATTTCAGTGATTGTTTAGATTGATGATTAGAAACCCCTGTGACCAATGAGCAATTGAAATCAGGGGTTACGTGTACTAGAGAGCAGAGTGCAACATATAGTAATGAATGTGATGGTACAAATCTTGCTACAAATGCTATCTCATTATTTTAGAAAGTTTAGGTTTGTCTGTATATGGAACCTTAATTCAGGTTCTTTTAGAGCCTATGAACTTCATGACCCTTAGTGAGCATCGTCTATGACAATATTTTAAGATTTATTACTGTATTCAAAAATTTGATCCAGTGAAGAAATAAACTTGTTATCGTGTTCTGCCTGGACTGGAAGGATGATTCTGGATATTAACTAGCAAATTTGGTTGTGTTTTGTTTTTTTAAAATAATTAAGACTATGTACTGTAGTTTTGTTATTATAAAATGGAAAAACATAATAGGAGTAACAAATTAAAAATTACAATGTTAGGACAATAACCAAGAATGCATAAACAGTCTAAAAGCTCTTTTTGTTGCCAGAAACTGTACATTTAGGCCCAGATTAAAATGGAAATTTTTTGCAACATTGATGTGCTTCTAAATAACAAATGCCATGATGTGTATTAAAAAAAAAAACTTTGGTAGAACTGTAAGTCTATAGAAAAGCATTTAGCTATAGTTTTAAAAATATATAATGCTAAAGTAAAGGCAGACCCAAATTTTTACTTTCTAGCTTGAAACTATGTTAGTCTTGGTAATGTATCTTTCCATAAATATTGAAAGAAGAATAAAGTACTAAGTTTTAGAATCCATACCTGTGTGTAAGCCTTATAGTACTATTATAGAAGCATGTGATTATAGCCTTAACTTTTATTCAGTACAAATTACAGTAATTATGGTATAGATAATTTTAAGATTCGTATTCTTGTCACCTATACCAGCCAGGAAGTACAAACACAGGAAGCATATTTTGTCACATAAGTTTCCAGCTTCCTTCCTAATTACATTATGCTCAGCATTCTGAAACCCTGCAGGTGTATCTATGTAGTACTTCCATATCAGCTTTAGTTTGCTACTAGCTGCAGAAGAGATTTAAGAGATAGATCCCTTAATGCTTCATGTGGGCTTTCTTTCTGCAACACGAGACAGCTGATATTCAAAAAAAGAAATGTTAGGACTTTGCTCAGTACATCAAGAAAACAGGCGAGTTTGTTCCCATAAGTAAAGTGTGAAAAACATCGCTGCTAACCGTATCATGTAGTTCAGTGCAAGTTCGATTATAGAGGGATGTGTGTTTATTCCATGTGGTCCCTCTGAATTCATAGTTGCTAACGAGTCATGGAGCATCTGAGACACAGCAAACCCCCTGGCTTGTTTTCTTCCAGCATAATACTCAATTCCCAATCTCTTTCTAGTTGGAAAATGAATTCAGTGTGTGAATTTCTCATCATAAAACTGAATCTGAATGTATAAGAGCCCTGCGAAAGCCCAACTTTGGGATTAATTTCTGATTATTATTGATTTTTAGGCTGGATTTGTACAGCAAAGTTTTTTTGGCTTGGTACAGGTAGTTCTGCAGAAATACAGTTTCAATTTCTCCTTCTACTTCCACCCTCCTGTGTTTTGGTCAATGATGAAACGTGGTTTTTTGGTCTGTCCAGAGTAGCTAATGAAATCTGTGAATTTCCAAACAGAACTCTTGGGAAAATACCATTAGCTTTATAGGTCTTCTGCTAAATTCATCATGAGACAAGATTATCTAGCAGGCAGACATCAAATGTCAAGTCTCATTGATTGTGCTGTTCAAGTGTTTTATATATTAGTAAAGTAGAAGTTGAAAAAAGAAGCATTAGGAGGTCAGTCCTTAATCTCATAATACACAAAATATTTGACAGAATAATTGCTTGATTATATGATAATTGGATTTTCAAAGTTCTGCCCATTTATCTAGTGGCTTTGCATTATATAAAAATACTCATGTTGGTTTATCAGTAAAATAGTTTCAGATTGGTAACAGCTCTCTGGGAGAGTGGAATGCGTCTGAGAAGAAAAATTCCTGGACAATGTAACTTGAGGTTTAGCTGCTCACTGAGTTTCAGCTGTTTCTTGGCAGCTCCTGGCTGTGAACTTCTGGAATGCTTTAGACTGCAACCCTGTGTCTCTTTATTCTTTCTGCTTAGTGAAAAGCAGAGGGCAGGATTGTAGTTTTTGCTGGGTGTTATTTGGTGTTGTTTTTTGGTGGTGGTGGTTTTTTTCCTTTTTTTAGTGATTGCCTGGCTTTGGAGGACTGTGAGACTTTTACTCCATTAATCATTAGCTGCTATTGACAATCTCACTGTCTTCTAAGGGTAGTGTGAAGAACGACTTGTTCTCACTGTGTTGGTCAGGGATATGCTGCTAGATTAAGTAGACCTTTCAAGTAGAATTATTTGATTTCAGTTGATTTAGGATATAATCACCCAGCTGCAGCTTTAGTTTTTGTGAAAATACCTAGGTTAATTTTAAGCAGGCAGTAGCAAAAGCACTCTGGTTCCAGCTCTGCTGCCTGGTGCATTTTTTCCTTACACATTTAGATGGTGTTACTGATAGAACTGCAGATGTGAAGCTCTTATGATAAACTTCATTTGCTTCCTAATCTGGAGGATTATACCACACTTCTTTTGAGCTTCACATGGCAGCTTTTGCAGGGTGTTACAGGGTTGTCCTCTCTCAGTTCATTTGGAACCACTGGAAGAATGAACTGGAAGGTACAGGTTGTAGCTTTTGCAGTACAGTAAGAATGTTTTGCTTTTCTTTTGGCATTTGTAGAATCATTTTGGTTGGAAAAGACCTTTAAGATCAAGTCCAACCATTAACCCAGCACACTGCAAAATCCACCATTAAATACAGCGTTGCTGTATTAAGCAAATGAGTGACTTCTTACCTAAACAGGATTGAGATACTGATGACTGTTAACTGATGGAAGCCCCATTCAGGTAAGATTGACTTAGTCTGCAAGAAAGAAAAGCTCTTGAAAAAAATTTCTGCTTCTGTGTTTGACAACAGTTGTTGCAGTGTAAAGGTGAAACTGAAGCATGGTTCCTTGCCTCCATAGGCCCCATTTGCATTTACTATAGAGAGATCAATGCCTTTATGTGTCATTTCAAAGCATCCAAGGTCAGTCTCCTGCCCTGAACCTCCCACTGGAGGATCCTATACGGCTGCCACAGAGCAGCAAGGCTGCGGTTGTTCCGCAAGGGAAGACAAGCCGGGAGCTGAGGGTGGCTGCTGCACAGGTCACAGCGAGGACCTTGGTGGCTGGGGCACAGTCCAGCAGTACCTCAGCAGGGCCAGGATGGGGATAGTAACTGCTCCTGTTGGCAGTCAAGGATCAGCTGCAAGGTGAGGTGACAAGTAGGGTCCAGGGTCCATTCAAGAGAGGCCAATTACTAGTGAAACATCAAGAGCTGCTAATTGTAACTGCAGAGTTCAGTTGTAAATATACTGCTTTTTAGTGTAAGTTAGATCAGTTAAATGGTGAATTTTCTTTAAAAATCCCCAAAATGAGCCAACTCCCCTGAACCAACATCATGGGTAGTATTGTTAAAATCTACAGGAGACACTTTTTATTTAAGGGACTTTTATAAATATTAGTTTATCATACTCCTACTAATGAGCTTTCAGACTCAATGTGGTGAAAATAATGTTGTTTCTTAATTAAAAATGGGTTGACTTCAGAAGAAAAGAACAAAACAAATCTTTTAGACCTGTGCAGCTGATAGTTTAGTTTCTAAATTAATTTCTAAAAGCCTTTGGTTTTGTATTCATGATGAGATCTTGCTGTAAGACTCTCAGAATATTTTCTTGACTGCTGTAAATGCATTACAAAAAAAATAATCTGAGTCTTTTACCATCTGCAACACAAAACATACAAAAGGCTCCATCTTACAAGAAGGAATTGTCTATCCTACTACAGAGCCCAAAGCAAGAAAGCCGAAGCAGTAGAATTTATTAGACATCTCTGCATGACAAAAATCAATAAAATACAATCTCTTGTGGTTTACTATGAAAATAAACATAAAGAAGCAGTGGCTCTCTCAAGGAAAATATTGAGCTGTAGGTATAGAATTGAAAATGTCAAGAGGAGAAGACTGAAAGTGGAGGATGTTGCTCAGATCACTGTAGAGTGTATTTCAGAACCAAAGCCAGAGATAAGCGTGTGGAGGGCAATCTGTCTGGCCATGTCTGGCAAACAAAATTTATTACAGGGATATCCTTGATGTGAGTGCCAGGGAGATGAAAAAGCACACTTAGCACAGGTGCAAAACTTTGGGAAAAAGTTTTAGAACATTCAATTTATTGATGGGTATCTATACATGGATATGATGCTGTGAATGATAAAAAGAATCAAAGCTATAGTTCTATTTGGCCAATTTCTTCTGAATTTTATTTTCTGTCATACTTCTAGGTACTTCTAGGTACTATGGGGCTTTAATGATGCTTCAATGATTTGTGTTCTACAGTACTGTCTGCTGTTTGAGTGTACACTGTATTTTCTATGGAATACTTTGAATTTCTTTCAAACTGCATCTGAATACTGGATGTCCTAGTCTCGTTACGCTTTTTTCTTGGAAAAAATTGTAGCAGCACTTAGCAGTATTTTAAATCCTTAAATTACTCACTGTACAGTAAGTTCCAGCTCAATTTATAATTTTATTTTTAGATCAGAGAATAAATAAGAATAAGTTTACTTTCAATTTCAGCTCAAATTTTTAATAGTACCAGTACTGTTAAAATACTTGCAAACTACTGTATTGCAGGGTTTATTTACATATCTAGACTAGCATAATTTCCATTCTGATTGTACCTGAAGGTTTTTATGCGCTAGGTCACATTGTAAGGATTCTGTAAAAAAAAATAAAATAAAATAATAATGTGGTTTTGTAGCTCACCCCTGCTTTCTTGGGTTACTACAACCTGTTTAGGTGAAGCAGCATCACTTGTACATGGACTCAGTGATGTGGTCCTTGTTGGGGAATTTGACAGACAATAATTGTGAAATTACTGATATGTAATCCAAGCCCAAATTCTTGAAATAGGTGACACATCACTGTTTTCTCGCCCACTCTGAATGATGTTTACTTCAGTATCGTTGCATTTTAATCAAGCTTGGGTTTGAGTTTTCCATGTATATGTGGTGTATACATGGGTCTCATTTACAAGCATTTATCTTCAAGAGCTTGATGAAGAAATTTTGTTAAATTTGGAAACAAATATCTATTCACATCTACCTCCATGCCTCTAGGATCTCAACAGCAGTACTAAATAAGGTATTGTTCATGAAACTGATAGTGTTCTTTCTGGTCTCCATAGTTGATTTCCTTAGAACCATAGATGGTTTGGGTAGAGAGGGACCTCAAAGATCATCTAGTTCCAACTGCCCTACTTGGTCCCACTAGACCAGGTTGCTCAAAGCTCCATCCAACCTGGCCTTGAACACTTCCAGGGAGAGGGCATCCACAATCTCCTTGGGCAATGTATTCCAGTGTCTCACCACCCTAACAGTAAAGAATTTATTCCTAATATCTAACCTGAATTTACCCTTTTACAGCTTAAAATTATAATCCCTCGTCCTATACACACCCTGGTAAAAAGTCTCTCTCCACCTTTCCTGGTTCCTTCTTTTCTCCAGGCTGAACAACCTGAATTCTCTCAGTCTTTCCTCATAAGAGAGGTGCTCCAGCCCTCAGTTTATCTTTATGGCCCTAATCTGTACTCTCTAGGAGCTCCATGTGCTTCTTATGTTGGGGGCTCCAGAACTGGACGCACTGCTTCAGGTGGGGTCTCACAAGAGTGACTTAAAGGGGCAGAATCATCTCACTTGACTTGCTGGCCATGCTTCTTTTGATGCAGCCCAGGGCACTGTTGGCTTTCTGGGCTGCAAACACACATTGCTGGCTCATGTTGAGCTTCTCATCCTTCATCACCCCCAAGTCCTTCTCCCCTGGACTGTTCTTAATCCATTTTCCACCCAACCTGTATTTGTGCTTGGGATTGCCTTAACCTGGGTGCAGAACCTCGTACTTGGCCCTGTTGAACATCCAGTTTGTGCAAGCCCAGCTCTCAAGCCTGCCAAGGTCCCTCTGGATGGTGTCCCTTCTCTCTAGGGTGTCAACCTCACCACACACTTAGGTGTCATTGGCAAACTTGCTGAGGGTGCAGTCAGTGCCACTGTCCATGTCACTGACAAGAGTCTTAAATAGCACTGGTCTCAGTAGTGACCCTTGGGTAACACCACTTGACACTGGTCTCCATTTTTCTGTCCTGCAGATTCAAAATCCTTTGCCAAGCAAACTCCTGAAGAACTTGTCTTCTAAGTTTGTTATATTTCATTAGTTATCTGTCATTTTAAGCTTTACTTAGTGATAGCATTGATAGGGGGGAAAAGATCCCAATTTGTATGAGGTTTACAGCTACTTTTTAATCCTGTGATAGAGCAGCTAGTTCTATAATGTCTGTAAGACTAGACGTAAGTGAAAATTTATGTATAACCTATATGACTGTAAATCACTCTTTCTGTTGGAAGGGGGACTAAGCAGTTCCTTTTCAGCTTCCCATTTGCGTACTTGCAGTGCATTTTCCCTGGTTTTATGGTATTAACTGACGCAGAAGGCAAGCTGACTTCTAATCAGTCTAGTTTGTTGTGAGAGTTGCTGCCTTGTCTCTACAGCAAATCAAACTTAGAGGCATCCTGCGTATTTGTTTGCAGGTGTATTTCTCTGTGACAGCTGTGCCTTAAGACCCTGAGATCTGCCATTAATTTTGAGTAGTCAGAAAGGCATCCATCTAGTCAGCAGTAGAAATTATTGCTGCTCTTTGATGAGTTTTCATTATTAGCATTTCTCAAAGGCAGGAGTGACTGAAATTTATGGCGTCAGTTGGCCACACGAGACAGGGATGTTTCATAAATGCTGCCAGATGGCGCTGAGATGAGCTCGTATGCAACAAGCAAATTGTTTGAGGAAGGACTGTTTAAACTGCTACAGTGAATTCTTTCTGAACTGTTGCTTCAAAGTATTGACTCTTGTGGGTGTGCAGTTGAAGTGACCTGCTAGCCAATGTGGCATAGGCAAGAATGCAGTGCGTAGTGGGGCAAGGCTGAATGCAGCCACAGCAAAGGTGGTGTCTGCTGCGTGGCCCACCTTGTGCTGTTGCAGGAATGGTTCCTTAACCTTGCTAGAAATCCCAATGCGAGGATAATTAATCAAATCACAAATAATTTTTGAAATTAAAATAAACATCACAGAGAGCACCAGAAGATTCCTTTTTTCCTTTCTTTTTGAGAAGTGGGACTTGAGCCACACATTGATGAAAACTGATTAATGCATTGAGCTTTGAAGAGATGACCTTGCCAGCATTTGTAGCTTTTTTTTAAAAGAAACAACTGAACACCATAACCTGAGACTACATGAAAAACATTAATGTTTAATTTTCAGAACCATGGTCTGCCACACAGTGCTGGTATTTTTCCTGCGGAGACTTCTATCTTGGGGAAAAGGATAGACAAACAAGAGATCAAAATGAAGGTTGCAAGGATGTGATATGTTAATTTTTTTCATGCTTATTTTCCAAATGTGTCAAAAACAACATGTAGTTGTTTTTTACTTGGTTTTGACTGGTTTATTTGTGAGATAATTATATCCTTTAGGTTGATGTATGCTGTTTCTGCACCATCTTATTCTGCCTTTCTGAAGCCTGCATAGAGAACTTAATATATTTTCTTTGCCACTAGGGCCAATTTTTGTCTCTCTTCCCTTGGCTGATAATCCTGAGCTCTACAGGTAGTAGTGGGTTATATTCAGAAAGATGCCCTGGCTATATTAGTTTCTGGTTTTCATAACATGGATTAAGGCCCCAAAGCTGCATAACTTTATAGAACTGTAAAAGGTTTACATGAACTTTGATACATCCTATAGCTCATTTTTATAGTTGTTCTGTATTTAAACACTATCGTACTAGTAATGAACAAAATGATGAAGTAATTTGTCAAATATTATATTGACCGTTGTTTATGGCTCTATTTCAGAATGTTATTATTCTGACTGGTATAGAAATTGCTTTATGGAAAAGAAAAACACCCTTGTAAGGAAAGGTAACTTCTTTAGCTGTAGTTAATTTGATTTTTCTCAATGGCAGGAAGCAGACTAAATGGAGTTAAAATAATGCGATAAACAGTGGCCTCTATATCTGACTATAGCTCCAAAAATGCATATTGAGTCTAGGTCAGCCTGCTTGTTTAAAGGAGAAACTTAGATATGAGAACTCTCAAACCATTTTGATAATTACAGAGGATTGTTCAATGGGTAGGTGGGCAAGATTCAAAGACAGTGAGGCACAGTTAATGAAATGCAAAAGAGAAATCTTTGGTGTCCAGTTCTACTTGGTAATTTCCCATTGTCAGAGGAAGGTTCAAGGAGGTTCACAGGAGGTGAATTTCTTTTTTGAAATTCCTCTTTGTTGACAGATGAAGTGGAAATGTTCTTTGGAGAAACTGTTATGCCTGGTAACTAGCAAGTATGCCAGGAAAACCTTAAAAGTTCAAAGAGGGTTACCCAGAATTAGAGACAGCAGAGTTGTGAAAACTTGGGCATCCTGAGAAGGTGCTCATGGACTGATGAATCCAGAGATGATGATCTGGGGTGGTTAGTCACAGCATCCAGACTTTGAGGGGACTCATAGCAGAACTGCATTATGGGAGGAAATGTAAGTGCTTGTGCTTCTTGGCATGTTTTAATGTCAGTAGGGCAGGGGAAGGATGATGTAGAGGAGGTACCTGTTTATATATGAGTGGTGCTTCAGAAAAATGAGTAGGAAAAAAGCAAGAAATTGTATCCAGTCTGAGGACAGTGAGAAAGCTGCAGAATTTTTTGCCTGGCAGGTTAACCCTAGCAGGGTCTCCAGCACACTCTGGCCTCAATGGGATGAGTTCTGGAGGGGCTAATGTGAACCTGGCTCACCAGGCTGCCTGCCCTAGGGGACAGACAAAAAGCAACATGGAAACCAGGGGTTGCTCCTGTGTCAAGACCTGAGTAGGATAACCCAGGGAAATTCAGATCGGACTCCCTTGCTTTCTAAACTTCTCAGAGAGGAACCCAGCTGTGGCTGGATCCAACCTTTGTCTCAGACCTGGCCCTTCCAGGAAGACTGATTAAAATGTCACAATCTGAGAAAATGCTTGACCTTCCAGTACCTCTTGATTAGATTAAGGTGAAATGACACTCAAGATCTGTATCTGAATATTAGGTTTACTAATTAGCTATAGAAGGAATACAGATATTTCAATTATTATCTTAGGCTGCGCTATCATAAAGGCTGACAATTAGATCACAAGAGTACAATACATGTATCTTTAAGCTGCACAACCTGAGAAAAAAATCGTGGTTAGACCTTGAGTTACTTAATGATGATTGGAAGGAAGACAGAGAGAGGAAGAAAAGTTTAGGGAGACAGATAATAGAAAGTCACCAGTGTCCAGCATTGGGCCAGCCAATGGGGGAGAGTTGGTGTGAGTGAGGCTCCCGAAGCCCACTCTTGCAGCCCCGTTTTATATGCAGTTTACTTGTTTCGCAAGGATGAGCAAGAGTGTTTGGGTCATAAGCCTGAGCAGCTGGAGTGGATCTCAGCGCCCCCTGCCCCTTGATCCATATCTCAGTCGCTGTACCTGCAAGCTGCAGGTCATATGGAGACCATCAGTGCAGTCTCCATCCTCTCCGGCAGGTTTTGTTTAGGGGTTACAATGGGGTATGACACCAATTCCAGCAAGCATAGGTCCTGAGGGCTGGTCCCTCACATCCTGCCAGCCAAAAGTGCAAAGGTTAAAGCAGTTCTATGGGCAGGTAACCCTTTAACAGAGAGCAAAAAGGATAGAGAGCAGGAGTAAAATAATATTCTCATGTACATGGGGCAGAATAGCCCCAGCTCTTGGAGAAGAGGCTGTGCTGTAAAGGGACAGGAAACCAAGTTGTGACATTAGTTATATTTTGGGAGATATCAGGAAAGAAAAAAAAAAACAAAACACCCAAAACTCCGATATATCACTTTGCAATATGGTGTCTTGTATTGTCAGAGGGGAAATATTTGCTGACTTTTAGGATTTTTCAGACTACACTCCCTCAATGAAGGAGGGAGGTGTTCAGTTCTTTGTGGGTGTTTGAGTGAGATCCAGGCACTGCAGCCTGTGGCAGTGAGGCGAGACATCGAAAGAAAGGTGGAGGCCTGTAGCTCTGATGGAGAAGCTGAGAGGAAGCAGGGATGAGCCTAGATATGCAGCTGCTACTACTAATAGTAATAATAATAGCTTTTGTTGCTGTTGCGATCAGCTCAGTCTTCTCTGAGGAGTTCACTACATTAGAAGGTTGACATGGGTCGACCTCAGCTTTGGCTGATCCATGGCTGCTAAGGTGTCCTGCCTCTGAGAATATAAAATTCCTGTGGCAAATATTGGGGTGGATGGTGTGAGAACAGTAATTTTGACATGGCAAATATACAGTGGAGTAAAGAATTGGGTAGGTCATGGAGAGGTAAAAAAGCATAGCAATAAAATAAGACAAACTGGACAGCTGGGAAGTGGGGGAGAACATGTAGAAAGGTGGAAAAAGAAGAGAGATTATTAAAAATGGAAGAGGAAAAGTAGGTGACAAACTGAATATCCAGAAAATAATCCCCTGGATATTCCCTCTCCTCAATTAGTTGATAATGGAAAATACTGTCTTTAATCTTCCTGCCCTCTCAGGGCATCACTTACCTATAGCATATGTATCGGGAAAGCACTGTAGGATTTACATGATGGACTATGTTGTTATTTTTTTAAAGGAGAGTAAATTAAGAGTTTTCTTCATTCATATTTGAAAAAACATCATTTGAACTTTAAATAGTTTGAGCTATATCATCTGAAAATGTGACTTATGTAGTTTTTAAGTTAATTTGTTGGTTTCTTTTTTAGTGGATAGCATATGTTAAAGTGTCTTATTTATTTCTTTTTTTTTTTTTTTTTTTTGGCAGAATTTATGAAGTAGCCTTTATTCTGTTCATTAAGTGTTATTTTTTTCCCTTTGCCCAAGGCTTTCTTACGAAATTGTGTAGAATAGGTAGTTTATTTCAGACAAAATACTAGTAAAAAATTATAAGTTGAGCTTTTTTTACCTTGTCAAATTATGAAATATTTAGTGCAAGTTTCCAGTTAAGAATACAGTTTTTGCCTAATTTCTTTAGAGTCAGGGAACCTTAATACACCTTGAGAAGTTGAGGCCTAAGTTACTTTGTTTAAACTTCAAAAACTAAAAGTAGGACATTTTTTTCTTTCATTACTCACTGCAAAATCAAGTCAGGTGCAGCCACACTGGCTACAAAACCGCACCACATTCTTCTCTTTGATTTTTCTCATCTGTGACAGAGAATTCTGGTACAAAGGATCAAAAGTCAGACATGCCCTTTGAAAAATGAGAAAATTCAGAGTTGTAAAAGTAACATGAGAGTTAAAGAAAACTGACTTTTTAATTTAATAGTTAGCATTTCCTTAATTTTCTTCTCCCCCTGCCCCCCCATTTAAATATATCAAAACATTGAAGTACAAAGAGAATTTGGGATGAAAGATTAAAGATGACTCAGCCTCCCTCAACATCTACCTGGTTTTTCTTCTCAAAAAAACCCCACCAAAAAACCTTTTACCATATTGTAAGCACTAAAACATAGATTTTACCTACCAGAAATAATGAGATGTTTCAATGCTGTAGATTTTTGCTTGATGTCAGAAAATGGCACTTTTTAAAATGTTTAGGGATCATAACACTTTGAACAATTTCATGCTTCAGAAGTGACAAGCCTACATGACTGTATTATGTGGTATTTTACTTTGGTCTGCAATATATTGAAATATCACCTTCAAAGTACCGTACAAGGCTTTTTATTAACATGTTATGTGCCACTGTATCATAAAACCCCTGAACTGAAGCAAATCCAGCAGGTCCCTAGCAAATTTCAATTAACGTCAGTGAGGAGTCTCCAACTGATTATAACAGAAATGAAGGGACACCCTTTAAATGCTGACGGCTTTGTTTTCTAAAGATCCTGAAATGATAGTGCATCCCACCCTAGGAAGAGCCTTTCATGGTATTAAAGCCTTCATTTGCACTCTCTTGGCTTCCAAAAGGCCAGTATCCAAATTTGCATCTCTTCCAGGGCCTCAGTAGTTGAAGGCTATGAAGATGTATGGTTTAACTTTTTTAAAGAGTATGCTTCCATATAGATGTTGTTAGGTAAATGTTTCCAGAAGTAAGTGAATCTTAAAGTCAAAGAGTTGTGCATAAGATAAAATGGGTGACTGAAAAAGGGTCACTTATATTATCATGTATACTCTTACCTGCATTGAGCACCTGCTGATGACCTTGTAAATCCAGTCTCCTGGCTGAAATGTGAGGGACCTATAAGAATCCATTAAGCTGTTTTAAATGTACTAGAATAACATTTACTAGGTATGAAGCACCTTCCCCTTGAGGACTGGATCCAGTACTATCTAAACTTGATCATGCTAACCTCACGCATGCTGCTGTATCAGATAGTTTCTTACAGGTAGGGTTGCTGAGACACAGACAAATAATGTGCCCATAAGTAATGCAAGACCTAGAAACAAAGCACAGCCTTTATTTATTATGAAGAAATTAGGGAGTAAGTTCCAAATGACTATTTATCTCTCCCTAAGATTGCTACTGCCTAGCAATGATTGCCAGGTAGGATAAACATCATTAACCGTAAAAAGTTTAATGTCTGAAAGACATTAGGAATGCTGATATGCAGTTCTGAGGTTTCTTTTTGCTATTTTAAAATATCATCTGGCTTTGCATTTTAGATCTAAGAGTTGTTCCTGCCTTGCCCATAGTATGTGTATGCACATGTGTGCACACTCCTACGTATATAATGGAATTTGTATTGCAGCGATGCTCCAATTAAGTATAGTAGGGAGATGCTTCTGCAGCCAAAATAAAAATTAGAAGTCTTAGACACTGCATGCAGAAGCTTCTCAGGAAATCATTCAAGCTCTCTCCTCCTGTCACACTGGGGAATATGTCTCCTAATTTCCCCTGACAGCAAACACATCACCTCAGCAGCAGCCCTGAAAGGACAAAAACAATCCTTGCTGAATCATAGAATCATAGGGGTTGGAAGGGACCTCGAAAGATCATCTAGTCCAACCTTCCTGCCAGAGCAAGGTCACCTAGAGTACATCACACCTGGAACACATCCAGGTGGGTTTTGAATGTCTCCAGTGAAGGAGACTCCACAACCTCCCTGGGCAGCCTGTTCCAGTGCTCTGTCACTCTCACAGTAAAAAAATGTTTTCGGATATTCACCTTGAGCCTCCTATGCTCCAATTTGCACCCATTACCCCTTGTCCTATCACTGGTCATCACTGGGAAAAGCTTAACTCCATCTTCCTGACACTCACCCTTTACGTATTCTCTGCGCTGGACTCTTTCGAGCAGTTCCCTGTCCTTTTTGAACTGAGGGGCCCAGAACTGGACACAATACTCCAGATGTGGCCTCACCAATGCAGAATAGAGGGGGAGGAGAACCTCTCTTGACCTACTAACCACACCCTTTCTAATGCACCCCAGGATGCCATTGGCCTTCTTGGCCACAAGGGCACATTGCTGGCTCATGGTCATCCTCCTGTCTACCAGGACCCCCAGGTCTCTTTCACCTACACTACTCTCCAGCAGTTCAGCCCCCAACCTGTACTGGGACATGGTGTTGTTCTTCCCCAAATGTAAAACTCTGCACTTCCCCTTGTTGAATTTCATCATGTTTCTCCCCGCCCAACTCTCCAACCTATCTAAGTCTCTCTGAATGGCAGCACAGCCTTCTGGTGTGTCAGCCACTCCTCCCAGCTTAGTGTCATCAGCAAACTTGCTGAGGGTACATTCTATACCCTCATCCAGGTCGTTGATGAAGATGTTGAACAACACCGGTCCCAGTACCGACCCCTGTGGGACTCCACTAGTCACACACCTCCAACCAGATTCTGCCCCATTGACTACAACTCTCTGACTCCTTCCTTTCAACCAGTTCCTAATCCACCTCACTTCCTGATCACCAAACCCATACCTGATCAACTTTTCTACAAGGATGCTGTGGGAGACGGTGTCAAATGCTTTACTGAAATCAAGATAAACCACATCTACCGCTCTACCATCATCTATCCACCTAGTAATTTCCTCATAGAAGGCTATGAGGTTAGTCAAACATGATTTACCCTTGATAAAACCATGCTGACTGCTCTTGATGACCCCCATGTCCTTGATGTGCCTGGAGATAGTGACAAGAACAAGTTGTTCCATCACCTTTCCAGGGATGGAGGTGAGGCTGACCGGTCTATAGTTACCCGGGTCCTCCTTCTTGCCCTTCTTGTAGACTGGAGTGACATTTGCTATCCTCCAGTCCTCAGGCACCTCACCTGTTGCCCATGACTTACTGAAGATGATGGAGAGTGGCCTAGCAATGACCTCCGCCAGCTCCCTCAGCACCCTTGGGTGCATTCCATCTGGACCCATCGATTTATGGATGTCCAGATTACTCAACTGATCCCTAACCCAATCCTCATCTACCATGGCAAACTCCTCCTTTATCTTGACTTCTTCTGGGGCTATATGAATCTGGGGCTCATGGGGAAATCCTGCAAGAGTAAAGACAGAGGCAAAGGAGGTGTTCAGCACCTCTGCCTTCTTTATATCTTCTGTCACCAGGGCTCCCACCTCATTCAACAGTGGGCCAATATTGCCTCTAATGTTAGTCCTGTGTGATGTACTCTAGGTGACCCTGCTCTGGCAGGGGGGGTTGGACGAGATGATCTTTCGAGGTCCCTTCCAACCCCTAGGATTCTATGATTCTATGGTTTTTGTTAGCTACGTATTTGAAAAAGCCCTTTCTATTGCCCTTAACCTGACTTGCAAGGTTAAGTTCCAAGGAGGCCTTAGCTTTCCTAATTGCCTCCCTACATCCTCTGACAACAGTCCTATATTCCTATAAGCCTAACTTCCAGATGCTTTCATTGCCACTGCAGCAAGGGGGACAGGGAGAAAGAGCAGGGGGAAGTATTTCAGGGAAGCAGAATAATTTACCTTGCTACCTGTAGAGTCCCCTTCTTAAGCTTGGTACTGCTGCAAAGTGTTCATCTCATAGTCAAGGTGAAGAATTAATTTGAGCCAGAAGGTACATGGCCATTTAATTCTAAAATAGTAACTTATACTCCTGGATAGTGTGAAGTGCTTTTATAATGTTTGAGCCAAGGCAAACATCTTGATGCAAAACCTACACCTGCACATCTCTTACATATTTAAGTGACAGAGCAGATGTAGCTCAGTCACCTACTGTGCTGTGTGCACAGTAACTACAGGTTAGTGCCTGTAGCAATGGTAATCTCATCTGAAGTTACTGTGCAGTTTCTTAAGTGCTCATAACAACAAAATCTGATGAATTTTTAAAAATAATTGCTAATGCACTTTGGCTTAAAAAATAAGATATTTTAAATAAACATCAAAATTATCTTGAATGGTTGCATATCTGAACCGTACACAATGATGTTCAGAGGCTCCATATCAACTAATAAATTGGGTCAGAGGATCTTTATAGAAAATTATGACAACATTTATAATTAATTCAATATATTCATATTACTGGGCTGCTTTTCTTCTCTTTCTATAAACCATAATTAAGATGAGAACATTTTATCATCACTGCATGTTTGTGGGACTCAAGGACCCATACTTTTCTCCACACTAAAAGAGTAACTTTGTAGGAGTGACAGATCAATGGCGTGTATACATACATATATATATATATATATAGATAGATAAGCACACCACCTCTGGTAAATGTAGTAATATCGTATTTTTATATCAATACACTACAATGGATCAGCTTCCTCTTGCAGTGAAAATACACAGTCACAGAGATGGCTGTGTTCACACTGTTGCAAAGATAATTTCCTGACTGTGAGTCGGGAGGTAACTGGTGCTGTGGTGTCTGCAAAAGCATTTGGACAGCATGAAACTCAAGCCTAAAGAGTTTTGACTCTTTCATTATGGTGGGGATTAGGCTCTTGGCAGGTAGTGGAGTGTATTAGAATAATTTAGGGCTTCCAGGAGTTGCTGAAGTAATGTTGGTATCTACACTGGAGGACTTTCTGTCATATAGTTGGGGGGGTTATCTGTTGTGTGATGGAAATGGTCTCTTTTTTTTTTTTGTGAGGTGGACATCTGCCAATCATTTGGCTAAAAGAGGAGCCAGAGGAGCCTTGGGAAACAGTGGAACACAAACGTTCCAGCAGACCCGAGATTATGTACCTTCTGCTTCATGACCTGCATGACATGTCCATGACCTTTCCATCTCAAATTTTTGTACAATCAGTTCTAAAATGCCTTTTAAAATCAAACTTAATTCAGCTAAAGAAAGCATTTCTGATTTGCTTTGATTCTACAGAGTATGTCAGGAAGCTATAGCAGTGCAAATTATCTGTGCAAGTTGTTTTTAAGAGACACCATTTAAAAATTATATAATTAAAGTGTTTGTTAATAAATATAAAACCACTCTCCCTAGGGCCAGGAGGGGATTGCAGAGCTAGTTGTTTTACCTTGCTTGTTACTGGGAGTTGCATGATACAATACTTTTTAATAAAATATGATATCTGGAGGGGCAGGATTTTGAAGTCCTTGAAAATATTAGCACTTCTAATCCTGTATAGGTTAAGGAGTGAGTAATGCACTGAAAATAGGTCCCAAGGACATAACTCTAGGATACTGTTTGGCTGTGTACTACTTGTCCTGCCAACATGTACAAGTAACCATGTTCAAGAAAGATGTCTGTTCTGCATCAGTCTTGCCAGCATCTCTAGTTATATTCCTCAGATTTCTCCAACCGTGTTCTATCTCCTCTGGTGCCCCACATCGCTTTATATTGCTTATTTCAATCTGTCTAGGCATGTCTTTAAAATTATCCAAATTGGAGTTGAACTGGAGAATGGGAATGAATTATTTGTGTTGCTGAATTCCTCTCTATTTTAAAGATGCTTACATTTGGTGTTAATAATGAAGCTGCTCATTTAACTCAGCAGATTTCTGCTCCTTGTAACCTGCCATAAATTTTCTACAGTCCTGTATGTGCTGATATACTCAAAAATGATGCATCACTTTTATTAGTTCAGTATCATTAAATAGCCAGGGGAATTCATGCAGGAGGTTTTTTTATGCAGGGCTTTCGCCTGCAGGACAGCTCCAACAGTGCCAATGGGAGGTTGCATATCTCTGTCTCCTACAGTGAGAGCCAGGAAAAAATTGCTTTTGATGTGCCTTCTAGTGAAAACACAAACGATGCGGAGAGGACTTGCTTTCTGTGCATCATTTCCAGCAGCAGTGGCTTAGCAGAGACAGTTCATTAGCTCTTCTTACTAATTCTTGAGCCTTTTGTGTGTTTTTCAGATATAGGTGGCTGGAATTTGTTCAAGCATTTTATTTGTTGGTGTACAAGAAAAAGGAAGGCGGTTTCCTGTCTATCTCCCTTACCACTGTAGTTTGGCACAATTACTAGAGGATCAAAAAGAAATGAGAAGATAGCTTTGAATACCTCTGTGAAAGACTCTTAAAAGGACCAATCTGAGTAGCTGTTTTTAGGAGTTGTGCTGCTGCCTTGTTTTCATTTTCAGTGTGATAAAATGGGGTTTTGCCTGTTCTTGTGGATTCTCTTCAGAAATGAAAGCTATCAGCTTTCATCATGGACGCACGTTTGAATATGATTGCACTACAGTTAAGTTACAGCTCAAGAGGTCCCACTTGCCATATTCTTAGCTGCTGTCACAGGGAAGATGCATGCTCTTAGCCTGTCTCTGCTATGAAGGAAGATGTCATAGTTAAAGGCACAATGAAGGGTCTGTCACGTTCTGTGCATGTGCCAGATCAAGCAATGCCATCTTCCACAGCATAACTTTAGTGATAGTTGTCACCAAGAATCTTAGGTTTATGATAGAACATAGAAAAGACATGCTAACTGCAACTCAGTACGGTGGGACACCACAGCTTTTAAGAGACTGAATGTGATCTTTTAAGATACATGGAATTTCTGAAGAAATCTTTCTTACTTCTTAGTAGGTGGTATTACATCAGATTCAGTTTGCGAATTTGTAGTCTTTATGTGGGCAAAGCCTAATTCCTAAATCTACTTTCTATCTGTCACTTAGGACAAAATGTGTTGTTATCTTAGCAGTACCTACAGACCAGGTAGTAATAACATCAGTAGAAATGTTTAATTTGGTGTTTGCTAATAGCATATAGTTTAGCTCATGAATACTTGCCATTTTCTTCTTCCCAAGTTGCTTTGTAGTTTAAAGAGAAATATCTCATGTGAGCTTGTCACTTCTGATGTCTATTCATCCTTTAATGTCTTCCAGCTTGCCACTTTAGAATTCCCTCCAAAGAAGCTCTTTGGAAACAAGGATGAACGAGTGATTGCAGAACGACGGAGTCACTTAGAGGTAATGCCAACTCCTTAGCAGGCTTCTGCTATGTATTTAGGTGGAGTACTCTCTGCTTGACCAACAGAAACCCTTCCCATATGGTGAAAGTTAAATAGTCTGCTTTGTAAGTATGAAGTAACTTGCCTCATTTAACACAGGAGATGGCAGCAGTAGATTGCAAAGTAATGAAACATGCCTTAAAAAAAAAAAAATTAATCCTAGTCTAGAAAAAAAGCTTCTTTCTAGAGATATTCATAGCAGGTACATTTATTTAAGGGGAAAGGTTGTGGGTGAGGTAAGTGTTCACTGTAGACAGATGGTCTCTGTGTAAGATAAGATTAAAAAAAAGAATTGCTACTTTAAATGCAATTTGTTAGCTGAAGATTTACCATTTTATCATAGTTACTATATCCAAATATCTCATGACAGAAGGAAAGCAATATATAGGCATCTTCAAGCTTGATTTTGTAACCCATCTTTCCAAATATATTTTTTTTCTTTCACTTAGTTTTAACAATTAATTTTATTGTGGACAAAGTTACTGAGTTTATGAGGCTCTGAGATTTTCTTTGTTCTGCAGTGCCATGTGGATGGCACAATTTTGACTTCTCTCAAACACATCAGGTCTTTCTATGTTTGTGCATGTGTTACTGCAGCCCAGAGACAGGAGGTGGGCTTTTGGGAAAGAAGAAGAGACATGAACAAAGACTAAACCATGTACCCCACAGCTGTATTGTAGCCACGTAGGGATTACCTGATCATTCAAGTCATTAAGAATTATATTCTTTGCAGAGCTAGAGTAGCATTAAGTAGTGCTTTAGAGAAATTAATGTAATAGTAGATTGCTTCCAAATGGAATCTTTTCTTAGATTATTTAGATTTTTTCAATGTACTTCACTTCTTCTTTGATCTACCAGCAAACATCCTCTCACTGACTTTTGATGTGTCATACATCTAACGCAAAATGCAATCTTTTTTTGGTTTGTTTGTTTCATGTCCTCCTTAGAGGGCATAATGGCATGGCCACATGCCAGTCTAGTACTTAATTTGCATATTTGTGTACCAGTAAGAAATTTAATCCCTTGATGTTTATGACCTTGCATTGATTTACTATCAGACTTTATTATAATGTTTCTAAATGTTGCAACTGCTGTGTATGGTGATGCTTTGATCATGGTCATATAGTACTTATAGCTCTCTAAATAGTTTTTAGCTTAAAATTAAATTATATCTGTTTTAATTAAATTAAGTAATTAAAACTTTATTAGATATGTATTTTTGCAAACACTAATAATAATGTATCCACAATTCATGTGAATATGTTTTGTCATATGTCAATGGGGAGCCACGTGTGTCTTACCATTCTTACCATCACGAATTTGACGCAACAAACTGGTCAAAACCCCCTTATGTCTGGATCTCTAATCATGGTATTTTCTTCTTGCTATATAACAGAATCACATTATTGTCAGAGTTGGAAGGAACCTCTAGAGATCATATAGTCCAAACCGCCTCTAAAGCAGGATCTCCTAGAGCACATAACCCAGGACTGTATTCACACAGATTTCGAGTATCTCCAGATGAGGGGAGTCTACAACCTCCCTGGGCAGCCTGTTCCCCTGTTCTGTCACTGTCATAGTGAAAGAAGTTTTTCCTCATATTTAAATGGAACTTTCTATGTTCTAGCTTGTGCCTGTTGTCCCTTGTCCTATCACTGGGAACTACTGAAAAGAGTCTGGCTCCATCCTCCTTGTACCCACCCTTTAGATACTTATAGGCATTAAGAAGGTCTCCCCCTCAGCCTGATCTTCACACTAAGGAGTGACCTCTCTTAACCTGCTGGCTACATTCTGCCATATGCACCCCAGGATTACATTGGCCTTCTTGGCACTAAGGGCACACTGCTGGCTCATAGATAATTTCCTATCTGCCAGGACTCCCAGATTCTTCTCCTCAGAACTACTTTCCGGCAGGTCCACCCCTAAACTATGTTGGTGCCTGGTGTTCTTCCTCCTCAGGTGCAGGACCGTACACTTGCCCTTGTTGAACCTCATTAGGTTCTTCTCTGCCCAGGCCTCCATCCTATCCAAGTCATGCTGGATGGCAGCACAACCCTCTGGAATGTCAGCCACCCCTCCTAGTTTGGTGTCGTCAGTGAACTTCCTGAGGATACACTCTGTCCCTTCATCCAGATCATTGATGTACATGTTGAACAAGACCAGACCAAGTATTGACCCCTGGGGCTCTTGGTTACAGACCTCCAACTCAGCCCTGCTCCATCGATCACAACCCTCTTGAGTTCTGTCACACAGCCAGCTCTGAATCCACCTCACTGTCCAGTCCACACTGGCTGAGTTTCCTAATGAGGATGTTATGGGAGACAGTGTCAAAAGCCTTGCTGAAGTCAAGGTAGGTAACATCCACTGCTCTCCCCTTATCTAGGCAGCCAGTTATGGCATCATGGAAGGCAATCAGATTGATCGAGCATGACTTGCCTTTGGTGAATCCATGCTGACTTCTCCCAATGGCTTTCTTTATTTTCACATGTTTTAAGATGATGTCCAGAATTATTTGTTCCAACACCAGGGATGGAGGTGAGACTAATTGGCCTGTAGTTCCCTTGGTCCTCCTTCTTGCCCTTTTTGAAGTCTGGAGTGACACTGACCTTCTTCCAGTCCTCAGGCACCTCTCCTATTCTTCATGATCTCTAGAAGATGATGGGGAGTGGCCTAACAATAACATCTGCCAGCTCTCTCAGAACTCGTGGATGCATCCCATCAGGGCCCATGGATTTATGGATGTCCAGTTTGGCTAAGTGGCCTCTAACCTGGTCCTCCTCTACCAAGGAAGAATCTTCCTGTCTCCAGAGCTTATCTTTTACCTCTAGCGTCCAGGATTCAAGAGGGTTGGTTTGGCAGTGAAGTCTGAAGTAAAGAAGGCATCCGGTAACTCTGCCTTCAGAGTTGACTGCTTTGCAGCAGCTTGCTCTGTCTTTGCCAGTGGCTGGAGAGATTTAGCTAATGTAGCTGCTGCCCTCTTGGTGAATAGTGGGAGAAACTATCTAAAGTAGTGGTGGTTTCCAAAGTCACATAATACTTTGAAGGCTTAAAGCGTATCTTGACTTATACTGGGGAAGTATTTGGCAGGCAGAGAAAGTGCAACAGTGGAAGATGGCACAGGCATCAGTTCAATTTAAAACATTGGCTGTTACTGCCTTGTGGCTTTCAGTGTGGTACTAACCTTGAACACACTTCAGTGAGCTAACAAGAAAGTAGTAGATGGCTGGATTGCCTCTGTAAGGGATGTGGTTTCTTCGCTTTTTCACTGCAGTGCACTTCTCCCATGGGAATTCCATCAGGTAAAAGGTGAGGGCATTGGACCTTGGCAACAAGCAGAAACATGGCTTGTATTCATTTGACTTTCATACCTGATCCTGTACCTTGTTTTGCTGAAAACCTCTTGCAGTCTCATCTAAGCCTTGCAGGTGATGTGTTTTTATAACTGTAGTATGATATAAAAGTTTGTTGGATTGTTCCACATGGTTAGTCAAGAGCTCACGAGCTAATACAGCATCTTTAGAAAAAGCAAAGTACAGCTTCCAGGCCAACAAAAATGTATGTTTTTATAAAAAATCTGAGCTGACTTTATTGACGAAAAATAGATGATAGCCTAACAAATATCAGTCTGAGTGTTCTGAACAATTACTTTGTATTGTAAGATCATGAGTAGAACTGTCATGACTGTGGTGGATGACAAAGAAAATTACTCTGCTCTTCCAGTTTTTACATTTGATGTTTACATGTCTTGATTAGGCTTTGACTTCCCATTGGTTTTCCTGAACTTTTAAAATTGATTTTGGATAGTACAGCTTGGGTAGTCCAGTGCTTTCCACAGGATATCTCTGAGCAACAGCAATTTCTGCCTTTATTCAGAGCAATTTTCCGTGCACCTAATTATAAAAAGATTTGTCCAAAACATCCCTTAGGAAGAGTTTGGTTTTTTCTACACATCATCTCTGGGATTCTTTCCACAGAACAAGTGCTGAGAAGAGCAATGGGAGGTTGTTGTACCTTTCAAGGCAATTAGAATCGGGGGGGGCTGGCTGTAGGGTTTGCTTTGTTTTAAGGTTGTCATGTAGAGTTACCTCATTTCGGCTTGAGATTAGAAGTGGGCATATTTCATTATAATGGAGATGAAATTACTTGGAATAAAATACTTCACAGAACCCCAAATGATGAGGGTTGTGATTTAAAGTCACAATAAATGCAGAGTATATATAAAACATTAAGTTATTTTATCTGAGCTGGTACAAAGTCTTAATAACCAAAAAAACTTTACAATACCTTGTTAGTAGGAAAGCGCATTATGTGAACTGTGTTTTCTGTGAGATGAACCTGAGGTGATGTCTTTGATCTCTAGCATGATACATAGTTGCAATGTAAACACTTTTTGCTTTAGTGTTTAGTGTATAGTGTTAATATAATATAAAGTCTTCTGAAGAATATCTTACATTCTCATAGAGGTTGGGAAAAATAACATACAAATTTGCACAAAGGTTTTGCAAAAAACACCTGAATTGTAATTAAAATTATCTATCTAAAATGTCTTCTTGCAATCCATTAGTTTCATCAGGGACCTGTTGCAGGGCAAAACTCTAAATTAGTTGTTCCACAGTTTAAGACTGTAATTTCACTTCAGAGCCAACCTTGCTTGATTAAATCCGCCTTAAATGAAACAGCCAAGAATTCTTTTGATTAAAGTTAATGAATAGAAGTTAGTGTGTATCTGTCCTTTTATGCAGTTAGAAATCAATAGATAAGAGTATGGGATTCTTTTAAAAAATAAAATCAGATTATGTAAATTCCTTTATTTATTTCTTAAGCAAAAACTTTGTAAAGGAAATGCATGTCACAAGAAATATGTGATTCAGTGAATGTATCTGTTCTTGTTCTCACAGCAAAATATCTTTTATTCCTTGGGGAGTTGCTAGAACTTTGGATGACAATAAAAAGTTTTCTGGAACTGCCTGCTTCTTTGGATAATGCATCTCTGTATCTCATCATTCCCCTGATTATTTTTCTTCTCTTAAACTCATTCTTTGTTGTATTAGTGAAGATTCTTATTAGCCCCATTGCTCAGCCAGAAAAATTGGGCGGAGTGTCTGAGCTGACACAGCAGATTGAGTCATGTTTCTTGACTTCATGGTCAGAAGCCTTTCTTTTCTGCTCTTCCTGGCACCAGTATGCTTAGGAAAAACAATTGTTACGCTGATAAAATCCCAGCAGATTGTTACTTAAAGGAAACAAAAATTCCCCCAAGCCTGAGCCTATCTTCTTGTCTCTTATTCCCTGTTTCGTATTCCCACTGCTGCATTTCATTAGGTTTGTTTGCGGGCAGGAAAGGGGAACAAGCAAGTCCCAGATGGGTGATTCACCAACAGACAGCTGGACGGTTGGGAGGAATTGTTTGCTTCATTTGGCTGTCACTTGCAGGGCTTAGGGAATGAAATAAAATCAACCTCTATGGAAAAGCAAGACCAGATCTGGAATACTGCATCCAGTTCAGGGCTCCCCTGTTCAAGAGAGACAGGGAACTACTAGAGACAGTCCAGCAGAGGGCAACAAAGATGATTGGGGAATTAAAGCTGAGAGAGCTGGGACACCTTAGTGTGGAGAAGATAAGGCTGAGGGGGAGACCTTCTTAATGCCTATTAGTATCTAAAGGGTGGGTACAAGGAGGATGGAGCCAGATTCTTTTCAGTAGTTCCCAGTGATAGGATGAGGGGCAATGGGCACAAGCTGGAACATAGGAAATTCCATTTAAATATGAGGAAAAACTTCTTTCACTATGACAGTGACAGAGCAGGGGAACAGGCTGCCCAGGGAGCTTGTAGATTCCCCTCATCTGGAGATACTCGAAATCTGTGTGAATACAGTCCTGGGTTATGTGCTCTAGGAGATCCTGCTTTAGAGGCGGTTTGGACTACATGATCTCTAGAGGTTCCTTCCAACTCTGACAATAATGTGATTCTGTGATTCAGGTTCTGTAGGAGCCCATACATTTTCCTGGCAACACCTCAGCTTTTTTTTTTTTTTTCCTTGGTACTTTTATCCACTTTAAAAGATAGACACACTCAATTTATGTAAAATTAATAGTACAATTGTCCTTAACCTCCTCACTTCCTGATGTCGTCTGATGAGGTTTTCAATGATAGGTGTTACTGCAAGAGGCAAAAATAAATCTCGTATGAACTCCATAATTCAAATTTGCTCTCATATCTGTAGAACAATCTGGGGAAAGCATCATAGACACTCAACTGACAGAAGTATTGTGGTACCCTACAGTCAAAATGAAGCTTCCAAAATGTGATTCTTTAACATAGAAACCAAATGCTTTGTTTTGTTTTTAGTTCATATTCTCACTTGAGTTCCTTTGAAATTGGTAATTTTTAGGTGTTTGGGTTGTTTGGTTTTTTAATAGGGCTCTAAATCTAGCCAGTCTGACTTTTCCCTTTACAAGAGAGATTCTGCTGGTTTTACTTCAATAATCTGGTTCTTAATGAAAACATGCAATAATGGAAATAGCACCTTTCATTGAACTTGAATTAATTCTTGTTATGTGAAAGTATTATTAGTTTCAGAATTAATGCCTTAGTGATGAGCAGCAAAAGGAACACCTGACAAAAACAAAACAACAAACCTCAAAATATTTGCAGAAAAATTAGAGCAAACCAAATGTTGAGTCTGAGACCTCATGTCTTGAGGTTTTCCTTTGTGAGGACAGAAACATTTAAATGAAAATGTAGATAATTATTCCTTGTCCGGCTGCAGTCACAGGGCAGGGGGGCTGCTGCCCCCAAACAATCCCTGTTTTGCCCCAAAGCTGTGGGACAGCACAAGGACAGACTGGATGCAGGGAGAGTGAGCAGCCCCAGGTGGGCCTCAGCAGGTCCCTCCTCACCTGGGGAGCATCTAACCAGAGACCCTGAGCCTCTCTGCCTCAGTTTCCCTCTTGCCTCTTTGCTGTTTAGACCAAAGGGTGCCCTGGCACAGGGCCCTGTGCTGGCACAAGCCCCAGGGGACACTGATGGCACCCATGGGCACCCAAACCCCCAGCCCAGGCCCGTCTGGCAGCAGCCACAGTCACTCCAGGCAAGAACGACCCTGCACGAGGGCACCAGCAGTTCACTCACGACCCCGCACACGCGTGAGCACATGATCCGTGTGTGCACGACTAGAGCAAACCAAATGTTGAGTCTGAGACCTCATGTCTTGAGGTTTTCCTTTGTGAGGACAGAAACATTTAAATGAAAATGTAGATAATTATTCCTATCATGAATATTCATTATGGACTTCATGAGTACATCCCACTGACCTTTGTTTCACAGTCTCATCCCTTAATCTGTTTAACTGAGACAACCTGCTCCTTGCTAGTCACAGGTGAATTGATGTTTTTGTTGCAAAAAACCTGTCAAGTGGGTTCAGGGTTACCATGTCTGTCTGATTTTTCCTGAATTACACCAGCCACAAGACCTTTCAAAACTACTGATTATGTGTTGGTTCAAAGTGATTATTTAAAGGAAATTATTAGGCTCCAATATCAGCTTACAACAACAGCCCTAATACTAAAGCTTTTTATGAAGAGCTTTAAAGTCAGCTTCTCACAGCCTGACTTTTGTGGATTTAATGTTTGCCTCTGACAGTGCAGTTGTAAATGCATTTTGATGACTTGGACTTCAGAAAGCATTCAGGATGCATTTGATAATCATTGAAAGATAAAAGGAAGCTTTGCCTTTTGTCACAGATATGAATGTACACCAGATAAGACTGCTGGTGCAAAAGCAAACTGCTGCAAATGTCAGTGTTTGATAATTCTAGAGAAGATTGTTTCATACCTGTAGTCTGAACTGCAGAATGCAGCATCTTAGAGTGATGGTTTTAATTTTCCACTAGAGGAACAGGGATGCAGCAGAAGCACAGAAGAGTACATGTGGTTGGGCCATATTGTGAATATCAAATAAACCCATGTCATGGATAATTTTCTAGGCTAGGTATAGTTAGGCTGCACCGAGTGCCTTTCATAACCTCTAGTAACCATTTTTTAAAAATTTAAAAAAAAAACCCAAACCTGTTTTTCAGCAACACTAACATCTTGCCTTGCCTACAGACAGTTAGAATTTGCAATTGACCATCTGAGAGCAATTTCACACATCAGGGTCCCAATCTTCAGTGCATCATTGGGGCTGCCCAAGGCACCTGGCTTTTCTTCTTGGAAGCAGCAGCCCACAAAAAGGAGTTTTAGAAACTTTCAGGATGAAGTATTTAATATTTTTCTTTTTTTTTTCTGTTTTGGGTGGTGCTGCATTTTGTGTGAGGCCCTGTTGGCTTCAAAAAATTAATAAATAAAATTAATTTTATTTATTGATTACAATCACCAGATACAAAGAAGTAGAAGTTAGGACTTTGTGTATGTCAGAAATTGATTCCATACCAATAAAATGTTACTTTGATTAAATGCTGTGGAGTCTCAGCCAGGCCCACAGTGAATGCAAGACATTATTCTTGTAATAGCAATAGAAGATAAAGATGGTCGTTTAGAAGGAGTGAAAGCCTGGGGTTATTTTTGGATGAGTTAATTTTAAGCTCTGGTCCAACAGGCTGCTGGACACAAAAGGGGAGTGAGTGTAAACAGCCCCTTGGTCTCATATGCTCAAACTCAACGCTTTATTCCAGTTCAGGTCTGAAATCCTGTTTTGCAGAGTTTGCTAGAGGTAACTGCATAGTATCCATAACAATGGATATTACAATAATACCAATTTTTACAATGGATATTATTGTAATATCCTTTTACAAAAATTCTGGCATTTCTTTCTTTAGGTGTATAACTTCAAAATCCTTGCATCAAAAACTGGATATTTAGTGATAAAACATTTATCTCCATTGCAACTGAAGAATTAAATAAGATGTTCAATTCAGAGGCCTTTTTGTACTTTCATTTTTAGAGATTTCAGAGTGTCAGAAAATAAGAAGGTGTGTTTAACATGATTTAGTAAGTTCAGAAATAGGTGCCAGCATATAATTTGAATTCCCCTTTAGCTCCACGTACTAATGTGTTTTGCTGTCACTTCAGAATAAATTTCCCAACATCCTCCTTCAAATCGACTTTTGAAGTTGTGGATCTTTATTGGTCTCCAATAATGGCTCTCCACATTCAGAATAAAGCAGAAGAATAAAGGGAGCTCTTGACCAAGGATGCTGGGTTGAACTCCTTGGTGTTATCTCTTTTCAAAGCAAGTGTATCAGTCATCCTCCAGCATCTGATTTCACCAAAGGAAGTAGAGGATGATGCATGTCAAGTGCTTTGGTAGCTGCTTGCCAAGGCCACTGCAGCAGACAGTGCTCTCACTGCTGGCCCAGGGACGAGTGGTAAATTTAGTCCTGTTCTTTCTGACAGGACTTGTTTTGACTTGTGCTCCAAAGAAAAGATAGGATTCCTTCACTAGTCAGGTCTGTTTTGATCTTTTTTAATACTGCTCTTCACTTCCAAAAGAAGACTCAACTGATAGACCACCTGTAAATCACAGCCCTTGCTGCCCTTTTTTTTTTTTTAACAGCTAGTCTACAGTTCAATTTTCATTGGAGCTACTTAAAGCAAATGAATATAAGCTTTTAGCATGCAGGCATTGTAAGAAATATTAAGTCCTGTGGATTTTAAATGAATTTCAGACAGAATAAGATGGTAATTTGGGCTGTAGACTGACTGCAGAAGTTAATTCAATTGATGCGGCATAAGAGTAATTCAACATAATGTGTTCATGCCATTAGGCTTGCAAAGAAAAATGTTCTAAATAGCTATAATGAATAGTTTGGATTTTGAAAACCTAGGAGAGCAATATCACCTTGAATCATAACTGCCACCTCTCAGAATGCTTGTACATTACATATATTCAAAAAGGTGTATGAATTCAAGTAAATTTCAGTACCACCCGGGGTAAAATGAAATTTTAGTGGCACTCAAATGCTTCTGGAGATGTAGTGGTAAAATCTGCTTTCCACCTGTATAGCTGTGGAGGAAACTAACCCTGATTCAAGGCATCTGCATTACACTGTGCATAAAAATGTAGGGAGAATTTTCCAAAGGGTGAAAAATGTAAGTCCTGTTTTTTTTTAAATGCAATTTAGCTGATTAAAGAGCTTGATTCTTATACCCACTTTGTTCCAGAGTCTTGTAGACACCTCTAAACATGGCCAAAGGAGTGGTGGGAATGATACTACTGCTTCTCTCTCTGCTTTGGGTTAAGTCCACCACCAACACAGAGTGCTGCAGTGTCAGTACCACCAGAGTGACAAGAATACAAGTCTCCATAGTTTAGTTCTGCAGCTTCAACAAAAGCAGAGGCTAAATCCTTTGCTATCAAAGTAAAAATCTGGTTTTATAGATCCAGTATTTACAGCCATGTTGACATTTGGGAGCCATATAGGTAAATCTGTTCACAAACAAAAGAGCTACATTAAATTTTTGTAGGAGCTTATGATCTCATCTTCTCTTATCCCTAGCTCCTTAGCAAACAAGTTCAGTCTAACAAGTTAAGAGTTTACATATGGGTATTGCAGTCACTTTGCAAAGATATTTATTAGTAAATTAGAAAAAAACAACCTAGCATAATCTGTCATACTTGTCTTATTTCTGTTGGACCATGAAGATGATTGGAGGTTGGAGCACCTCTCCTGTGGAGACAGGCTGAGAGTGTTGGGGTGGTTCAGCCTGGAGAAGAGAAGGCTCCAGGGAGACCTCATAGCAGCCTAGCAGTAACTAAAGGGGCTATAGGAAAGCTGGGGAGAGACTTTTTGCGGATAAAGGGACTTTTTGGTCAGATAAAGGGCAATGGTTTCAAACTGGAAGAGGATATATTAGATATTAGGAAGAAATTCTTTAGTGTGGGAGTGGAGATACACTTGCACTTGCTGCCCAGGGAAGCTATGGATGCCCCATCCCTGTTCAAGGCTGGGTGGGATGGGGCTTTCAGCAACATGGGCTAGTGGAAGGTGTGCCTGCCCACGCAGGGGGGTTGGAACTAGACAATCTTTAAGGTACCTTCCAACCAAAACCATTCTATGGAACTCTTAAATCCTGGTTTCTTGGGAAGTGTAGCCTGCCTGTGGCACAGGCAGCTGGATCCTGCAGCAAACTCTGGCCAAAGCTGCACCCAGCTGCTCCATCCCTGGCAGTACTGGTTCCTGTCCTGCCTGACTTGCTTTCCTCCAATGGTAAGAAGACATTTGTGCAGGCAAAATTTGTCAGTGAGAAAGCTGGAAGTTTAACACTGATGTGCTTTGGAAGAGCCAGTGATGTGCTTTGTGCAGGGCTGTAGAATTATATGTAAAATCTTTATGTAGGATTTGTTTTGGATGGAAATCATTGGTGCATGGGGTGGAGTTGTGCACAGAGGTGTAAGAAACACAGACCCAGGGTAAGGTGGTACTGATTGTGATGTTCTTGATTTATTTTTATATTTGCCCCCCCCAGTGACTACTAGGCATTATCTGTAAACAACCTCGCTTCTGATTAGGCCTAATCAAAGGGAACAGGAAGGGTTTGATTAAAGCAAGTCAGTCCTTTATTCTTGGCTTGTGTAATGTGAAGCCAGTTAATCCAGCCCTGAGCCTAATTAATATCTGCCAATCTGAAGCAAATACCCTCCCCTCCCCCTTTAGTGTTATGACTAACATGGTGATGACTTGTCACCTTCAAACATGAATGAATCTATCTTTATTCCCTTGAAAAATCTTTCTGTGCTCACACAAATCATGTGCAAGTAGAGCGAGGTCTTTGGTACCTATGGGATTCTGGAGACATTTGTTACCTCTGACTCCTCAAGGAAGCTTTGCACAACTTTGACAGTGTCTAATGCTGTAGCTTTCGTAAGGAGGACCTGGCCACCCTGGTCTTTCCACAAAAGATAGCGGCCCAGGCGATCACATCATAATTTTAGAAGCTTTCTCTCCAAATTTTTCACAGAAATAAGATCCTTCAGGCACAAGGTAGTCTCCCAGGCAGTAAGTCTTTTTCTCATTGCTATGAAATCACAGCTGCATGTAATGACTTGAGGGTGTGTGCAGGAGATAAATGTGTACAGATCCAGAGGTGACATTAGGTACTTCCTGAAGGGCTTGAAATACTACTTGAGATATTGAATATCACATGCTGTCCTGCTCACATACTTTACTCACATCTGCTTTATGATGTGAGTTGCAATATATATCAAGGTTTTTGGGAAAAGTATTGAAGCCTTATGTTTTCTATATATACAAGAAAAAACCCAAACCAAAGCAGACAAAAAAACAAACAGAAAACACCAAGAAAAGGAAAACCCCACAGAAGACACAGATGTTTCTGAACTATTTCTAGCTGGTGAGGTGGGAGTTGATCTGAACCTGGAATCCCTGGAGGTGAAGATATTAGTCATAGTCTGTATACAATCAAGATGTGAGGAGCCTCCCCTCACCAGCACTGGTGTCACTGGGGGCGTTTGAGCATTGTCCCTTGTGGAGCCCAACCTGGGGAGGGGGGCCCATGCCCCCTCCCACAACACCGGTGAAGATATTAGTCATAGTCTGTATACAATCAAGAATCCCTGGAAGTGTTCAAGGCCAGGTTAGATGAGGCTTTGAGGTGTCCCTGCCCATGCATAGGGATTGGAACTAGATGATCTTTAAGGCTGCTTCCAACTCAAACCATGCTATGATTCAATGATTTTATTATCCTTTTGACCTATTGTACTCCAAATATTGTATTGTATGTTCTTGCTATCTGCCAGTTCTTCCTCTGCTTGCTTATAGTTAACAAATCGAGGAATGGATCCGAAACTGCTTTTAGAGAGCTATTAGAGCATTATGCTGTCAATTACTTGCTCCTAATTAGCCAGTTTAGCCTCTGCTGGTCCCAAAGGGAAGGGTAGATGGTTTGAGTGGCAGACACAAGGTAGAAACTTAAGTGTGGTAAACCAAATTGTGACCTGGAGGGGTGAGCTATCCTTGCAGACTACAGAAGGAGCCTGCTGAGACCACTGCTTGGATAAAACACCTCAGTTTGGAAAACTTGAATATTGTTTGCTGTGTGATGTTGGGGTATTTGGCATAAGAGAACTTGATCCCTTGGAAATCAGTTCATAAAAAAACTTCTTATATTCTGAGTAGTGGCTGTCCTTGTCCTCTACACCTGGCCCAGATAATCCAGTCCTTTGTAGTGTTTGAGATGTGTTCTGTGTCCCGGATGAGGCATAGCTGACTTATCTTGCAGGCCTTTTCCTAAGGGTTCCTGTGATCTGCAGTGTCCCTGTGAGGCCACAGCCTGTAGCACCAGCTTACCTTCCCTACGTTGTGTTAATCCCCGCTGACTTTTGCCAGTAAGAACATTTCTTTAAAAGCCATGGAATATATAACATCACTCCAGACAGGGTCCTTTGCCAGCCTGAAGCCTTTGTGGGACACCAACTTCTGCCAGTGCAGGGCAGGCTTTTTTTTTTTGTAGACTGTAGTTAGTGATGATAGCTGGTGTTTCTGTAGCATTTTGGATTTGATAAACCACCCCGAAAATATTTATTTTTTCCTCTTTGAGACACCAGTGGAAAGGTCCAACATAAAGTTGGTTACTTTGGGAGAGGATCCCCAAATGTACATTTTCCTTTACATATGCCAAACAATTTCTATCTAGGAGACAGAGGCAGGAGATGCACTCCCATTTCTGCATTGCAGCAGGCTCCTTTTGCATGTGTTGTCTTCTAAGCAGATGCTTATTTTTGTGATCACAGATTAGAAGTGAAGCATGTTCCTATCTGCTTGTTTTGGGCTAGAGTCTTCCTTGGGAAGATCTTACTTTCCAGATATCTAATTGCAGCATAATGTGGTTTTTCAGTGTGAGAGAATATGCTTAATTCTACGTCTTTGTAGTCATATTCCTATCTTACAGAAAACAGCTGTTGATACCTGCATATGCTTTGCTCTGTGGATAATTCAAAACACTATTTGAGTTAAAGCTTGCAGCACTTAACACTAGTCAACAGAATAATTATGGGATCGGTGCTGGGAGACACTAGCATCTGTGTTGAAGGGAGAGAGGAGCCAGTGCTTTAAGTTAGAGGAGCAAGTTAATTAGTCCCACCTCTGTCACTGGTGACCTTTTGTGACCTCGTGGTAAAGCTTTTGAGGGTCACATTGATGTGTAAGTGTTGAAAGGGGGATATTGTTTCAAAGAAAAGAGGCTATTGTTTTAAAAATCCCTAAAGCCTTGTAAGGTTTATCCTATTAAAGTCTGTGGTTCTTTCAGCTCTGTCAAATTATTATAAAGTGGTATTTGTTATGCTAAGTGTAAAGTGTTATATTTAAAGAATTTACAATGGTGAATTTTTGAAGAAATTTCTAGAAACAGCAATGTAAGAGAGAAAGCTCAAAGTTGCTTCACTTTCTGGAAGTTTAAACACAGCAGAGTTTAATGAAGAGTCCAACTCTTGCTAAGCTCCACTGTTGGTCTCTGAGGCTGTCACGTTTGTAATACAATATTAGAACAATGTCATCAAACTGAATTCCTCTTTAATATGCCACATCTGAAAGGATAATAAGAACACTTTCACATTCCAGAAAGCTTTTTGATTGTAATAACTGTAATAACTTTAAATTAAGTTATGGATTTATATTAAAATGTATAAAATTATGAGGTCTCCACATCACAAAGTTGTGCAAAAATCATTAAAATGACTTTGCTGTGCTGATGGATTGAGCACGAGATGAATGCTGGCCTACTGCTAAAAAAGGTGAACCCTATTAGAATTATTTTTAATGATCTTTTAAAATTGTTGTCTTTTTTACTGTTCACATAATTTAAAGGGAGGGAAAGCTACTCAAACTGGTAAGTAAAGAAAAACCTTTGGGTCTCACAACACTTTCTCCAGTCTTGTTTCTGTTGCAAACACTTCAAATACAAAGGTAAAGCTTGTGGGTATGACTGCCATAAATTTTAAGTTCAAGTCCATGAAGGTTGTAATGTGTGCCAAGAGGGCAAAACCACTGCTTTTCCTATTTTGGATTTTTGTAAACCTGGCTTTCAGTCTTTAAGAGTGTTGTACATGTCAAAGAGTATTTCCATTTTCTGTACCAGTGCTACTGAATGTGTGTTTAAACTGAGGAACCAACACAATTGGTTTGAAAGTTGCCCATTTTACATCCCTGTTACAGTGCCAGGGTCCTGTGCCCTTACACTAAGACATTGACAAATTTATAATTAGGATCTTTTCCAGCACACCAGGAGCGCAGCAAGTTGAACACTGTTAGTGAAATAAAACTCCTAAGTGCATTTGGAAGAACACTGATTACCAGACTAAATAATCCAGAACAAATGGCTTGAGTTTTGCAAGGCTAACAAATGAAAACGAGTAATAAAACTGAGCCTTTTAGAATATTTATAGCAGTTGTCTAGTTTTTTCTTTCCAAGGTAATCACACAAAGCTAGCAAAATTAAAATTGCTATAATGTAGTGCTTTGCCTACTAGGGTCAATGATTTAGATGCTATCAGTGAATTGCTGGTAGGAAGTACCAGTAGCACTGGTTTAGATAAAATTTGGATATGTTTTTATGAAGGCATTCTGAGCTTGCCAGTGCCTGCTGAGAATTTTATTTTTTTTTTAAGGAAGCACATCAAAAGATACCAGTTTGCTTCCCACCTCATATTAACTCAGCTCAAATAACATTATTCTGTAAATAGACTAAAATAATATCTTCTGCTGGAAATGGATTTAATAAAAAAGCTTTGAAAAGAGATCTCTCCCCTGCTCGCCAAGTCCTGACAGAGGAGACCTTTTCATATAGCCTTGCTCCCACTTCAGCAGTTTACAGTGGCTTCCTGGGTTGCAGCAAAACCAAGTCCCTTCTGGATCTCTTAGCAAGTTTTCTTTTTGTCATCTCTGGCACTTGGCATTGATGTGCTCTTGCTCCTCTCCCAGCTTGCTGTAACCTTCATCCTCTCTCTATCGCATCTGAATTTGAGAAGCATCTTTCCACCCACCAATATGGAGCACTCCTCCTTTTCTCCTACCACTTTCTTCCACTTCGTCATCCACATTGCAGCCTTCCCCCTTACTGCCCAGCCACACCTCTTTAATTGAGGCATGTGCTTGTGGTGTGAGCAAACACTTCTGCCATCAATCACTATTTCCCTCACTACAGGACTTAACTCCTAGCCAGCGTATCTGGGCAGAGGAGCCTTTATTTCATTGAAGCAACAGCTTCTTTCTGTCAAGGGCATGTCAGCTCTGTGCTATGCTAACACATCAGCATTGCAAACAAGGGCAAATGCAGATATGGGATTTAAAAGAGGGCTAATTTGCTCGGAGGTGGTTGTAGAAGAGCACATCATGCCAAGCCATATGGCTGGAAACCTTCATACAAAATTAATACCATTGTATTCTGGTAAAGTCTGCTTGTTGCCATTTTCCCAAGAATCTTTTTCATGTTCAAAGAATCTGTGATGTTCACTGAGCAGCTTGTTTGTGCAGATCTGGAAGAATAACTGTATCTTTTTTTCCTAGTGTTTCCCTGTCAGGTAAGTGTATGCATATAGCAGAGGGTGTTGGTTTTTTTTCTATCTCTGTCATTAGAACTATCATGCCAAAACAATGAATAATGGCTCTACAGGAAAGGCATGACGGTCAATTATCTGGCCATACATATCAAGGTGAATGCAATAGGTCTTGCAGTGTCTCTGGTGAGATATTTGGGTACCTTTGAGCCTTCAGTAGCCATAAACTGGAATTACTGCAGTAACTTTTCAGCTTAGTGTGAAAACTCTTAACAGGATGCCATGTTTTACATTTTATTTTCTACCATATTAATCCTTCAGGCATTACTGGATTGGGACTTCTTTTAAAGGGCCCTATTTGGTGAACTAATTATGATAAATGTTGATATGACATCTGTTGCTCACTTTAAATTACCTCTTAGTCTGTTGGAATTCATCTTGAAGGCATTTCTGTAATGAATTTTTTTTCATGAGCATTAATACAACCTGTGGGAGATCTGAATAAAAAAGAAGATTCACCAATCCTGCCAAGTGAATAGCTTATGTGCCAGCTGTTTTTTTTGTTGTTGTTTTGTTATCCTGCTTTCTGTGGTATTAATACAGCTGCTTTCCAAGGTACTTAAATAGATAACAGGTTGTTACACTATGGAGGAATTCTCCTTGAGAAGGGAATGAATAATTAGGACTACTTTCTGAACATGAAACCACTTTCATGACCCAAAAGCTGCTGCATTCAAATAACTAAACCTTGTGCTCTTCATAGGAGATTGTGCTGTTCTGTCTTGCAGATGTATTTCTCACTGCATCCAAGATCAGTGAATAATTTATTGAGTTATCTTTTTGTGTGAGCAGTCTGTAGTAGAACAAAGGAATTTATCCCTGTGTTCCATATGAGATTTGTCTTATAACTGTTTGGATGACAGTGGGCACTTTTTTTAGCATCTGTCTGGTGAACATTTTACCTACTGTGTTTCACTCAAAACTTCTAAATATAACTTACTAAATCATGCTAAATGATTGTCATCATTCAACCTGTATGTGAAAGGAACACCATCAGGTTTGTGAAAACTGACTTTGTGTTAATGTACATCTGTCACAATTTCTCTAGGTGCAAGTGGATGCAAGTTGCACAGCTGCTGGTAAATACTAACTTTTGGGAAAGGAAATACTTCTTTTAGGTTAGACCTTAGAAATATATATTTAGGTGTCACTTCAGTGACAAGATGCTCTTAAGATCTGAGATAACATGGAAGTTGTGCGATCTTTGTGCAGATGGGCTTGGTCAAAATAAATCCTTTTTAGTGCAAGGATTGTGGAGGCTTGATGAGGAAAAAAATTCTTAAGGACTTTTGCATCCATATGTAGTGACATTTCTGCCCAATGGATTTGAGGTTTGCACCTGCTATAGTGTTTGGCAGTGCTAGACAGCAGTATTAGCAGGTCATGAGCAGCAGAAAGCATTATATGACTACAGAATAAACTAGAAAGCATCACACAAGCACAGACCAAAACAGTTGCTAAGCTTGGCAGGGGAAGAAAGGGAAAAATACTTATTTTCTGCCTCTCCTGAGCTTAATGCAGACTTTCAGTAGATGTGTTTAACAGATGGATTTAAATGCTGATGGTCATTAAAAGGACTTTTCGTGGAGTCCATGGAGATCCTATACCACTATTCATTTAATTCTTTAAAGTAGTCCTAATCAATTGATGAAGTAAACCTTATGCCATTTTGCATTTTGTTCCACAGAAGTACCTCAGGAGCTTTTTCTCTGCAATGCTGAAATCTCCATCATCTCCGCTGCACATTGATAAAGTGGGGCTAACTCTGTCAAAACACACCATTTGCGAATTCTCACCCTTCTTCAGGAAAGGCGTTTTTGACTATAGCAGCCATGGGACCAGCTAACTTTTGGGCCAGGACCCTCATGCCCAGAGGAACACAGTTGAAGAAGTGCCTTCACTTTTGCAGTGCAAGAGAAATGAGGGGAAGAACAAAGGTATCTTCCTCCGTACCTGGGAAGTCACATCAAAACCGACAGAAGTTAGAGACAGCTACACCGCACTGCTAGCCTGTCCCCTTTACCAGCTCTCTTATTAGTGCCTGCATTTTCCTGGCATCGGGTAAACAGACATTTTTGTCTTAAGTTTCTCTGTTAATACTGTACAAAGATTCTGACTCTTGTGCTGAGTTTGGATCCACTCCTTAGTGGGAGTGCGTCCTGCCCATTTGCTCAGACAATTTGTTCTTGGTGGTGCGAGAGCATCTCTCTTGTGTTTACCATGCAGTGTGTCATGCTGACAGAAGGTTTTTGAGCAGCCTTTCGGTTTCTGTCCAAGCTGTTCCTTCAAGAACACTTCCCCTTTCATTTCCTTAACAGCATACTGTGGCATTTAAGGTAATGCTCATACTCCACTGTTGTTTTTTTTCCTCCCAGATACATTTTAACTATTTAACTGTATAATTGTATAGTTTCCTCAGAAGAAAAGGGCCTGGGTGACTTGAATGTTTACAAAAATATATGCAGCAGAAAGAATATAATTTAAACCCTGTATAAGTCTTCCACACTTGGTTGTTTTGAAGCAGAACGAATCACACTCCATTAATTAAGAAGCAGAGGAAGCAATAGTTACTGAAGAATGCGGTCAGTGTCTTTTCAGATTTTCTAATTACCCAGACTGGAAGTGGGTACTGTGCACTGTACAGACCTCAGAGCTATGCATAAAGCTAATGCAAAGTGCTGGATTTCTTTTTTTTTTTTTCTTTTTTAAATAGCTTCTTCACAGTAACATCATGCTGTAAATCTTGAGTTTTATTTGCATTGGTTGGAATTTGCAGGATTAAACTAACCGTACTTTAAAATTACTCAGGACTCATTCAGACTTGCACATGTATATACAGGTAGAACCCATTTTATATTGCTGCGGATCCAAAAATATATATATACGCTGTGACTGGAATTGAGTATTTGTACATTTTAATGTATAATTGGTTGTATAACAGTCAGAATTGAACAACTTCCAGTTATTAAAAAGCATAATAAAAGGTAAGTTTTGTGTGCCATTTGTTAGGAAAGTGACACATTATTTGTGAGTTACCATCATTGACCACTGGTAGGTGTTGGTAATCAAACTATTTTGTGTTGTAGAAAATAATTATTAAAATCTAAACTAACAACACTGGTGACATTATTATTTCATAGAATTATAGAATCTTAGGGGTTGGAAGGGACCTCTAGAGATCACCTAATCCAACCCCCCCACCAAAGCAGGATCACCTAGGGCAGGCCACACAGAAACGCATCCAGGTGAGTTTTGAATGTCTCCAGAGAAGGAGACTCCACAGCCTCTCTGGGCAGCCTGTTCCTGTTCTCTATCACCCTTACAGTAAATAAGTTTCTCCAGTAATGTTTTACATTTAATATGATGTATAAAGATAATTTGGTTTCATTACTTAGCTTAGTGTGGTACAATAAGCATTTCTAATTGAACAAAGAAAAAAAAAAAAAGAAAATGAATAATTTTAAGGTTGAGAGTATTTTTATTATTATTTTCATTTCAGTGACAACAAAAGTTAGGGTAAAAGTTTTAAGCCACTGGAGCCTTATTATCGTCAGGTTAGATTTAAATGTCTTTGGGTATGTTTGACTGTACCTGACTTGGGCACCTTAATACCTTAAATTGGGAGCCAGGATTTTAAGCTAAGCATTCCAATCAAACATGTTGATTCTCACACTGGTTTCATACCATGTCCCAGACATTTCCAGTCTCCCTTAAACACTCGAGCTCTGGAGCATTAACTTCATCACTAACAGGGATCCGAAAATGTGATCCTTACCAGGCCCTGTGCTTACATTGCAGCTCTCCATTCTCTCCCAAGCCCTTTCTGTGCACATGTCATTCCCCTAACCAGGAGGCCAGGTCCTCCCATTTTGGTCGCCCTTCCTCAACCATGAAGCAGAGGTTGGGTTCTTGCTGGGCTCCTACAGTGAGCTGAGTAGCTGGTGTTTGGTGTTTCTTCACACATAGATGGAAAATCAGTAACTTCATTTGGCTGCATTTACCTTCATGGCCCATATGAATGGTCCACAGAGGCAGAAATTGGGCGCAGTGTTGATGGTGCTCATACTGGCTTGGGAACTTTGACCCTAAATCTCACTTCAAAACCAGAAAGTCTTTTTTATCTCTCCTTCTTCCTTGGCCTGTTCCCCCTCTTACCTCATTGCAATGGAATGAGGTAAAGAATTAATGCTAAAGAGTTTTAAAAAATTAATTTTACATAACTAGAGAACGTTCTTTCCTGTGTGCCACTTCTATTAAAGGACCTGGCAGGCCCAGGCAATGGCAAGCTTCTTCATCTGCTGCACAAGCCCCGCATCTGCAGATGTACCTGAAAAAAAACCCCGGTGATGCCAAGCTCCTTCCCATGGCAAGCAGCACAGAGCCTGATGAGCGAAACTCTGGTGTGCCACATGGCAAGTGCTGGTCTGTGAGAAGGTCTGAGCACGCAGGACTCTCAGAGGTAAGGCCCGTGCTTCATGTCACTTTGGATTTGGAGAACCTGTTTTAAGAAAAACGCAACTAGACAGAGAGTTAAGTCAAGTGAAAAATATTAATATTTGTATTTTTCATATGACTGTAAAAGAAATTGTGTGCTTGGTTCCTGTTTGCAGTACAAATTAATTCAGGGAGGACCAGCTGCTCTAGTGGTATAAACCTGCCAATAAAGGTAGCTAATTTATGTTGGCTAGTTTAGCTGGCCTGCAGCATTAGATGTGTACATTGCAAATAACAAAGTAAAGGCCGATTAATCACTCCATTTAAAATGTCATCAAGTTAAAAGCTGCAGAAGTGCAAGAGTAAGCATGCAATTAGGACCACAACCCCAGGCTACCAGCTTTTTCCACCTTCTTACCTGTCTTTCAATAGTACAGAGTTTAATCAATGACCTCAAGCTCAGGCTAGACTAAGAGACATCTTTTAATAATTTCATTGGTAAAAATATGATGGCTCTTTATAACCTGCAGTCTTTAAACCCAGACTTCATAAGAAGTTTTCAATAGAACCTGAGATGCATGTCAAAATTATTAGACGTTTTCAAGACATTCAAACTACATTTCTGTAAAAATATCCTCAGGCTCTCAAATTCTCCATGAGTTTTATTTTCAAAGTATTGACGCTTTTAAAAACATTTTGAAAGTCATCTCCAGGGCTTGCACAGGTTTTTCAAGGTGCCTCTGTAATTGGGTTTTTGTGGGCTATGTATCAGCAAAGTCCTTAAGCAAAACTTGAACTTCTGTGTCAGGACTATTCATGTTTCAAGTGACGCATGTATTTAAGTGCTTGACCATCATTCTTACCTATGTAACTGAAGGTCTGGCTCCACTGAAGTCACCAAACCACTTGACTCTTATCCTTGCTGACTGTACAGCAATTTCTCATAGAGTGAGATGCACAAAAAAACCCAGAAGGCACACTGGAGAGGATGCTGGGCTATTTTTTCTGCATGGCAAGTTGATCAAGATGCAAAAAACCTTTGGGTAGAGCCTTCTTGTTGGCCTTGACCCTTCACTTCAACTGGAATTGCTTTTCCTCTGAATATGTTGCTTCTCATAGGAAAGAGGTAGAGCAGCCCCCAAAGCACTGCCACTAAATGGCACCTGGCAGTCCCCTTGTATCACAAGCTGCCCTATCCTGAGAGCCCACAGGGTCAGTCCTGAAACATGCTCAGCTGCTGCTGTTAGAGATGATGTTAGTGATGAGTATCTTGAGAATTGTCCTGAAAATGTCAGCAGGGGAAAAGCACTTGGGTAGATCTTGGCTGGTTACTTCAAGTTATTGCAGTTGTTGCAGATAAAATGAGGAACCAAAATATGTAAAAGTGAAAAAAAAAAATAAAAATCACAGAAACATGGGGCACTAAACATGTTGCTCCAGACAATCAGACCCAATCATTCTTTAAAGGCTGTTGCAGAATTTCCTGTTCATTGTCCATGCCACCCACCCTGTTGGTGAGAATAAGAAACTCATTTGTACTAGACTGTAGTAAAGCTTGAAATGTTATGTGCTGCTGGATTGCTGATTTATCTTTTCACTGAAGCTTCAGAATTGAAAGAAATTAATTATTTTAACTTGGCAAGATTCTTATGTCCACCCCTGGGTTTGTTTGCTTCATTAGAGCTATGGGGCAGGGATGGGAAGCAGGGGGCGAGGTTTGATAAGCTGAACACCAAAAACTTGCTGGCTTCCAGATTCATCATGGGAAACAGAAGATGTTCTTTTGGGGAAAGTCTTCACGAGCAATTAAGATCTATGGAGTTGCACAGGCCCTGAGATTCAGTTAAATGATTGAAGTCAATATTTTCTTGGCAGTGAAGTGAATTTTTGATATACTGGATCCTGCTGCTATTGTTATTTTTCTATTTTAAGAGTGTTTTGTTATACTTGGTTGCAGACCAGAATGTTAATGTGAATGCACTTTTTTCAAAACTGTTGATCAGAAAAAGAAAA
>NW_009953652.1:2329898-2344802 GCF_000747805.2 Chaetura pelagica | reverse complement strand
AGGGAAAGTGAGTTGTGAGCTGAAAATGCTTTTTACAGGAAATAGGTAAACTTCCATGGTGCCATCCTGTCTCCTGTGGTTAAATCAGTGAAAGAGCTTATCCAACTGGACAAGAGTACCAGATAAAAAAATACACTGTTCTTTTGTTTTCTGGAGATTGAGTGTTAAAACAGTTTTAAAAGGTGTGTGGTAAAGTCTTATAAAGAAATCGCATTAATGTTTTATTAAATGGGGGCAAGATTTTGGACTAGAGGTTTTAGCCTCCTGTCTCAGCAAAAATGCTGGTGGTAGCCTAGGAAGCCCTTTTTCTATTTTCTTCTTTAGGATTTTATTTTCTTCATAAACACTGGTGTTTTTCTCCAATATCACACTGACAGCTGAAGTGTCAGCTCCCCATAGCACAGCTTGTGCCCTTACACAGTTTTGGCAGTGTTGTTGTTGTTAAGAAATCAGCCTTAGAAAAAGAAAAAGGCCTAAGGAAAAAGTCTCCAGACTTTTTCAAAGTCCTTCTCTGATTCTTTTGATAGCTTCTTCTATCTTCTCGTAACATTTTTTTGTCCAAACAGTTTGTTCTCGTTCTTTCTAAGTTTTCGATTATTTCCTGTGTTTTCTTGTTTTACAGACGGTTTAGAAGAATGTGCTGGGAAGAGCTGAAGAAAAGGAAAACCCTTTATTATTTGAAAAGAGATAGTTACCTTATCATCTTCTGATCTAGCAAAGTGGAACATGAGTTTTTGATCCTTTTACATATTTTGAACTTCTGAGCCTTCAAAGGTCTCAGATGCTACAGCTTTTGGGGGCATTGTTGTACTTTTTCATTATCGTTCCAATATTCTTTTCCATTGTAATTAACATTTGACATGAGCCTTTTTCATACAATGTGTTTGAGGAGATGGAGCCTTCCACTTAATGATACCTCCTTGTTTAGGTCAGGAGGTCTTTGTAGGACTCTGTCTTTTGTCACCAGCCTTTGCCAACAGGGTTTTTTCTTCATGTTAACCCGTTTTAATGTTGCCTTGAGACAGGGGTTGCCTCTGTGGTAATCTGTTTTTTCTTAAGGTATGACTGGAAGATCAGGCATTAAAACCAGGTTCCTGTCACATTCTGCAAAAATCTATGTTCTTGCTTTTTGGTATTGTGAACTACATCAGAAATCAGAATCTCAAAAATGAGGAAGCAGCTGGAAAAAATATTATTTTGTGACCTGGGAAATCTTAGTGTGTTTCAGGACTTCTGCATCATTCTTGTCTTTTATCCTTAAACTGAAACCATCTGCATAGCAAATCACTGTTGTTCCATCGAGTTCAGAAGACAAGGTAATGTGCTACTACTGAAAAAAAAAAGCCATGGCACATTTCCACCTGTAACCATCTCTAGTTCTCATCCTTTTAGTACCTGAGCAACAGAGGAAGAGTGCTGGACAATGTAGGGGCAATACTGCCCTCTGAAAGGTGGCCACAAGGCTGTGTGAACAATTAGGTACATATCTCTGTTTGTCCTGTATTCCAGTCTGTCCATTTTTGAGCTTGAGAATGTTCATTAGTGCCACGTGGATAAAAGAAATTGCCTGTTCTGGGAAGCAAAAGCTTCCAGGAGGTATGGTGAACGCCCTCTGTGCTCCAGTATGGAAAGGTTGCTCAACACCATGTAAAATCAGAGTCTTGGACAAGCTTCCAAGCTGCCCAAGCGTATTGATTCTGGCACCTGCTTTCATGAGCAGGTGCTCAGATTTATGTGTCCAGATGAAGTTACCTCTTAACATCTTAATTATGTGCCAGACTTTGGCTTTTATCTGTTGTGTGAGTAGCACTGGGTGTTGTTTGGAGAAGCAATGCAGAATGGAAGCAGGCCAAAAAATTTAAAATAAACTAACAAACCAAAACCAAGTTCTTGTTCTGGAGAAAATATATAACAAAATTCTTAATTTGTGGTAACAACAATATTTGCATAGTATTAACTCCTGAATGGAACCAGAATTGCTCAGACATGAAGCAAGTGAGATCATCCTTCAACACAGCTCATCTCCTGTGCAAGAGGTTTTAACTTACCCTGTTCTGTTTTCAAGGTGGACTGGAGTGTGTTCCTGAGAAGTGTCATGGGCTTCCCAGTCCTAACTGGGGCTGTACTGGCAATATGTATTTCATTCTGTGATCTAAATTAGGGGTGGCATTTGAAAGTCGTTTGGCCTTTGCATGCAGATTTTACAGGGCAAGTTAAGCTGCTTTATTAGCTGCCCATCTGGTGCCCTGCACCTTGCAGGACAAAAGGCATGTAATGATTTTCACTCTTGCATTACAAAGGCTGTTGTAATACCATTCCAGCAAGAATTTGACAAGGCTGGTAAGTGAGACTGCCCAGATGATATACTGGAAAATCAGTGAGAACAGGACCTTCTTGGGTTGAGTGATTTATTATCCAGGAAGGAGAGGTTAGGATGTGGTTACTGAGGCACCATAGACCTCTATGCTGAAAGTGTTGTGGTCAGTATCTCTCTCCTTGGAGATACACTGAACTTTCAGTAACTAATTTGTTTTGTGAGCTTATGATTTGTCTGCACTTTGGCCAATATTCACCATTCAAGTGGAAACTTCCCTTCCTGTGGTAGCTACCCACTCAAAATGCAGGAAACTAGTGGTGGCAGAAGAGGACTAAGGAAGGTGCTGGAACCACTTGTGCACCTCAAGAGCCAAGTCTAACACCTCTTCCCCAGGTTTAATGGCCTGATGAAGCTCAGCACTCACTGATTATTTCCTACAGCTTTCCTCAAGTGGTGGTAAAGGAGCTGCTCTGTGGCTTCTCTGTGGCTTTCTCATGACATTCAGTTCCTCTGGTTCCTTTGCCCAAGCCCTTTTTAAAAGTAAAACATGTTTCAGTTGCTTTTTTTTTGTTGAGATTAAATGCACATGTTGTGTTGATCCTGTTTCATTCCCTTGGTGTAATTTGTTTACTGTCCCCTTACATACTGCCAGAGATGGGGGAGGGGAACAAGCTGAAGAACCCATTTGTTTCTGTATTTTGTCTCTGTTCCTCCAGCTTTATGATGTTCAAAACCCCCTGTTTTCACCTTCATATAGAAATGCACCTTCAAGGACAATTTTACACACTGGTTGGTCTCCAAGTAACCTAAATTTTTCATTCCTTTATTAAACTTAAGCTTGTAACTGAAACTGAACTCTCATCCCTTTTCAAATTAACCCCTTGGTGCAAAATGTCAAAGATTTTCCAACTCTATCAAATGGAAGTCACTGAAGCTGGGAACCTCTTGACACCAAGGGGTTAACCCATTAGCCACTATTTAATGTCCTCAGCTTTAATCTACAGAATCACAGCTAGCACTGTGACTTACTAACCCCACCACAAAAATGTCCAAGAATGCATGTTATTAAGTCTTTTATTTGGGGATAGACTTTGGAGAAAACCAAATAACTTCACAGCTGCAAAGGAAAACAAAAAAGGGGCCTGGGAGTGGAAGCCAGCAGTAATTAAAGAGAGATTCATCCATGTTAACAAGCCTTGGGGCAAAAAACAACTGTTAATTATAAAACATTCCTCCACGTTTCTGATCTCAGTGTGGCTGCAGTGGGGTGGTGTGTCTGGTACCCATGGCTCCATGGGGGCTGGAGCAGATTGGGTAGATTGGTCTGGAGTGGCTGCCTATGGGACGGCTGTTGGATTTGGCCAAGGTGTCCCACAATTCTCCCAGCTTTGGGCACATTTCCTCCCCAAGAGCCAGTCCGGCTGTGTGACAGCGTGTATGTGGGAATGCTGGGACAAGGGCAGCTGCTGTTCTTGGTAAGGGCATGTGCTTATAAATACATAAAGGGTAGGTGTCAGGAGGATGGGGTCAGTCTTTTTCCAGTGGTGCCCAGTGGCAGGGCAAGAGGTAACGGGCACAAACTTGGACATAGGAAGGTCTGTCTGACCATGGGGAGGAACTCCTTTATTTTGAGGGTGGCAGAGCCACTGGAACAGGCCCTCCAGAGCAGCTTTAGAGTCTCCATTTCTGGAGATGTTCATAACTCTCCTGGATGCCATCCTGTGCAACCTGCTGTAGGTGAACCTGCTCTGGCAGGAGGGGTTGGTCTAGATGATCTCCAGAGGTCCCTTCCAACCCCTAACATTCTGTGATTCTGTGATGCTCTGGAGGCCATGCCAGGACACGAGAGCAGAGGAATGCTCCAAGGCATCCTGCCACCCCTGCTCCCAGTGCTGGAGCTGTTGACAGATGGATTGCATGTTTGAGAAACCAAAGCCAGGATTTCTTCTGCCGTACGGGATGCCCCAGAGAGCCCCTCCTCGCTAGCTGTTAGCTCAGGTAATGCAATTAGGCCAGGGAAAAAAAAAAAGAAAAAAAAAAAAAAGAAAAAAAAAAAAGCTTTCCATCTGACTCCATCACCAAATGCTCCTTCCCTATGGTGCATAAGAGCCATGGCCAGCTGGCGAGGAGCACCCCAAGGGTGCAGGGGTTCTCAGGACAAGCTTTGCCTGCCCCTGCTTCCAGCTCTGCTCGGGTAGGGGCACAGAACACGGCACTGCCTTCTGGCCAAAAAATAACACTTGAATTTAAAAAGGACAATGTGAATGTGATGTAACAGAGAGATTTGCAGGGGAGGGTACATCTTCAGTCATTTAAGTTTTTGGAGGAGTGAGGTTGAAAAAAGATTTACATGCATTGTTTCTTCCTTGGTGAAGCATAGATTGAAAGTGTTGTGGTCAGTATCTCTCTCCTTGGAGATACACTGAACTTTCAGTAACTAATTTGTTTTGTGAGCTTATGATTTGTCTGCACTTTGGCCAATATTCACCATTCAAGTGGAAACTTCCCTTCCTGTGGTAGCTACCCACTCAAAATGCAGGAAACTAGTGGTGGCAGAAGAGGACTAAGGAAGGTGCTGGAACCACTTGTGCACCTCAAGAGCCAAGTCTAACACCTCTTCCCCAGGTTTAATGGCCTGATGAAGCTCAGCACTCACTGATTATTTCCTACAGCTTTCCTCAAGTGGTGGTAAAGGAGCTGCTCTGTGGCTTCTCTGTGGCTTTCTCATGACATTCAGTTCCTCTGGTTCCTTTGCCCAAGCCCTTTTTAAAAGTAAAACATGTTTCAGTTGCTTTTTTTTTGTTGAGATTAAATGCACATGTTGTGTTGATCCTGTTTCATTCCCTTGGTGTAATTTGTTTACTGTCCCCTTACATACTGCCAGAGATGGGGGAGGGGAACAAGCTGAAGAACCCATTTGTTTCTGTATTTTGTCTCTGTTCCTCCAGCTTTATGATGTTCAAAACCCCCTGTTTTCACCTTCATATAGAAATGCACCTTCAAGGACAATTTTACACACTGGTTGGTCTCCAAGTAACCTAAATTTTTCATTCCTTTATTAAACTTAAGCTTGTAACTGAAACTGAACTCTCATCCCTTTTCAAATTAACCCCTTGGTGCAAAATGTCAAAGATTTTCCAACTCTATCAAATGGAAGTCACTGAAGCTGGGAACCTCTTGACACCAAGGGGTTAACCCATTAGCCACTATTTAATGTCCTCAGCTTTAATCTACAGAATCACAGCTAGCACTGTGACTTACTAACCCCACCACAAAAATGTCCAAGAATGCATGTTATTAAGTCTTTTATTTGGGGATAGACTTTGGAGAAAACCAAATAACTTCACAGCTGCAAAGGAAAACAAAAAAGGGGCCTGGGAGTGGAAGCCAGCAGTAATTAAAGAGAGATTCATCCATGTTAACAAGCCTTGGGGCAAAAAACAACTGTTAATTATAAAACATTCCTCCAGGTTTCTGATCTCAGTGTGGCTGCAGTGGGGTGGTGTGTCTGGGCACCCTGGCTCCATGGGGGCTGGAGCAGATTGGGTAGATTGGTCTGGAGTGGCTGCCTATGGGACGGCTGTTGGATTTGGCCAAGGTGTCCCACAATTCTCCCAGCTTTGGGCACATTTCCTCCCCAAGAGCCAGTCCGGCTGTGTGACAGCGTGTATGTGGGAATGCTGGGACAAGGGCAGCTGCTGTTCTTGGTAAGGGCATGTGCTTATAAATACATAAAGGGTAGGTGTCAGGAGGATGGGGTCAGTCTTTTTCCAGTGGTGCCCAGTGGCAGGGCAAGAGGTAACGGGCACAAACTTGGACATAGGAAGGTCTGTCTGACCATGGGGAGGAACTCCTTTATTTTGAGGGTGGCAGAGCCACTGGAACAGGCCCTCCAGAGCAGCTTTAGAGTCTCCATTTCTGGAGATGTTCATAACTCTCCTGGATGCCATCCTGTGCAACCTGCTGTAGGTGAACCTGCTCTGGCAGGAGGGGTTGGTCTAGATGATCTCCAGAGGTCCCTTCCAACCCCTAACATTCTGTGATTCTGTGATGCTCTGGAGGCCATGCCAGGACACGAGAGCAGAGGAATGCTCCAAGGCATCCTGCCACCCCTGCTCCCAGTGCTGGAGCTGTTGACAGATGGATTGCATGTTTGAGAAACCAAAGCCAGGATTTCTTCTGCCGTACGGGATGCCCCAGAGAGCCCCTCCTCGCTAGCTGTTAGCTCAGGTAATGCAATTAGGCCAGGGAAAAAAAAAAAAGAAAAAAAAAAAAAGAAAAAAAAAAAAAGAAAAAAAAAAAAAGAAAAAAAAAAAAAGAAAAAAAAAAAAAGAAAAAAAAAAAAAGAAAAAAAAAAAAAGAAAAAAAAAAAAAGAAAAAAAAAAAAAGAAAAAAAAAAAAAGAAAAAAAAAAAAAGAAAAAAAAAAAAAGAAAAAAAAAAAAGCTTTCCATCTGACTCCATCACCAAATGCTCCTTCCCTATGGTGCATAAGAGCCATGGCCAGCTGGCGAGGAGCACCCCAAGGGTGCAGGGGTTCTCAGGACAAGCTTTGCCTGCCCCTGCTTCCAGCTCTGCTCGGGTAGGGGCACAGAACACGGCACTGCCTTCTGGCCAAAAAATAACACTTGAATTTAAAAAGGACAATGTGAATGTGATGTAACAGGGAGATTTGCAGGGGAGGGTACATCTTCAGTCATTTAAGTTTTTGGAGGAGTGAGGTTGAAAAAAGATTTACATGCATTGTTTCTTCCTTGGTGAAGCATAGATTAAAAGTAATTCTAAGGTTTGTAAGGCTGGAGACTGACAATGTTACCGTATGTTATTCAAAATATGCTGTTTTCCTCTTACAGTTGCCTGGTTTTACTTCTCCAGAAATGCCTTGACAAGATACTGCAGCAATTTTCCTGACAGATCTGATAGTTTATCTCTACCATGGAGGCTTTAGAAGGAATTTCTTCAAGGAGAGAGCATTCCCGGTGCCACCAATTCTGTGAAAGTACTAAATTAGGATATTAGTTATTAAATTCAACTACACAAATTACCATTTATATAATTATAAATCTGTCTCTACTGAGCAACCATTTTTATGGTGATGATCCCATTATTTACATAAAAAATGCAGTACACGAGGCAAATTATGCATTCCAACCTGCAGATTTTGCTGAGGATTTACACATGCAGAATAAATTTTCTCCTTAAGCAACAGTAATTGTAAGTAATGTGGAGAAACATTCATAACTGTGGTCTCACATGAAAGCTACATTTTTCCCTCCATAACCTGCTGTAATTACAGTGTACATCAATTCCACCATAGGTAGATAGAGGTGTTTTTTTTTCCCTTTTCCTCATATAATTTTAATGACTATCCCTGCTTAGAATACAACATTTTAAATTAAAAAATTAAATATTTAGAAGTAGATTGTTTCCCTGACAACAGCGACAGCAACATTTAATTCCCTCCTGTGTCATTTGTAAATAAATACATACAGTTGCTGATACTAGTGAGATAATATGCCTGAGGCTAATTGTGCCATTACAAATATTTTGAGCCTGAGCTTTGATAATGCAGGTTGTGGTACTTAAATATGTATGAACTGAACTAATTTAACCTTCTTGCTGCTTACAAGCATATTGACAAAAGCCTTGCTAATGAGGCTGCATGGACATCACAAAGCAGCAGAGTTACTCTGGGTTAGGTGTTGGGGGGTTTGGGTTTTGTGGGCTCCTGGTGACAGCCCAAGGGAAGAAGCTTGTGTGGGATCATAGGGAATGCAAAGCAGATCCTGCTAGTTTCTTTCAACCCCATGGATGTCTTGGGGGCTAGAGGTGCGTTGTACTTGTGAGGTGCCCCAGACCTTTTGCATGTAGTTTATGCTAGAGGGCTTTGCGTTAGTAAGCCCCAAGTAAAGATGGTAGGCTTGGCTCTTTGGTTTATTCATTAGTCTCCAGAACTGGTCCCAGGCAGAGCTGTACATGGATGGGTTTTGCTCCAAATTGTGAGTGGGAACACCCTGATGTTGTGTTTGGAGTCTGGGGCTCTGCAGAGCAATCTCATGGTTGTGCTCAGCTCAGCTCCCGATGGTGAGGCTGGACAGGACGTGGCCAGAGGCAAGGTCTCCACAGGGTGTCTTATAGAGGCCAGCTGTACTTTTGGTAGTGCAAGTTAATGAGTCATTAGGACAGAAAAAGACAGGAAAATGCCAGACTATTTGTTCTGATCCCCATGTCTTCCCCTGTGTCTATCTGAGAAATCGTTTGAAGTTTACAAGCTCCCTGTTTGAAAGATGTTCTGCCTGTTGTGAGCTCAGCTCTTGGTTCTGTCCTGCCAAGCATCAAGCTTTTTCTAGTGGAGAAAGTCCTTTTAAACCCTGAGCACTCAGCCTCAGTACTGCTGCTTTAACCTGTCAAGAGCTTTGACTGGGCTCAGTGGTGCTGTGCCTCTCTAAGCAGAGTGCAGCTGGAGGCGAGGAAAGCAAATTCCTTGTCTCTGCTCCTCTGATCTCCAAATTGAGCCTCACTGGGAAGGGGAGTATCTCCTGCAGGACTTGGACTTGGCACGCTCCTTCTGGTTGGTGGCAAAGGAACTCTTGCAACATCACTACAGTGTTGAGTTTGGCTACGGTTAGAGAGAAATGCTAATGGTACCGGTTCTCTTAGATGTCCTATCTCCGCTTGTCATGTTCTTTCATAGCTAATTAAGCAGGTGCTGAACCAAGTTAAAATTTACCGCTGATGCAATTAGCACTAACCTCCAACTCCAGCCTTAGGAAACCTCCAAGACCCAATTGTGGCCACCTCCCTCTTGGCATGGTGCCAGCTCATCCTCCTTAAGGCACATCAGCTGAAGGCTGCAGCCAGCACAGCGTACAGGGATTTGCTCAGCCCCTGTGGTAGCTGGATGCAGTTGTTGTCCTCACGGCATTGGACTGTTGAGGTTGGCTGGGATCCTCAAGCCTGTCCTGCTGCTGAAGCTCAGTTGAAGTCAACAGCACTACAATGTTTTATAGAGTCTGAGGCACTCACTGTGTGGAAATATAATCCTGAAATTAGTGCGTTTTAGGGGGCCCAATTTCAGCAGAGCAGAGCATTGCTCCTACAGGGTTCTTAGCTGGGAAATGGGCTGCCACAAGTCACCCAATAAAGCTGGGGACAACATGCCATGATGGAGGGGAGGAAAAGTCGACATAAAGGGAGAAGTAATGTGAGAAAAAAGATTTGAGAACCAGACCATCATGGTTCAAGTCACACTATAAGCATTACTTGGTTGTGAGTAACAGGGTCAGCAAATCTAGATCTAACTAGAAGAACCATGTGCTGTCCCATTGCAGTAAGTTCTCCTTAAAGCTTGTTAGACTTGATATGTTGAAATAAAGTTACACACAGTCAGCCTTGGTCTGTGCCAGTAATTAATGTGAGTGCAATTAATCTGAGTGGAGATGACACCTTTTGTCAGCAATCGTTTCTAGCAAAGGTAAAGCTGAGCAAGCAGTTGAAAGGGAAATCATTAATAACCTTCCTCTGCGGTCACAAGGTTTGTCTTCACACCTTGTTACTTCCCTAGATGGATGAGCTAAAGGCAAAGAATAACAAAACATTCATGAGCTTCTGAAGCCATTCTGTCTGGTTGAAAGGAAAGCTTTCCTTTGTATATGCTGATATTTCTGAAATGAAATGCTTTGATGGTCCCTGAGGGATTTAGCTCATCTCACAACTGTGGAAATTAAAGGAAGTGTGCAATTTGTAAGGCATTCATAGTGTTTGAACGAAGATTGGCTGCAAGTGCTTTTGCTCAGATTTAGCACACTTAGGCATGTTTATACTCATTACTTTTTCTCTGGAGTCTCTGTCAGAAATATGGCCCCCATCTGAGTATTGCACAGGATGCAGCGTGAGACTGCTTTCCATGGCCCGGCCAACCAGCACTGCCCGTGACTGTCTGGGGACCTCTCCAGAAATGTCAATTAGCAATAAAAGTTCTGCAAACAAGCATTATGCCATCTCCTTATACCTCCCCTGCTGCTGCTCACATTCGCACTGTAATGTCCAGAGCTGAAAAATAGATGTCGTGGGCTTCTGCGGTTTCTCTGTTGCTCTGCTTTCAGTGTTGTGTTTTTCTGGACATATTGTCTTATGGAAGTTGGTTTGTCAAATTGGAAGGAAAGGATTTAGCCATTGGTATCCTTTCTCAAGGAATGCCTTTCATATTGGAGTGCCTGTAGCTTTCATCTAATTCCTCTTGGGCCAAACATCTTTGCTTCTGATTCTTGTCTGTACTTTTCTCTCAGGTGACATTTCTGCAGGTGACTCGGCCTCCTGAGTGTCATCCACACAGCCTGTAGGGTCTTAGTAGGCATTATTTACCATTTCTCATCTCAATTCTAATTTATTTTTCATTTTTTACTGCAATCCCCTTCATTTTAAAAAGAAAAAGCCTACCTGTCTGAACAGTGTCTGTCTTTCCTCCAAGGTAATTCATTATCTATTCAGAGTGCCCTGTAATGGGCTGTGTGGCTCAGGGAGCCTTTCCCAAGTTGAAATCCTTTCCCTGACTGCCCCAAGGAGAATCTGCTATGGATTTGCCCTACCTGTGTGGGGTGGAAGGAGAAGCCCAGAAGCCATCCCAGCAATGTCACTATGCAAGCACTGAGCTGTGTGTGAGATCCACTGCCTGGAAAAGGGACACAACAGCATTTATCACATTAGTGACAGACTTGCAAGGGAGATGAGAATTAATAGACTGGTTACATCAGGGACTGAAGAATGTGCCTGTTTGTTGCTCTGACACACTGCCTGGAAAATCATGTCTCAGTGTTGACAGATAGAAGTGACCAGCAGATTGAGGGAGGTCATTCTCCCCCTGTGTTTCATGAGACCCCACCTGAAGTACTGTGTCCAGATCTGGAGCCCCCAACACAGAGAGGACATGGAGCTGTTGGAGGAGATCCAGAGAAGGGCCACAAAGATGATCAGAGGACTGGAACACCAATCCTATGAAGACAGGCTGAGAGAGTTGGGGTTGTTCAGCCTGGAGAAGAGAAGGCTCTGGGGAGACCTTGTAGTGGCCTTCCAGTACCTGAAGGGGCTACAGGAAAGCTGGGGAGGGACTTTTTACAAGGACATGTAGTGGTAGGATGAGAGGGAATGTTTTCAAGCTGAAAGAGGGTAGATTTAGGTTAGATATTAGGAAGAAGTTCTTGACTGTGTGGGTGGTGAGACACTGGTACAGATTGCCCAGGGAAGCTGTGGGTGTCCTATCCCTGGAAGTGTTCAAGGCCAGGTTGGATGGGTCTTGGAGCAACCTGGTCTGGTGGAAGGTGTCCCTGCCCATGCAGGGGGGGGGATTGGAACTAGGTGATGTAGGTGATGTCCCTTCCAACCCAAACCATTCTGTCTATTTCTGTGATTCTGTGATGGCTTGGGCTAAACCTTTCTCCATTTGGCAAATGCTTAGGCTGCAAGTATTGTGATGTCTCCAACGCAGCACCCATGAGGCTGACATGAGTCTTTATTTTTTTCCTACCCAAGCACAAGGCATCTTCTAATCTAGGACTGCATATCTGATCCATGTGATCCATCTGGCTCTGAGCTTGTCAGGCAGCACTGCATTTTGGTTGCAAGCTGACACGGGCTTTTTTTGAGCACTGTCAGCAGCCAGGTGCTGTGCAGATCTGGTGTAGAGTGCTCCTTTGCATGGAGAGGACTCCTTCCTTTTCGAGTAGTCTTACGAAGCTAGTGTGCTCCAGAGATGAAGGGTGCTGTGGGCACGCCCATGCATTTTACTTGGCTTAACTCATTTGTTCTTTTAATAGTTCATTATCCAGTTGAGAGCAACTTCAAAGTGCTGTTTCTCAGCAAGACACGTTCCCTCCTATCACTTTAATATGCCCAAAGGCAGTTTCCTGTGGGACGTAACTATTTTATTTTTTCAAAAAAAATTTTTAATGTATAGTATTTCAAAGTTGCTTTACGATTAGACCAGGATCACTAGCAGTGGAATCCATCACAATCCAAAAGTGTTTCAGGGCATATTTTTCCTAAGCCTGGGTGCAGGCATAAAGGGCTCAGCTGCAGAAGGCCTCCAGGTGCTCTGCTGCTCAACATAAAAGAATAATAATGGATGTTTTCATTAATAAAACTGCAGACCATAGCTTATGCACTCCTAATCCTGGAGTAATTAAATGGCTGGAGAGAAGGATGATTCATACCAGCAGTCACTGTGCTCCAAGAGTTTAATTTCTGAATGTTTGAGTGTGTGTCTAAGAAAGAATTAGCTTTGTTATGTCTTGTAAATAATTTATCATGCTCTTTTCATAAAGCTGCTTTCTGGGAGGAAAAAAAAATAATAATTGTTTTGGTTATCATAGTATACGACGCACACCTAAGGTAGGCTAATGAGCATTCAAAGGGAATGGCAGAAGATCTTGCAGAGCAGCATTTCTGGAAGGAAGAGGATGAAGCAAGAAGGCTTTGCTTGCAAGTGGAGATGCAGCCTTGTAGCAGTTTTGGTGTCTCATGGAGGTGGGAGTTACAAAACATCTCAGTGTCAGGAATTCTTCAGTTCTCTGTGAATATCAGCTTTCATCAAAAAAGCATTCTATTTTTTTCCTTATTCCTCCTGACTTAAGAATAATGGTCACAAATGTGACCCTGCAGGCTCAAAAACCGAACAAAAAACTCAGGTTGACTTAACATTTATCTCATGATTAATATTAGGGCTGCCTCGCCAATTTATACTACTTGAAAGGCCGACTTAAATAACCTGTAGCATTTATATACTACCCTTCAGATGTGGATTGAAAAGCCCTTTCACATGTGAAACTCTGTCCCTTGTGATACACTTATGATAGATTGTTACTGTGAATTTCAGCTAATTCGGTCTCATTTTTCTCTGGTAATTTTTCTTAATTCTGTCTCACTTTTCCATGAGTGATGGGTTGTACGCACGCGTTGCTCTCTCTGGGATCTATAGAAGCCTGTAACATCCAGTGATTTCACCACAAAATTATCTGGCTGGGGACTTCACCTGCCCAAAAGTTAATCTGGGAAAGGGCAAGAGTACAGAAAAGAACTGACAACCAAGAGGTGATATTAAGAAAGCCTATCAAGGAAATCCCCTGGAAAGTGGAGAGGCTCCAGTTATTCCCCAGCTGGATTAGTTCACAGGTCTTCAATAATATACCCAGTTTGGGAGCAAAACAGAGCACCTTTCTTCTGCTAACTTTAAAAAATGATCTTTGCTTGAGTAATGCCAAGCTGCTTCCAGGCAAATGCATATAGGAATAAAATGTTGTTTGCCAGAGAAATTTGGGGAAATACTGGCAGTAGATGGTAGAAAGAGATGCAGGAATGTCCTTGTCTTTGCCATGAGCTGTTTCTGTGTGCTGAGGTGAGGAGTGGGTTCTGTAATGACAGGACACTTGAGGACCAGTAACTGCACAAGCCAGTCAGTATAGATAGAAGCCTCTCTCTCCCTTTCTTCAGCTGGGGAAGGTCAGAAGGTGCCAGGTTGTCCCAGCCTCCTGTACTTGCAGTTAAAACAAGTTGGCTGGTGCTGACATCGCAGCGTGGCCTGGGGAGAGGTCTACACCACCACTATACTGTGTTCATGTAGATTGGCAGCTCCTTCCCTGTGCCTCAGAGCCTTTCAGCTCAAAGCACCCAGAACTCACCTCTTGTGTTGTTTGGGCTGGATTAAATCACGTGCACCCCCCTTCCCCACCTATTTTTTCCCCCCCTTAACTTATGAGGACATGCGCTTAAAAAGCAAAGCACAACATGTATGTTTGAATACATTACTTATGCTCTCAGGGCCTATTCATATGTGTGCCTGTGTATGTGCTCCCCCAGGGAAATGCAAACCCATGAACAACTGTGCAGACAAAGGGAGTTGTGTGCAAAGGTTTTGTGGGAGCACAAAGTGCTTCCCTTTGCAGCGGAACATGAGTCGTGGCTGTAATCAGCTGCTCTCACTCCCCACACCCACCTAACAAATGGAGCCCCAGCTGTACTTGGGGAAAGAGGGGGATATTTAATTCAAGTGCCACCATAATTAAAGTTGATTCAGTCTGCAAAATCATCTCGAGAGAGCATGCTGGTTACCGCCTCTCTGAACCTCCTCCTGGATAAAATTGCAGGGCAGAGATGGTGGGAGCTGGGCAGGCGTCTTTTTATCCGCTGAGATTAAGGTCTGATTTGCCCACGCATCCAAGGTGAGCAATATCACCAACTGCATCAGATTAGAGAAAACAGCAGAGAGTGTGGTGCAGCTGTGGGAAAGGTGGGAGCGGGAGAGTTTTGAAGGCTGGATTCTCCCAGCAAATGAATGGGATGAGATGAAAGGATGAGATCAGTGAGCAGATGAAGCTCAGAAGTTGATAAAATGTTCAGACTCTAGAAGATTTACCTGAGTCTATTAAAATGCAGCAGGTTTCCCTCTCTGGGCCCATGTGAATGAAAGTGTGATTGGCAGCACAGCCAAGCCTTTCACCTAAAAGCAGAATTAGGAGGGTATGAATAAAAGCCCATGCAAATGACTCTGAGGCAAGAAAAGGAGCAGGGATGTGTCTGTGCAGGTGGTGTGAATGCC